>NC_048220.1:22728944-23035958 GCF_002007445.2 Ailuropoda melanoleuca
GCACAAGCGATGCTCTGCGGTTGGTGTCAACAGGAAGCCAGAGCCTGTGTAGGGAGGCAGGGCTATGGTAAACATCCCAGGGAGGGGGACGAGGCAGGACACAAACCCCCCTCCCAAGCTGTAACTCCACCACTCCCTCATTTCCTAAGTACCTACAATGTGGCAGGTACTGTGTGGCCACGGAATTCAGACCATACTGTGAGTAAGACAGACATCTGCTCGGTCTCACAGACACGAGAGTCCAGAAGGGAAAGGCCAATACTAAACAATCGTCTATGGCAATGGGCAGGGGAGAACTAGAGTGAGGAGCTGGCAGGGGGCTACAGCAGTGATCATGGCAAGTCTCCGGGAAGAGGGAACTTGAAGCTAAGACGTGAAGGATGGGAACCTGGGGTTCCGGGGGGAGACTGTTTCAGGGAGAGTACGTGGTACATGCAGAGGCCCCAAGGAGAAGGAGAGCTGGCACATGCTCCCGTCGGAGACTGGCTGGGTGTGTGGTGTGTGTTAGCAGAAGCCCCAGGACTCAGGAGCTCCCAGGCTGGCAGGAGTCCATCTGGCGGTGGCCCGAGGCCATTGAGAGATTTGAGCAGGGCCGTGATGTGACCAGGTCTGTCCTACAAGAAGATCCCTTGGGCTGCGTAGGACAGCAGAGAAGTGGTTGTCAAATCCAAGGTGACTGTAGTAAGAGATGGTGGTCTAGGCTTATCCAACAATAGCTTGACTTGGCCCCAGAGCCACGGCTTCATGCAAAGCAGGGAGGCTGGACAAAAAGGGGCCCTTTGAAAGATACTGACAGGAGAGGCTGATGGGGGCTCTGACCCCTTCAGCAGCAGCACAAGCTCCATGGGCTTCAAGGGGAGATTGTGTTGCTCTGGCCACAGGAGAGGGGAGAGAGGAAGAACGGATGTCTCACCCAAGCCTGAGACAAGAACAGGTCAGACTCCCTCTCACCTCATGCTGCTCCCTGAGCTTGAAAGGCTTCCATGACCCTTCATTCAGTTAACTCCAACTCATTCTTCACAGCTCAGCTCACATATCACTTCCTCAAGGGCCTTGATTAGGTCAGGCCCACCATCACTGGCTTTTTCACCATGTGCCTCACACCATGGCTACAACACGGCCTGGCACACAGTAAGTGCCCAATAAATGTTTTTGCCTAATGGATATGGAACAAAGTCAGCCACTTTCTTTGTACTTTGTTCTGGGTGATAGCATTTCTGGCAGGTCTGAAAAGATTTCCAGTTATGAGAAAGTTCTCTCGCTCTTGGCCCATCCTCCTGGGTGATGGGGCTGGGGGCTAGACAGAGCCATTTCCTCTTGCCCAAGAAGATCTGGACCCACTGGAAAGCATATGCTAGCCAGCAGAAACCAAACTTGACACTCATTAAAAAAAAAAAGTAAAAATAAAAAAAATAAAAAAAATTTAAAGAGGGACCATTCTGGAGGCCCGAAAACATCCTTTCATAATTAGAAGATTAGGGAGCCTTTTATGAGAACAGAACTATAATCATCACACTTTATTACAAGGAATTATATACAAATTATACAATTATAGAAAAAAATTGTTGCGTCCTCCCAAATTACAATACCCTATGCGTCTCCTGAGGAAAATTGCATCTGTTTCTACCCAGAGGGAGAAGGGGACTCTGGTTTGATAGTTTGAGGGGGATCAGCAGGGGTTAATGTCAGAAACCACGTTTTATTGATAAAGTAACTGATGGCCTCGGTTGTCCCGGCTCTGTCCTCCCAAGGGCTGTGACAG
Organism: Ailuropoda melanoleuca; assembly: GCF_002007445.2. NCBI lineage: Eukaryota > Metazoa > Chordata > Mammalia > Carnivora > Ursidae > Ailuropoda > Ailuropoda melanoleuca. The sequence continues at coordinate 22,730,707 of NC_048220.1, forward strand.
CCACCATGAGGTAAGTAAACGCCTTCTGGGCCAGACATCACAAGCCTTCTGGGCCAGACATCACAAGCCCTAGTAAGAGCTGTGTGTGGAAGCCCAAAGACTCCAAATCCCCGATTCAAGCCCGCTGTGACCCTGAGCAAAGCCATGAACCATCAACTGCTGCTCTATGTGCCAAAGGTGGGGGAGTATCTGGAAAGGAAATGCAGGACCTGCCCTCCAAAGGCTGTCACATCCGTGTCACACTGTCCACTAGGCCCGTGGCAGGTCTCATCTGTGAGTGCTACAAAGGTCCAATCACACCTTAGAACCTAAGGCTGCCTGTGCCTCAGTGACCTGCAATTTCTCCTGCACCCCCACCCCCACCTCGTGGAAGTTCCCCCGTCTTCTCCCCTGACTCCACATTCATCCACAAGACATTAGCTCAGCAGGAGCTGTGGACCAAGCCCTTCCCTCAGTGCCAGGGGCACAGGAGAGAGTAAAATGGCCCTCTGGCTCCGGCCTTCTGCGAGCAGACAGTCTAGCAGGGGTGACAGGTGCAAACTCGTGTTCTTCCCCCAAACTTATGGACTCATGAGCCCTGTGAAGGGAGGCACACAGAACCCCCCCTTGCTCCCGGCCTCACTTCTCTTCCAGCCTCTGTTACCATTTGTCTTGTCTTGAGCCATCTGTGCTGTGGTGTCAGGTGACTGCTGGGACACCCAGATGCCTGCCATCAGCAGTGGGGAGTGAACACAGCAGCCCGGCCGTGATGCTGCACTGACCAACAGCCTTCCTCTTCAGTCAGCCTCTTGAGGATTCCTCGCGAGGATCACCCTCCATGTTGTCATAGCTACCAGTTCTGAGCACCTACCAGCAATGGAGCTTCGCCAGCACATTCTCATCTTCCCCCTGGTTTCCAGGCCATTCTCACCACAGCACCTAGCAGGTTCTGATACCCAGCACCGCAGCCAGCACCCTGCCCTGGCACTGCAAGTTCAAAGCACAGGGAGCCATAAGCCCTGCTGTCCGCACATCAGGGGGAAAGGCGGGCTTCCTGGATACCACAGCAGGTAGAAATTGTATTCGCCTTAAGTCAACACTTTTTTCAAGGGCTCTGTATGTAAACCTAGCCCCCATCTGACTGGTCCTCCCCCATAAGATCAAAGAGCCCAGAGGTAATGGCCCCATGCCAACATCCCAGAATGCACAGGGCCACGGCCACAGCACACAGGATGCTGGGTGCCACCATACCTGACACTCAGGTCCAGCTCCCACCTCAGCCACACCCTCTGTACCGGTCATGGACAGGAGCCCCAAGCCCCGCCCAGGCCCGGAATATAGCCAAGACAGCCAAGACCCCGGATATTCCCNTTTTCAAGGGCTCTGTATGTAAACCTAGCCCCCATCTGACTGGTCCTCCCCCATAAGATCAAAGAGCCCAGAGGTAATGGCCCCATGCCAACATCCCAGAATGCACAGGGCCACGGCCACAGCACACAGGATGCTGGGTGCCACCATACCTGACACTCAGGTCCAGCTCCCACCTCAGCCACACCCTCTGTACCGGTCATGGACAGGAGCCCCAAGCCCCGCCCAGGCCCGGAATATAGCCAAGACAGCCAAGACCCCGGATATTCCCTCCCTGCAAACCAGGAGTGAGCAAAGAACGTGGGAAGGGCAATTTGGAAGCCAAGCCTGTGCATGGCCTCAATGGAAGTCAGCCTTGGGAGGGTCTGTCCTTCCTACAGAATAAACCCTAGAGTCCCGTGCTTGCTCTGCATGGCAATAGCCACAATCTGACCCCGAGTCCCTGCTCCCATCTTTTCTCCTCGGAGATAAAGCCTCAACCCAAGCTCCACCTCCACTGAAATACTGTGACAGAGTCTGTGCCCTGAGTTTTGTACATATTATCTCATTTAATCTTCACGCACACAAATGCTGTGAGGTGGCTCTTACCCTCACTATGAGGACACAGGGACACAGCGAGCACATGGAGAATAGGACTCGGGTCTGTCTACCTCTAAAGGCTCTTGACTTCCACTTTGTCCCTCCTCCCCTTCCCACATGCTTTGCTCACTCCTGGTTTGGGGGGCTGTCAGGGAGGGCACGTCTTTGGTCTCTGGCTGTTGTGACTCTATCTGGGGCCTCTGAGGACAGGACTGAGATCCTTCTCTGAGCTGTGCTTTAGGGTCCTGCTGCTGTCCTGGTGACTGTCCTTCTAGAGATCTGATGATTTCACAGGACCATGAACAGGCCCTGCTTCCCGACACCAAAGTTGTCCTGTCCCCTCCTGGAATTCCTTGCCTCACCCCATCTCCTGCAGGCACCCCCTCTCCTCTAGGCCCCACGGCCCGTGGTCTGCACTCACCTTTCAGCATGTTGTGCTGCTCACCTTCATTCCTCATTCATGGTCAGCCCCTCTTTGAGAAAGTCCACTGTGACCACTACTACTGTGTTGTACACTTTCCTGCCATGTGATCGGCTCCAAAAAGTATCTGGTGAGTGAAACCATCTGTTGAGTGTCTGTGGACGCATGGAAGGGCAAACAGATAGGCAGATGGACAGGTTCCCCACATGGCTCTAATTCATCTAGAAGAGGCAAGAAGGGCCACACGGGGGAGGAGAATGAGACGGGCAGCCCCCTTGGCAGAAATCTAGAAACAACCCCTAGTTGTTTCTGCACTGGGTGCGTGAGTGTGTGCATGAGTGCGTGAGTTGTGCGCGCACATGAGTGCTAAGAGGCAGCCCTTCCTGAGTCACAGCCTGGGGCCCCAGAAGCAATTTCAACCCCAAGCTCATCTCAGAGGGCCCTCTGTGGGAAAGGGCTTTCGACAACCTAGTGTGAGGCCCCGGGGCTGGGCAACGTGGCACCTCGGCTGCAGTGCTCACAACACAGGGACAATTAGGAGGAAGTAGGAGAGGGCTGCAAGGGGGGCTCCACAAATGCCATGGCAACTGTGGGCACATCTTTTGTGCGGCTGTCCTCTTTGTCCCCGCCAGTGAAGAGCAAAGGCATTACACAAGCAGCGAATGTGCTCCCTGTCATACTGAGCCCATTTCACTGGCGGGCCAAGGGCTAGGAGGGACCACACAAGAATCCTGTTCCCCCCATCTATCACCACGAGGAGGGACCCCAGGAACCCAGCCTGCCCCAGTCAGCATGTCCTCCCCAGAGCAGCCTCCCGCCCAGCCACCATGGACAGCTCACTGCCTTGCCCCTGGCCCCGGACGGCGCCGATGTCCCCAGCCCGGAACACAAATCGTCACCCTCTGTGCTCAGAGGCTACAGAGAAGACGGTCTCCAGTCCCCTCCCCTGCTCCCATGAATTTACCAAGAAAACCCAAGGCACATCAACAGCTAATGAGGAGTGAAAACTGAAGCTCCATGTGTCAGAATCTCTTTCTTTTCAAGAGGCTGAATTTCTCAACTCGATCTGAAGCAGACCCCTCCGGCACGACCCGGCGCTCCTCTCCACAGCACTGGCATGGTGGCCCTCAGCTGCACGACCAAGTGAAAGCCAGCTGCCTGTGGCCCCAGGGCGGGTCACCATGCTTCCAACCATATGAAGGCCACCCACCAGCAGAGCCTTGCCAAGTCCCCAAGACGCCAGAGCAAGCTGAGATTCTCACCCGCTCCTTCCCTGCTTGAGAACGAGTGTCTCATCACACCCTCCCACTGTCGGGATGGGAGGAGAAGTTTTCCAAAAAGGACAAGTCCAAGCCTTTCCCTTCAGCATAACAGCAGGAGGTCCATCGCTTTCTTGGGGGCAACCTCTTTTCTTTCCTGTCAACTTAACTCAACATGCACTTATCAAGCACCCACTTGTGCATGGTTCCATGGAAGAGACCAAACGGGGAAGCAGTATGTGAGACCTGTCAAAGTCAGAGCCACAGAGAGGAAGCAATCACTTTATGCCCTTACTATAACTCACACCCTGCTCACTTCCAGAAAGCATTCAGGCAATATTAAGGAGAACCCTGAGGGAAGGAAAGGGGCACTGTTTCAGAAGTCAGAAACTTCCAGAGACAGCAGAGAGCATCCATACTGAAGGGCTGGACACTGACTAATAGATTCCAAGGAAAGAAATAGAGACAGACACACACACACACACACACACACACACACACACAGAGAGAGAGAGAGAGAGAGAGATCGAGAATCGCTGTGGCAATGAAGAGCAAAGCGTAAAGTCACAAACCTTGGTCCAAAGCTCTACCACATATTACCTGGGTGACCCTGGGCAAGGCACTTTCCCTGTCTTAGCCTCCCTTCTCTCTTTTGTATAACACTCATCAAAATAGTACTACATGATGGAGGGGCTGTGACTGTCACAAGCCTGTGTGGCACACACCTGCAGAGACACCATTCAGTATGTGGGAGGTCATTTCACTATTAGGACAGAAGGCCCCAGGTCTGTCCCAAAAAGCTCCTGGAAACACTGAGTTCTAGACCTACTCAAGGAGACGGCCAAAGTTCCCTCCTTGGATGAAGGAATCAATGCCTATAAGATAGACTGAGGCCTAGGGAGGCCAGGCTGTGTTTTTGCGAGATCTGGTGGGTCTCCCTCAAAGGAGACAAAGCCATGGCACGTAGACACACAGCCTTCACCTTCTCTTCAGAGGGAGAGACTTACTTCAGGGGCCATGGCATCAACAGCTCTGACCTCTCCCTCCCAGGCTGATGGTGACAATGTCAGTGTCTTGAGGGACAGAATCTCAATGCAGCCAGGAGGAAAGGCAGCTAGTGGTGTCTTGGAGGTCTGGGATCTCCTGAGACCCAGGCTCCCAGAGCCCAGCCCCCGGACCAGCTTTTTCCTCTCTAAGGAAAACTAAGAGGAATGGCAATGGATTCACCATGACATCACGCATGCTAACCAGAGTCCCAGGCAAGGTCGGAAGAATCCATGCTGGATTCCACTTGCTTCAGCAAGCCAGGCTCCCTGGGGGCTGACAGGGACCCAAATCTACCAGAATCAGCCTCTACCTGAAAGTCTAGGATCCCCCTCCACTACCAACAGCGTTAGCATCAAAAACCACCCTGAGGAAAACTTAGCCTTGGCAGAAAACGAGACTCTGAGTGATTACCATATGCAGCAACTGCGCCTCTTTCCTCTCATCCTCTCCAGCGCTACTGCCCCTTTTTGCTTCACAAAGAAATGGAGGAACCAAAGAGTTCATTATTTTGCCCAAGGACACTGTGCTAGTCAGTTCCTGCTGCGTAACAAGTAAGTTCAAAAAGCTCAGGGCCTTATATAATAAAGATCTGTGTTTCTTGTCTGCAGGCTGGCTACAATTTGATTCATTTAGTCCAGACTCGGCTGCACCAGACTGGACTCCAGACTGCCCGTCAGATTCACACCTGCCCATGGGTCTTCATTCTGCAGCCTATGCTGAAGGAACAGCATCTCCCCAGTGAGGTTTCCCAGGACAGCTCCGGCAGCACAGGAGAGCAAGCCAAACCAAAGGAGCACACTGAAGGCTTCTGCTCATATCCTGTTCCCTGACAGTGTGAGGGCCAAACCAAGTATCCCTGATCTGGTCAGGGGAGTGTGCGCTCTCCCCATTCCATGGCCACGGATGGGTAATTCTGTCCCAGGATGAAGTGCAGACAAAGACGATACCCCAGTCTACTGTGGTCATGCTCCCAAGAGGCAAACCCAGGCTGCCCATCCTCCCCCCACTACCCTGCTATCACAGTGACCATGTGACCTCCGTCTCTTCTGCACAGGGGTTACAGCATGACCTGTGCAGCTGGGCTTTGTAAGGATCCAAGTGAGGGAGCATGTGAAGACTCCCTGAAGGCCTCCATGATACATGAGGAAGAAGGCACTCCCAGCACGTGTTTGGAAATCTGACAGGCTTCTGACTCTCTTCCAGACATAGTGTCAGAGTGACAAAATCGCAGCGCTGCCTCACAACCTTGAGGAAGATGGGCCTTTCTTGACAGTTCAGACTGATCCTTAGGCACATTGCGTGTGAATGAGAAAGGTCCATGTCTCCATCAAAATTATGACAACTGTCAAGCCTGGCTTTATGGAGGACACCCTAAGCTGAATGGGAAAGTCAGGTGAGAGCCTGGTCAGGGAAACACACACAGTGACAGGAGCAACCCCAGGCTCCCAGTGGTGCTGGCCTCACCAGGGAGCATGGCCCCCCGCGGCAGAGGACAGGCTCAGTAGGGCACAGGAAGCTGTCAGTCTTCATTACCCACCATCAGTTCCCCTGCGCACATCCTCTGATGAGCACATTTTGACATTTCGTCTCCAGACCAAAATAACAGCAGGGATCAAACATATAAATAGGAATGATAGCAGAAACACAAAAAGCATGGGGTTGGTCACCAAGGGCACACAGTGGAACATTCCTGCTTTTTTTTCCCAACAGAATGCCTGAGTTTACCCCACTCGGTTCCAGAGACAATGGCCAGGAACACAGGTCCTATGGCATCGCTGCCTGGGTTCAAGTCCTGCCCCCATCTCTGACTAGTTGAATTACTCTGAGCCTCAGTTTCCTTATCTGTGAAAGGGGAACAATCATAGTACCTATGTCACAGACACTGAGAGGGTTCAATAAGGACGTGTATGTAAACCATTTAGCATGTGGCCTGGCATCCAGGAAACGCTCAGTAAACTCTCCCACTCTCATTAGTACCTCTCCAACCCTTGATAGGCATCCCCCAAACCATCCCTCCCGGAGACTCTTCTCTGGACATGTCCCTCAGGAGGCCATTTTAGTACTGAGTACACATCACTGCAATCTGATTTAAGGCATCGCTGTGTAAACATATGACCCTTTAATTCTATTGCAATTAAATTATGCAAATCTAATCACACGTTCGGCATTAAACCGTTCTTCCATCTCAAAATCTATCCACCAACGGCTGAACCTACTACTAGCAATTTCATGCTCAGAGGGAGTAGAGTCCCAGCATCACTTTTTTTTTTTAGAGGTGGGTAGGGGCACTGGGAGAGGGAGAGAGATAATCCCAAGAGGCTCCTTCACCCCATATGGAGCCCAAAACTGGGCTCAACCCCACAACCCTAGATCATGACTTGAGCCAACATCAAGAGTTGGACACTCAACTGACTGAGCCACACAGGCACCCCAGAATCCTAGCATCTTAAGCGTGAGAGCTGGAAAATGAAATCAGTCTCCGGCCTAAGCAGAGGCACGCCGGCAGCAAGCACTGAGCGTGTATGCTGAGACCATAGGAGCCTCAGAGCGTCACGGCAGAAGGCAGCCCCAACAACATTCTACCGGGCACCTTCACCCCACATCCCATGGGGCCCCCGAAGGCCAGGAGGTCCCCCAGGGGCCTGTGAGGGGGGGCAGCAAGAGGGGTCAGTAGAAATAGGCCTGAATACAGGGCCTCATTCTCCATTCAGCCCCCAACACAACTCACCAGTTGCCTGTTCTATCTACTGGGGTTCCATGGAAATCTTAGTGTAGAAGAAAGGACGCCAGTGTTTTCATGTATTTATTTTCTAAGTGGGTAATGAACCCCATGCTACAACCCTCGTTCTCGAAGTAGGAAAATGGAGTTGCAGTGAGGGAAAACAGCAGGTAAAAATCTGACAGACTGGGAGCCAGGGCCACAAGACTCATCTAGAGCCTGGCTCCCACTCGAGGAGAGCTGGGTTCCCAGAGCTTCCTCTGAAGGCCACGAACACGGAACCAACAGGCACGGCTCCATGCTCTGTGTGTGCAGGAGCAGAAGGGGCTGCAGACAGAGTGGCGGACACGGAGCTGAGCTGCAGCCCAGTGACGCCTGCCTGCTCCCACAGCGGAGAGGCCCCATGGGCAGGATGGCCAGGCCGACGGTAAGCACAGGAGGCCCGCAGCCTTAACACGACCTGTCTTAGCTTATTAGCAGGAGATGGATAATATCTGACAAATGACAAAAGATAAATTGTTAAGCAATATGCAAATATGCCTGCAGCAGAAATGGGAAATTACTATACAGTAAAAGCTTTAATGGCTGCAAGAAAATTCAGAGGTAATTTGTCTCTGCGTCTCCTCAAATTCCAATCTCGCTGTTAGCTGTCGCAGAATGCTACATCCGTCACCATTCCAATTAGATCATTATAAAGGGGCTCCCGCCCAGACATCAACTTTGAGGTGCCAGGGAGGAAAAGGCATTTATGAAGGCACAGTCAGGCTCAGCCACAGTCTCCCAGGGCTCCGTCCCTCTGCCCAGGACTGTCACTTAGACAAGAGCCAGGATTCCAGACGCAGGCCCATCCCTTCCGTTTACCATCAGTGAGCAGGCTCTGCTGACCTCTCCTCACCAGATGATTCTGCATGACAAGGCGTGCCAACGGCCACGCTCAGCCCTGGCCAAAGCAGGGGCCAGCAGGACGGAGGAGGCCTCTGGGTCCGGAGAAACCTCCAGAGAGGAGATGACATGGTATGTGAAAGATGTCACGGCCCCAATGATAACCCTCAAACACAGCCTGACAGTACAGAAAATGAAATGGAGGCTCTGTACAATCAGGGAGCAAAGAGAAGTCCAGAAAGTCACTGAGGGCATGGGTGTGGGCAGTTGGGCTGCAAGCCTGGTGGACTTCCTGAGAAGGGGGGCCCAGAGAGGAAGGGACGCAGGGCGGGGCAAGGGAAGCTGCCCAGGGCCCAGCAGAGCCCCCTGCTTCTCCAGCACACACAGCCAGCAGAAGGGCAAGATTTTCTCTTGACTCAATTCAGACTCTTTGTTCTTCCATTGACAATTTAGGAACAAAGGATCAAGGCAAATCACTGCGTTTGAAACATACCTGTAGGCAGTTACTGCCCTCAACACAGATGTGGGGCTGGACTGTGGAGGTGTGGGGGACTACAGGGGTGGAGGGGAGGACAGTGGAGGCTCTCCATCACCACCACCACCAGCCCTTGGTGAGCAGACGAAGGGGCCTCTCGGCCTCTCCAGACCACTTGCGGGGCACACTACGTCAGAGGCAGAGACAGGTCACAGGTCAGAGCTGCAGGGCCTGCCATCCCTGGTCAGCGGGATGGGAAAATGACCCCGACAAAAGAACAGCAAGCCCAGGCTGAGGTAGGCTGTACCGCCTGAGGGTGGCGAAGCCGGGCAAAGCACACAGAGGAAGCTCATGAATAGAAATCTCAGGGGAGCTCAGGAAGTAGCTCCCTCGGCATGAGGAAGGGGCCAACAGGGGAATTCAGTCCGGTAACTAACTTGTTGGAAGGTATCCGTTCATTCGCTCATTCATTCATCCATTCATTTTTGCATTTGATTTTTTGGCTAACCATGCCAAGAAATTGATTTAACCAACAGCATCAGCTGGCAATGCTGAGATCCTGCAAGCACAGCCCTAGTGACGGATCTAGAGCAGGTAAGTGGAGAACCAGGAGACCAACCTCATGACTCCCGCATCTCTCTATGAGTCAAGGCTGGACAAGGGGTACAGAATGCCAGTCCTGAATCCTGGCTCCCCACCAAAAGGGCCACAGGAACAAGGCTGTTCATGACCCATAGCAAGAGGCATCCAGGTAATCCCCAGATACGGTCAGGGGCATCTCTTAATCCCAATTCGCAGCAGCTTGGGATACCCTTCCTCCATGAAGCACCCCAGCTTGGCACGGTCCCACACTGTCACCACTGTCACAATCAGCCCAGGCCAGGCATGGTGTCAGGCAGGTGGCACGTTGAATCTGAATGGCACAGCCACTGCTGTCCTGAGATGGGAGGCACACAATCAGAATTTATCTGATCTGAGAAGACAAAAAGGCACCTGCTCACCCCCTGGGAGTTATAACTTCAGGTGACATTGCAGTCTTTCTATGGAGCTAAACTGCACAGGCATCCAGATACTCGCTATAGCACGAGAGGCCTGAGGTGGGATGTGAAGGGTAGTAGATGTGTGCTCTACATGTTAACTCCAGCCATATTTGTAGAAACAGCAAAAAGGTTGCCTACAGGCTCCACATACCTCCTTCTCCAACAGGGGCCTCATCTTCCACCTGATCAGGCCACCACCAGGCATCTGTGCAGGATCCACTCTCCTGCTCCTGGAGCTGCCTCGGTTGGATCACCAGTATTTCTCATAGCATCCAGGCTCATCCTGTGCGTTCCTCTGGTCCTGCAGGGATCCTGCTGGGTAGGTGACGTTGCAGCCACAGAGCCCAACAACTCTCTGAGCAACATCCTCTGTCTTCTCTGCACCTGTTATCAGTCCCCCAAACCCCGCCAGAGCCCTCACCTATGTCGTGACCCATCTCCCTTGCATTTTTCAGGGTCCAAATCAAGTTTCCCCTGTTTCAGAAACCTCCCTGACCCAGACACACCCATGCACTAGGCAGTGCTAGAATCTCTTGGCTATTTGAGTCATCCATGTGGCAAGAACTTCAAGCACATCGTCTGTGTTTCCTTTCTCCTCTGTGTGCTCCCATTTCCCATGTGACCTGAAGGCAAGGCCTGAGCCCCTTTCGATCATGAAGTCTGCCAACAGAGTAGGCATCCAGTAACACTGTAATAGGAAGACAATGTGTCCAACAGTGAAGAGCACAGAATTTGGAGTCACCCTCACTGTGTGATCTGGGATGTGGTATTTAACCTCTCCAAATCCTATCTGCTAACTAGGAATAATAATACCTACTTAGTAGGACTGTTGCAGTGATTAAAGAAAATACATACAAAGTATTTAGCACACAGGGCCTGGTTGACAGTGAGCATTCGAGAAATACTATCTATCATTGCGCTTACGATGACTTGGGTATCATCATTATTATCCATAATGGCAAGCTGATAACATGGAGGATGGTCAGGAAAAGAGTGTTCTGGTTAACAATGTTCATTAGCAGGGGCGCCTGGGTGGCATAGCGGTTAAGCGTCTGCCTTCGGCTCAGGGCGTGATCCTGGCGTTCTGGGATCGAGCCCCACATCGCTCCTCCGCTATGAGCCTGCTTCTTCCTCTCCCACTCCCCCTGCTTGTGTTCCCTCTCTCGCTGGCTGTCTCTATCTCTGTCAAATAAATAAAATCTTTAAAAAAAAAAAAATGTTCGTTAACAGAAAGTTACCAGAGTCGCCACACTAGAATTGCCAATTTTTCAAGGAATAAAATACCATACGCCACAAACTGATGAATCTGAAGACATTTAAGACTCTCCTAAGACTTTCAGTCATCACGGAGAATCACGACCATCTTTTGTGCTGGGAAATTTCACAAATGTCACCTAACAGAGCTTTCTGATTGCTAGGAGATTTCACCCAACCCTCACTGTTTGAGTTACAGACTTGTACGTAAATACTCACGAGCACGTGCTTCCAGCCCCCTTCTCCATGGTCCTTCTACCTGCCACCAACGCAGCAGGAATGGGATGGCTTAATTCAATCCCTCCCTCTTGGGGTGCCACAGCCCTCAAGTTTGGAAACCATGCTGTGCTGCTCAGGGGAAGGAGGACATGGAGGAGTAACCTTCAAATGGTGCAGAGAGGCCCCCAACCAAAGAGCAAAAACCCTCATCCTCTGGCAACCATCATGTCCCCCTCAAGTCCCTGGGAGGCCACAGCCCACGCTGGCTCTCCAAGTCCCCCCACCCAGGTGAGAAGATGCAGGTGGCCTGGGAGTGAGGAACAGGGAAAGGCGCAGCCTCCCACTGCATCATCATTAGCTCACAAACACACTGTCATTCCTTCAAGCGAGAGGTAAGCCTCCATGACCGTCCCAAAGCTTTGGTGCACTTCCCTCTTCACGGACAGAAGTGTGTCTGGACTAAACCAGCGTCCACCTGGTATCGGATCTGGGCAATTTGCTGACTCAGCCCGCTTTCCTACTGCTGCTCTACTGTTTCCTAACCCAGTCCTGGTTTGTTTCAATGACAGGGACGACCTGGTGTCCCAGCTCCTCCAGGACCCTGCCCGTCAGCAGCTGCCACGCTCCCCGGCCTGCTGGAAGCTTCCCTCTCGCTGACGCTTGCCTATCACAGGAGAGGTTTGCTCACATGGCCCAGGAGGCCAAGGCTAATGAAGCCCACAAAATCCCCTAGAGCCGGGGAGCCGCTGCTGACATTTCAAAAGGTCAATCAATCACGCTACTTCATGGAACGTAATCATCTCCCAGGACCTAAATGCAACAAAACCAAATAATGCCAAACACTCGGGGAAAATGAATGATGCACAAGCAGGGAAAAAAGCTACATACAGTTGGCTCGGAAAAGGTTCCCAGCCTGGTCTGGGCGGAAGGCCCCAGAGCTGCGATCTCTGGGCTCGAACCCTGCCTCTGCTGTGAGCTGAGGGACGGACTTTTCTCCCTCCGCACCTCGAGGATGAAGCGAGCTGGCTTTGGGATTCATATTGTAAAGACTGAACAGAAGCTTCTCTACGGGAGGAAGCAGAGAGGCCCGAAGGAACGCCACGGAAGTCACCTCACACCACCGAGAGGTGTGTCTGAGGACCTCTCTCAGGGGCTCGCGGCTCACCGTGAGGTGGGGAGCCATCTCATACCACCGGAGGAGCCACTCGGCCTCCTTCTCCATGAGGCTACGAGCCAAGGGGCTCTCCCTCCCAGGCCGGGGAGAGGGAATTGTTTGCTTCAGGAAATAGAACCACCACAGCGCCTGCCAATTCCCCTTCTTCTGGGCTTTTACTGAGGGAGGAACGAGGCCTGGGCCCTAGCGCTCGCACCGCACCCGCCTCCTAGGACCCCGCCACAGGCTGGGGTGGGCAGGCTTCCAGCAGGCGGCTGCCCCGCCCACGTGCCTGACCCCATCTGAGGGCGCCTGACTGAGCTTCGGGGTCTGGCCCTGGCTCACCAGAGACCTTGGCTGTCTTCATCTCCTGGTCGCCATGGCTGCCCCTCCCCCTCCTCACCGCCTCCAGCACCTCCTTCCCAACCCTACTGTCTTCATTGTAACCCCCTCCTGCACGCACAGGGCCCTCACCTGGCGGTCCCCACTCGCCTCCTGGTCTGCGGGCTGCCTGCCCCGGACCGCTCGCTGGTCTCTCCCCGACGCTCACGTAAAGCCGCCCTCTTCTCAGTCCCGTGGCTCTCACCTGGGCAGCTCATTACACGCACCCGAGGTGCTTTTAAAGCTCTCAGCGCGCAGGCGCAGGCGCAGGCCACGTCCCACACCAACCGCAGCAGCCCCTCCAGGTGGGGCCGGGCTTCTGAGTTTGTCAAGCCCCACGGGCCCATCAGCTTGCACCACAGCTTCAGCCATCTGTCGGGTTACAGAACGGGCCCCACTCGCTTCCTCCTGGGAGCCCTTGACTGCACGGCCCTCCCCTCGTTCCAGCCTTCGGGCACCCCGGTAGGCCCAGCCCCGGAGGACGCATCCCGGCTTAGAGCGCTGCGTTCTCAGATTGCCCTGTCTGCGCTCCCGTAAGGCAAGCTTGAGTGTTGGGTTAGAAACCTGTCTGTGGGTTCCCTGAAAGCTGGAAATGTATATCCTCAATGCACAGAACAGAGCCTGGTGTGCGATATGCGGGTTAGGAGCTATGGGATAGAAAGAAAAGAGCGAAGGAAGGGGGTAAGGAAGAAATTCAGTTCCATGAAGATGTGAGGGCGACATCCAGGCAGCCTCCCTGCTCTCTGCAATAAGTGGTCTGCATTTTTTTGCATGCTGGCCACAGACCTTTCAAGAGAGGTTCCCTGGCACTGCCCCTTTCACCTCCTCAGTGCCCTGCTCTGCCACCCCTCCATCTGTGGGTGGTTCTCTGCTCTAAGTGTGTGGGGCTACAGTAGGGCCACATCTCCTATGGCCTGTCCTTGGATATTTGCCCCGATGACCCAACAGCCAAGTCATTGCTGACTGAGACACGGAACCAGACCCCCAGACCTGACCACTGCACCTCCCAGGCCCAGGCACTGCCCTGCTCCACTGTTATGACAGACCTTGCTCCACAGCCTGCTCACTGTACATGGCCCATAGGAGAGGCCATGGGAGCACAGAAGAGGGACTGGTCATGACCCTGGCCTCATGATCCCCAAGCACACAGCCCAAGGAGCTACAGCTCTGTGTCCTGACGTTACCATCGTCTCTGGTTAGTCTCACCTCTTAAAATTTGGGAACTGAGCCATCTGGCCCACCAAACATGGGGGGTGGAGGTAGGGTTCACCTTAGTCTGGGTTTCCCGGAGATGAGATTCAGGGAGAACTGGAGTCGGCCTTAATTTCCAGAAGAAGGAAAGCTGGCAAAGGTTCTCTGCTTTGGTGGGAAACCAATCCCACGAGAACAAGGGCCGAGGTGGTGGTGTCCACCATTATATTCACCCCTGGCAGTCCCTGGCACTAAATAACTATTTCCAATCATTATTGATTACAATATCAATCCATAACAAACTTCCCAGAGCATTAAAAATGGATACGGCCTACAAATCATTCTATACACCACATTTCAGACGCATGGCTAATATCAGAATGAAGTATAGTTATTACAAACAGGCGGGAAGGAAATCCTTCCAGATTATAGACCACCCATGTCAACTCCATTCTGACCACATTAGGAGGAAATGAGAAGACAGGGGAGGAAATGAGCGTTTTTACAGTGATTGAACCAAATGTTCCCCCACATAAGAGTCCATTTATTCACTAGAATCAGCTCCAATCTTGAGACACCAGCTGGCAGTTTTGTCAGATAAACCACGGTCTCTCCCTTGTGTACAAACTCCACATTTGACTTCTACTTGAGATAGGAGCTCTACAAGGACTGGCTTCACTTACTCTAAAAACACCAGCTCCTTTCGTGTATTTTCCTCAGTGTATTTTTCCTGCCTCGGCAGCAGGAAGGGCGCTTTCAGAGAAGTTTATTTTCCCTCGTGAAATAGAGCGAAGCAGCCACCAGCCACAGTTGGTATCACTGAGTGATGGCTTACACCGCTCAGCAGCATTCAGAACAGGCAGAAGCTACCGTGTCCCTCCTGTTGGGACAGTGACTTGCCCTGATCATGCTGTCCCTTCATTCTGCTCCACCCTCACTACCCAGAGGCCCCATCTCAAGCCGTCTAGGAGGCCAGAGACCTCACTGTGACTAGGTTCAGACGGAGCATCCTTATCCTTAATGCTCATGCCCCCAGCCAGCTCAGAAGGACCCATCTGAGAGAATGGCTACCTAGTCTCTTTTATGTGGGCCGTCAATTTTATTGTTATTGGCTTGGAGATGAAGGGGGTGTGACACATCTCAGTAAATTTGTGGAAGCAATGTGTTCTCCCTAGGGCACTCTTGGCAGGAGGACCAGAAAGACACTGAGTTTAAGAAACAGCCCTGCAGAGCCTGGGGACTTGTCTTACCTGCTTTGCAACCCAGGAAGATCTGCATCCAAGTCCCGGGTCAGAATTGAGGCGGTTGCGGAGGGGCCCGGAGAGGAGTCCGCGGAAGCAGGGGTTCGCTAGCACTCCACCCCCACGCTCAGGAAGGCGGTGCTCATGTCAGCCACCAGCCCCCCCACCCCCAGACGCCTATTCCTTGGAAAAGAGAAAAGCAGACCCTCCAAAGGCTTACCCTGCGGACACAGTTGGTCTCATCGGCCCAAACCTGGCCTTCCCAGGAAAGTGCCATCTAAGCACCAAATGCTGCCCTCCATCGGGCTCAGCCCAGCCTCCTCTCCTCATGAAGCCTTCCCTCACCTCTCAGCCTGACATGACAGGGAGGCCAGATATCCCAGTCTGCCTGAGCCCATCCTGGTTTCCACTTCCTGTCCACAGTATTTATTAATAGTGCCCCTGTCACTCATGTGTCCCGATTTGGGTAAGATATATGGGCCCCACTTCTCTCGTTCTTCTTACCCTGGACCCGTACAGGCCCCCTTCAGATACTCAAGACCACGGGCAGTGCTCAAGGGGCACAAATCCACCTTGCTGGGGTGTTGGCCACACTTCCTCCTTTCTCACCTGCTGTCTGCAGCACAGCCTTCTGCCCCGGCCCGACCAGACAGAGGTGTGCAGAGAGCTGGTTGAAAAGCAAGACTTGGGCCTGGGCACCTGGCTTGTACAAAAAATGGCAAATGTACAAGCAAACAGGCAAGAACCAAGCTTTAAGGACCAGTTGTGAGACAGTTGAGTGTCTCCGGACAATCTAGTACAGTGCGAGCCCAGTACCCACTCAGGCTTCATACCGTCGGCATACTACTACCTCACTTTTGTCCCAACACTGAAGATAAATACCGTTAGGAGCAAGAAAAACTTGGGGCGCCTGGGTGGCACAGCGGTTAAGCGTCTGCCTTCGGCTCAGGGCGTGATCCCGGGGTCCAGGGATCGAGCCCCACATCAGGCTCCTCTGCTGGGAGCCTGCTTCTCCCTCTCCCACTCCCCCTGCTTGTGTTCCCTCTCTTGCTGGCTGTCTCTATCTCTGTTGAATAAATAAATAAATAAAATCTTTAAAAAAAAAAGGCAAGAAAAACTTGCAGAATGAATGAATGAATGAATACAGACACAAATGAGCAAGGGGACGGAAGAAAGCCCTACTTCTAATGGCATGGTGTAGACGTCGAGCCCATCTCTCTTCTGAGCTGAACAGCCTCTCCGGGTCAGCATGTCCCCCTGGCACTTCTCCCAGCCAGCCACAGAAGCTACGTACCAAACAGCTACACAAGCTCTCGTGGGTCCCCTGCACTGAGAGGAAAACCTGTGGAGGAAAAGGGAGTGTTCACATTTGCTGGGCTCAGGGCTTTCACTCTTCTCGAAACAGCACACCAAGGCCTTCGCTTCATGTTAGGGTGGGAAAACGGGACAGACCAGAGAGGTGATGTAACTTACCTAAGGTCACACAGCTACAAGATATCCAGCCCAGTGCTTTCACACTCCTCTCCTCAAACCTGAGGACTCTCCAAGAAAACCAACAACTGAGATACAAGGGGATACGCCGTAACTAGAGAGGGTTAACATTCCGATCCAGAGCCGGCAGTTAAAAATGCATGGAGGGCAGCTCAGAGCCGTAACTCCCCATCGCCATTCATGATTTATGCAGACGCTCCCCATTAGCTCTAATGGTTGTGGGGAGCATAAATCTCGGGGCACAGCTCCAAACTGGCTCTTGTGATCTAAATGCCACTAAAATCAATGATGTCGTCCCACCATTGATGTGGCAATTGTGACGCTTCATAAATTGGCCTGGTGGGGTTGGAAAGGGAAGCCGAGTGGGAATGGTGTGGCCCGTCCTTGATGTTCCCGCTGGTGGGAAGGGTGCCCCAAGAGTGAGCCAAAGCACACATTCTGGAGCCAGCTAGTGGATCCAGAGCCCAGGCCCCCATCTCACCAGCTGTGTGGCCTGGCAGGCACTTCAGGAGAAGCCCCCCGAGGCTCAGTCTCCACATCTGCAAAATGGGGGTCAAATGAGCTATCGTGCAAAAAGCCCTGAGAACAATACTTGGCTGTAAGGCCTAGCTGCACTTCCAGAAACTACAGAAGGCCTGTGAAGACCATTTAGGAGGGAACCACTTTCTTTGATACAAAGATAAGCTGAGCCTAAAAGCCATCGGGTTTATCTTAGATTTGTCCTGGAGACCTTCCAGGCAGATTGCAACACGGAAGCCCAGCCAGCATGAGGGCTGCAATTCCAACACAGCCACGTGGAAGGTCAATGCCCATGAGGCCGCGCAGGTGCCCAGAGACCTGGATGGAAGGCTGGCCTCCAGCAGTGGAGCACGGCCAAGCTTCTAGCCCTCAGGGCATGGCTGCCCACAAGACTACATAGGCACATCATGACACATGCCTGCGGGAGGCCCCACGGTCATGCGTGCTTCTCACAGCTACCTCACCTCTTTCTCTCCCCCTTGGCTCCTATGAGATAAGGTGCCTGAGACTCGCTGGAAGGCTGGAATTATGTGCTACTCTGAACATCAATATTTCAATCCACGAGGAGCTCCGTGCTCTTCAAGAATAACAGATACCAGAGACAAAAACCTCTTTAAATCCACTCAAAACAGGGACAAAATATAGTGAAGAGTGAAGAAAGCTTTTATTGAGAATTTATCTTGAAAATAAAACTAAAAACTGTAAAGATATATTGATTTTTAGCTTATCTTTGTAAATTTATGTGATCATTACAACTCTGCTAATTATTAGAATGAACAAAGAATAAATTGTGGATTCACATAATCATTCCAACATTGGCTTTGGACAGAAAAAAGCAAAACAAAGCGAAGTGCATAATCTGATGGGAAGGAAGTGGCTCAGGACCTCCCCCCCTCGCCTGGCTTCAGCTGTCCTAAGCCAGCCAGGCTGTCCCTCACCGCAGGCCCAGAGATACTACCTCCGTGAAAAGCAAGCACACAAATGGTGACCCAGGGAACCTGGGATTAAAAAGAGTAAATAAATAAATACATAAGCAACAAACATCCTACAGCATTCTTAGGAAAGCAGGATACATACACCGAATCGAGGAACCATGCACTCAAGCTAGCTACCAGGAATACCTCCATCTTCCCAGGATGCCCTCTGTTTGGGCCAGTCCAGCCCCCAGCCTGCTGGGTCCTAGATTGAGGGGAGGGGGGTGAGGGGAGGAAGGGAGTCCAGGCCTTGTTCTCCCTGCCTGAGGAAGATCTGAGGACCTCAGACAAGAGAAACAACCTAAGAACGATGGGATGCTTGTTTTCTTCCAATACAGACATCAGGGAAGCAGGCAGAATGAAACCATTTGCACCCTTCCTACTCCACTGCGGTGGACCGCGCAGGACTGCAGCCAGCTACCCCACAGGCCAGTCCACAGAGGGAGCCTGGCTGCCAAGCCACCTTGCCGGCCAGAACCCTGGAGACCCACAGAGAATGTCTGCCACAGTGTCCCACAGTAAGTAGGCCCTCACCAGGAAGGCCCGCTTACCCACAGAGGAGGGGAGAAGCTGGAAACAGCGCCGGGAGCCTGGCTGGGCTCCAGGTTTGAATCACGCAATAATGATATGATCGGAGGTAGCTCCACAAGGATCCTCTCACTGGCTCAGCCCTGACACGGGAGATGCACAAAAAATACCAGCCGTGACTCTTGTCCAACCAACATGCTCTCTGTTCCCCCGGAACATCAAGTAACCATGACTTCATCAAGCCCCTTCCACCTGCCAGGTACCGTGCTCCACCCTCTCATTTAACCCTCAGGCAACTCTGTGACTCGGTTACTCTCTTGACACATGGGAGAGCCAAGACGCATACCTGAGAAGTGGTATAGACCGGGTTCTAACTCATGCTCTCCTAACCTGGAAGGCCATGCTTTGAGTGGCCAGACCGGGCTGCTCTCCAGTCGTGACCCTAGAAGCCAAGAGCTCTGCCTATCTGGTGGCTGGAACAGTGTGGAGCACGGGTTGGTGCTCAAAAAATACCTAACCCGGGGCACCTGGGTGGCACAGCGGTTAAGCGTTTGCCTTCGGCTCAGGGCGTGATCCTGGCATTCTGGGATCGAGCCCCACATCAGGCTCCTCCGCTATGAGCCTGCTTCTTCCTCTCCCACTCCCCCTGCTTGTGTTCCCTCTCTTGCTGGCTGTCTCTATCTCTGTCAAATAAATAAATAAAATCTTTAAAAAAAAATACCTAACCCCTCTGTGTTATGTAAGTTACACCATGCAAGTTATTCACAATAATCTGGAGAACTGGAAAAACCTGGCAGATGATTTAAGCTTCATGAAACTTCTGCCAAGCCATGATGATGGGAGTAAATCTTAACTATGAGCTCCTGAAGGCAGGAACATAGTCAGATCCTTGCCTCACGCTCCCAGAGCACCACTGCTGTCCTGCTTTGCATTTTAATTTGTGGTCCTATGCCTCATTGAGTAGGGTATGTGTTCCCCAGCGTCACCTCCATGAGCAGCACACAGTAGGCACACAGTGGATATTCCTGGAAGAAAGAGACAGATGACCAGCAAGGAGGTGGGCACAGCTGGACCAGGGCCAGCAAGGTAGAGAGCCTAGGGTGGGGTGGGAGGGGTGTGCTCCAGAAACGAGGCCCCCACAGCAACCGGGAACCCCAGGCACGTCTGAGCTTCCGTCCAGCTCTGAAGCTTCCTGTCCCCATCAGCATCTCCGCATGGGGCCGGGGCAGCCAGGGCCCCTGGTTCAATGCCTTCAGCAGAGGCTTGACTCTGTCACATCCTCAAAATGTTTCTCAGGCATTTTAAATATGGAAATTTTGTCCTGAATAGAAGAAAATGCTCTGAAAAATTATGTTTTGCCTTTCAAATGAGCAAAGATTCCCTGAATTTTGAAAGTAAACAAATTAGAGTGGAAGATCTCCAAATAATCACATAAACTCCAATTTCCTATGTTTTAACATAAACATCAAAATAATAAACTCAGGCATATATGAGGGGGAAAAAAATCCTGCCTGATGCTGTTGCATTCTTTAGAAGCCGAAACCTAAACGACTAAATTGGCAGTTTATTAACAGGAGAATTATGCTAAGTAGCTTCATGTTGATGTCAAGAATTTTATGCAGCCAGTTACGGCGCAGCACGCGGAGTGCCTCATTTGCATTTTCTCATTTAGAGAGAACAATGGCTCCAAATGAGTGCGGCATGTTCACATTACACACCCAAGAACATTTGCACAGATGGGAAGGAATATCCTGATACCAGAGTGATTAAGCCTTTTGTTCATTCTGCCCCAGCCCAGACTTAGGGGACAGGGGGCAGATTAACGATTAACTCACTTAGAATGGTAATGAAGGGACCTGAGTCTAGAGCTCTGAAACGTCTCACAGGACAAACAGCCACAGCCCACGAGACTCTATTCTTCAGACCTCACCTGGTCTGTTTTGGTTCAGTGAGAACTGGGAGGTGTATGACAGTTAAATAAATACCCGCTCCACGCCACGGAAGGCTGTGTGACATCTGCCCCAAGCGTTTCGGAAGAATGGCAAGGAGCCCCGTGCACAGCCCACCCCAACTAAACCCGGGCTGCTCCCCGGGTCCACAACTCAGAGTCGCGCTTCCCATCCGTTCATTTAACCAGTGTCTGCTGAGAGCATGAATTTACCGAGCAGCCACCTTGAGCTGAGTCCCCTGCTGGGTAAGGGAGCGAGCAGAAGAAAGGATCGGGCCAGATCTCCAGCAGCTTATCAACTAACTGAGAAGACAATCCTTAGAAACCATGTAATTAATTGTAACCACACGCTGGACCTCGTGTAGTTAATCATGGCCATGGACCGGGAATGAATCACCGGAAGGAGTTACTCTTAAGTGAGTGTCGAAGAATGGACCAGAATTTTAGCATGTCCAACAAGAAAGTGATGGCATTCCAGAGGGAAGGAACTGCACCAGCTAAAGTATAAAAGTACCAGTGAGCTTGACATCTGATGGAGACCATCAAAAGACTTGTGTTCTTTTCATGCAAGGCTCACTTTTCCAAAAAGCCTCAGGCTGTCCTTGGAGGCTGGCCTCAAGTGGTAAATATAACCTTGTCTGGACTTAATAGGGCAGAAATAATGCTATGTGTTCACCAAATCTCCTTTCATATCCCTCCTTTTCCAAGAGCATGGAAAATTATGCTTCCCAGCCCCGTGCAGCCAGGCTGGACCGTATAACTAGTTCCGTGCAACAGATGAACTTTTGTCTCAGTCACACCGAGCTTTAGGGGGTATTTGCTACAGGAGCATAAACTACTTTATCTTGACAAATACATTGGATAAATTGATTCATTACTGAACTCTGACTTCATATGCTCAGGCAATCATTTATAGAATATTTATGAAGGACCCCTGATATGCTAGGCAGTCCATTCAGCACGGAGAATACAGCAGTGAGCAAAAACAACAGTCTCTTCCCTCATGAGTCTTATAATCAAATAGAAATCAATCCCAAATAGTTACTGTTAGGCATCACAAAACCTAATTCCTTTTTTTAAAAAGGGAAATTTAGAGCATTTTCTTAAAGAGCTAAATTGAAATAAGATCCTCTAATCCAGTATTTCATTCAGTGTAAGTCTCTATCACTTGGCCAACTGGCTCTGTAGCAAATCCCCTACCTGAATCCTGAAAATCAGTCTGTCCTCAGCCAGAGTCACTCTGTTGGCAGCTGCCCTCTGGTCTATAAATGGTTTTCTCTGACTCCCATCTGGAGAGCAAGCCCTAGGGATTCATTATCACAGGCCACACTCCTGATAGGGCTCTAACTTCAGAAGTACCAAAGAGGTCTATAAGAGAATACCTTCTCGTCTTCAGGACAATACTGTTGTTGCGATAGAATGACAGAAATACGCTGATTTTTTTTTTTTTAATCTGCTTTGGTGCCACCTGGGTGGCTCAGTCAGTTGAGTGTCTGACTCTTGATTTCAGCTCAGGTCATGATCTCAGGGTTATAGGATTGAACCCCACATGGGGCTCTGTGCTCAGCACAGAGTCTGCTTGTCCCTCTCCCTCTGCTCCTCCCCCTGCACACACACTCACTCTCTCTCATTCTCTCTCTCTCTCAAATAAATAAATAAAATCTTTTTCAAAATGTGCTTTGTGCTATACTGTTTTTTAAAAATCACCTATACTGAGGTATAACTTACATGAAATAAAATGCACTGATTTTAAACATAATTTTGATGAACTTTGACACGTGTATACTTGTGTAACCACCAACTACAATGAAAACATATAAAGTTTCCATCACAGCGAAATTGCCCTAGTGCCCCACCCCAGTCAATCCCACCAACCCTAGGCGAACACTGATACGTTTTCTGTGACCACAGATTAGCTTCGTCTTTTCTAGAGTTTCAATTACATAATATCATACAATGTGTATTTGTTATCTTGGCTCCTTTCACCCAATATGTTTTTGAGCACCATCCATGGTGTTACATGTTTCAGTAATTCATTCCTTTTTATTGCTGAGTAGTATTCCACTAAGTGGCTAAACCACACTTTGTTTATGCATTCACCTATTTGACATTTGGATTGTTTCTGGCATCTAACTGTTATGAATAAAGCTGCTATGAACTTCCATGTATATAAATTTTAAGACGAACATGTTTTCATTCACATCAGCAAATACTTAGGAATGGAAATGATAGGTCTCACCATCAGTGTATCTCTGACTTTGTAGGAAACCACCCAAGTATTTTACAAAATAGTTGTACCATTGTATGTTTGACGGGGTGTAAGCGTCCAGTTGCTCCTTATCCTCTCCCACGAGGTGTTCTCTTCATTATAGCCATTCTAATTGCATGTGGTAGTATCTCTCTCCTTGTCATTTTAATTTGCATTTCCCAAGCGACAAAGAACATGAAACATCTTTTCAAGTGTTTACTGGCCCCTCATATTTGTGTGTGTGTGATATCCCTTCAAATCTTTTGCCCTTTTAAAAATTGGGTTGTTTGTCTTTGCATTGTTGACTTATAGGTGTTCTTTATACATTCTGGATACTATATCTTCATCAGAAACATACATCAAAATATTTTCTCTCAATATGTAGCTTGGCTTTTCATTTTATTAACAGTGTCTTCAGAAGAGCAGAATATTTTACTTTTGATGGAATCACGCTTATCAATTTTATCTTCTCAACTTTGTGCTTTTTGTGTACTACCAATCTTTGCCCATCCTGAGCTCATGAAGATTTTTCTCTCATTTTTTTCCTGGAGGTTTTGTAGTTTCAGCATTTATATGTAGGTTTGTGATCCAATTGGAGTTATTCTTTATGTACAGTGTTGAGGATTGTTTTTTTCCTATGAGTCTCCGGGTGTTCAGCACCATGGGTTGAACAGACTACCATTTCTCCATCACATTACCTTGGCATCTTTATGACAAATCAATTCACCACCTATGTGAGGGACTACGTTAGCCTCTATTCTATTCCTTGATCTCTTCGTCTACCATTACACGAATACCACCCCATCTTGACTACTGTAACTTGATGGTAAGTCTTACAATCAGGCAGTCTACGTCCTTCACCATTGTTCTTTTCTTTGTAACTTATTGTAGCTATTCTAGGTCATTTCTATGTTCATAGAAAATGTAGAACGCCATCTTTAGACGGTATTTCGAAGTAAAGTTTCATGGCGTTGACTTTGCCAGAAAAAAAGCTCATACTAGATCCAGAGATGAAAACTGAGATGCAGCTTGGAGGTTGGTTAATTCTGTGCGGTGATGGGGAAAATGGCCTATTACCGAGACGCAGCATTAGTCCGTCAGTAAATGACGGCTCTACCCAGAGATGTGCTCTCCGGGAACCGCCCACTCCTCAGATCTGTGATGTGTTTTGTTTAGGAGAGGAATAGCTTTTAGACACACATGCCATGCTTTGAAATTGTTAATCGTAGAGACAATCAACCTTCAAAGTCCTGCCTCTGGCTCCCTCCTGCCTTTTACCAAGTCCTGGCTAACAGCTTGGGGTTACCAGTTGGAGTCTTCTGAACTCGGGGTGAGTTGGCCTGGACCACACACTGGCACTCACAGGAGTGTGAATAGTGATAATAAAACACCATGATGTACGTGGAGATTTGGAAAAGGTTGATGCTGTGCACCACTGTAAGGGGTGGGTATTAATAGCACCCTTCATGATATTCGAGAAAGGAGACCAGATGTGTAGGACGGAAGCTGTCTTCATGACTCCAAAACTGCAGTCAATCACATGAAAAAGGGTAGTTCACCTTCGGTTGGGTATTAGAGCGACCTCCATTTGTTGACACTGGGAAGACCCACTTTGAGAAAAACAAGAGGGCAGGGTCTAGATCAGGAATTCCGTCAGGAGCTACATCGTTATTACGATAAAACTTTAAAAGATGATCACCCCCCACCCCCCATCATCTCCCTCCCTTGGTCTTTGTCCTCAAGCCCCGAATCCAGATCAAACCAGATGAATACATGTTATCATCAGCTGATCCTTATGCTTTTACCTCCTCTAGAAGACTGAGTGATCTCCTCACTATTAGCTGAGAAAATATCTGGGAGCAGCTAATGTCATCTCCCCCCTGCGGAATTCACACCCACATGAGCTAGTCGGTATCCCTCTGCCCGACCCCTGGGCCTGAGCCCACCTCACCCACACATACAAGGGGGAAGCCAGACTAAAAAGGAATTGCATGACCCAAATGGGCCAAGCACTCACTCATCAAGCCCTTACTGAGAAACCCTGCAGTACTCAACCCTTCTGGATACTGGTATACTTGATATCCATAGATGGCATCTACCCCTGAGCACACATAGCTGATAATGCTGAAAACAATCTTTTTACAAAGGTGGTCCTGAAGCTAGTGGGTCCCCATCCACGGGGAAGGGCAGCCTCTCATCCATGGCCTTTATGGGGAGCATCACCTCCCCATGGTACAGCAATGCTCACTCTCCCCCAGGGAATGTTACTGCTATGGAAATTATCCCAACTTCCCTTATCCCCATGGAGAAGCCAAAAGAAGAAGCAAAAGGGGTCTTTTTGTGATTCTAGGGGCATTGTTTTCCGTGGTAGGGTTTCACATATTTTAGCACTGTGTGCCCTGGATATAATGAAGGGATAGATTCAAGAGAGGCAGGGCAGCCAGCTCCAAATGGAGCTCCTTGTGCAGGAAGAAGGTCCCAGCTGAATAATACACTTTCAGCTTCAAAAAAGTTGGAAGGGATTCAATTTGTAAAACCAATCAGACTTCAAATATTGAAAATAAAGCCAGTTTGAACAATTCTTTCTCTTACTCCCATCCTTTGCTGAATGAAATTAAGAAAGGCATATCACCACTTCACATGCAAGATAAAGCACTGTCTCATATAAAAGCGGTTTCATTTTTTTTCAAAGTCTGGAGCCTCCTATGTTAATGTTGGCATTATTACGGAGCCGTGAATGGGAGCCAGCGGCACATCGCTGTGTTAATTCTACATTCCGAAGCCGGTGGCAGGTGGGCAACCATCACTTTATCCTCAATTATGGTTTCACGTTATACAAACCACATCCTACATCCAGAACTAATTATGCCCCAGACAAAGAGGAGACACAGAGACCCAGAGAGCCATCAACTTTCAGAAGGACAGAAGATGAAATCGAAGAGCTCCAACGGGCGGCAAACTTGGCAACAACAAAAGGCATTTTAATGACTATAAAGGGTTTAGGCTTGACCCTCTTGGAAGCTGAAATACAGATGGCTACCCCTCGGGGGGTTGAGAATTGTAGCAGACAGGTCAGAACATTAGTTTCAACTTAACAAAAGCCACAGTGACCTCTGCGTCTATGCCTGAAGCGGTTGTCTCGCTGGGGCGATACCTCTGCGGTAAATGTATCCCCATGATCAGTATGAGAAAGTCATTCACATTTCACTTGGCGCCCTACCAGACAGACCCAGGCAGCAGTCACCAAGGGCTGTGGGGTAGGGATAGCTATGGAGGGACAGTCTGATGGATGCTCTCTTCAAGAGCACAGGGACAAGAAAGTTGCAAAGCAGGACATAAACTTCTTCCCCAAATCTCCATTCCACAGTAGTTTTAAAAGGGCAGTTCCAGTATAAATCAGAGGCCACCCTGTTTCTTCCCACTGAAAAACACCCTTGGAACACAGCACCATGAGACAGTGAGGAGGCTAGGAACAGGCAGAGGCTGATGTGGTCAGAAGGCTCCGGGACAGCATTAGGGGAAGCCAGAGGATGGGGCAGGTACTGGGCTGGGGGAGCCCAGGGCCACTGCCGGAAGCTGTAGTTCCCACTGGGAACTATGGATCTGGCAGGGACGGCAGAGGAAAAGAGGAGCATCAGTAACCCACAGACAGGTCTTGCTGGCCCTGTGTGGACATAAAGAAAGAGCAGGAAGGTAAAGGGGGCCAAGGTGAGAGTAGCAGGTGCCACAGCTCCAGCCTGAGCCTGGACGCAGAGAGGGCCTGCAGAGGAGAGGGCTTTCCGGCCTGGTGAAGGGAGTTGCACCATTCACTCAACAGACTGGTACTGTTCCAAGCCTGGCAGCAGCCCCGTAAAATAGAAGAGTGGATAAGAAGAGGACTCCTCACGAGCACTTACAGATCATGAGTGTTCAGCAAACAACTGTTGCATAGCCGAATGGCCCTCCGCGCTCAAGGATCTCAGGATGAGAACCCATGGAAGAAAATTCTCCTAGATGTAGGTGCAGAGCCTCCCTGGGTGTCCCAGTCAGAGCCTGTGCAGTGAGAATGCCCAGGAATGCTCAGGAAAGCTTCCCAGAAGAGACCCATAGTACCGTATGATTTGGCACTGGGGTAAGTAAGGTATCCCAACTTTATGGTTGGAAGCAGCACTTTGCGCTCCCCTAGAAACAAGACACCTCTAGACAGTGAGGGATAGGATTGAAAAGATGGAACAGAAGAGTGCCCCTGAAGGAAAACTTCTTTGTGAAAGAGAACTGGAAGCAGCTGGCGAGACACACACCTGCCCTCAACGAGGTAATCTTCCCCTTCGGAGTTGCAACATGATATAAAGCGACCGAGAGACAGAACAGTCTGCGACCAGACAGAACCCCCCAAAGGAGGAAGAAGCAAAAGAAATGGGGTGTCAGAGAAGGTTCTTCAGCTCTAAGCAATTTATATCAGAAGGAAGCAAGCAAGGAAGGAAGGGAGTAAGAAGGAAAGAAAAAGAAGAACAGAAAAGGAAAGGAGAGGAAAAAGGAAAGATGAAAAAAGAAAGAGGACTTTATCAGGCAGATAAAGGGAAGCTCAGAGAATCCAAGGTCCTGGGAAGGACAGGAATCCAGCTGGTCGAGGCAGCACCGAGGGGCAGGAGCTCCTGGCCCACCTCCTCAGGGCACAGCGCACGGACAACTCCACCAACGTCCAGGACAGAGCGTCCGAGAGACCCGATCCAGCCATGTGCCCGCTGTGCCCAGTGCTGTGAGCAATAGTCTGAAATCAGGTAGAGGAAAGTCCCCCAAAGATGAAAGGGGTGTTTACCGAACAAGGAGAGGAGATGCAAGTGACTAAAATAAAAGAAGCCCATCGCTACCGCCACTTAGCTGCCTTGCACACACACACCACATACGTAGACTCATGAACATGTGTACACACACACACACACACACACACACACAGCCATATACTACTGGGCTTTGGAGCCAGGCTGTCAGAGTTTGAGCCCTGGCTTGACCAACGCATGACATTGGCAGAGATATTCGAACTTTCTACGGCTGCTTCCTCATTCATAAAACAGGGATAATATCCCTATTAAGACTCACTGGGAGGATTAAATAAATAATGCACGTGAATGTTTCGCACAGTGCCTGGCCCCTAGTGAATGACCAGTACGTGTTCACCGTGGAGTTTCCTCCCAGACATTCCCAAAAATCTCCCCGTCTAACACGGTGCTAGCACCTCATCCCTTCTCAACAGAAGACAGCCCAGAGTCAATCTAGTTACTGCCTCCAACGTTCCCTTCTCCCACTTCAATATTCTACAGCCTACAGACTCAACGGTCCACATCCCCACCACCAACACCCCTTACTACATCATGGGAGAAGGGCAGAAGGAAAAGAAAGAGCATTTCAAGATTATATGATCCACAAACCAAAGGGACAGAGAGAGAAACCTATTCTTTATGCTGTCCCTTTCCCGAATCCAAAGGGCCAGATGTCAGATTCCAAAAAGACCTGGCCCCGGCTATTAGAAGACATCTCAGGAGCAAAGTGGTGAACTCAGTAGAAACATCCCCAAGAACACCCAACCCCTCTGGCTCTCATCCTGGGCTTGCTGGACAATCTTCTGATGATTAGGACAGCCCCATAGCTTCCAAGAGCCTCCGCCAGAGCAACTGACCACTTTGTCCGCTTAGAACTAGGAAACTGACTTCTGCAGTACAAACCTGAGGAAGTTCGTATGAGCTTAGCCTGAATGAAGCAGTCTCTTTTAGGACTTGATTCTCCTTTATATGAACTAACTGAGGCCCTGGGGCATACAGCTGAAGAACAGCTATTTATTAAAGTGGTGTGGGAAGATAGACCTTTATCCACATCTTATTTCTAAGGCAGTAGTTGGAAAGTTCCAAAGTAGAGAGAGTAAGAGACCACATTCCCCAACCATGTTCTCCTCACCAGTACTCCTAATATTCCTCTTGATGAAGATCATTCATTCATTCTTTTTTTTCTTTCTTTTTTTTTTAATTTAAATTTTCGTTTCTGGAGTCTTACATTCTTCCAACAAGATCTTATTAAGCCCCTTCTCTGTGACAGGCTCCATGATGTGAAAAAAAGGAGCTACACCAGGAGCCAGGAGACCTTGCTTTTTCTCCCAGTTGCGGGATCCTGGGCAGCATGTTGCTGTCCAAGGCTGTAGGTCCCACTGTCACACACAACGGACATGTGAAGTGGGACGGAATGATCGGCATGTCTTACTCAGCCGGAATCACCCCCAATTCTACACAAGTTGGAGGAACTCACTTTCCAGCTGGTCATCCCTGGCCAACAGTGTCCTTTGCCAAGGCCAGCAAAGCTGCTAGACGCCTTGTGGAGGGAGGTCTGGCTAGGCCCAGATGGCTTATTAAAACAGGAAGTCCTTGTGATGGCAAACTAGCCATTGAGAAGAGGCATGCAAGTTAGCTGAAACATCTGAGCCTCCTATTTACTTTGGATGATTTTTAAATTTCATTTTGGCTAAAGAAATCAGCCCATCTGTCTGGCTTCTGGAACAATTAGAGAACAGAGTAGAACTTAAAAAGCAGAAAATGAAACAAACAAACAAACAAAAAGGTGGGAAATACAACCAAGAAAGAGAGGCTTAATGCCTTACATGTGACCAGAGAAGAAGTGAGATGGGAGCTGGACCCTAGGAGTGGGCATGTGAACACTGGGCCTGAGTAGGACACTTTGGAGCCAGCTGCTCTACCCCCATCTGTCTTGGGACTCCCAGGCAGTCTGCATGAGAGAGCAGGGCAAAGAGCTAACCCACTCTCCCTCTACCTAAGCAACTGAGGGAAGGACTGAAGAAACACCATGCAACAGCACGATGCGGCATTCCTTGCCTGATACGGGGGCCCGCTCTGGAAGCTCTCGCAGGAGCTTGAGATCCATGTCGTCTGTGTCCATGCTCCTCCAACAATAGCCCATTCGTATTCTGGCCTGGGCTGGGCTGGAGGAGCCCTGGCCTGAAAGCAGTCATGGACACAAAGCAAGTCATCCACACTCTGGAGAAGATTCAAAACACTGTTTCCATCAGTGCTGGGGCACACAGCACAGGAGAGAGCACAAGAGAGATGAAGTGGAGAACATCGCGGGAAACCACAGAGGTCAAGAGACACTCCAAGGCCACAATAACAAACAGACACACTCTGACACCTGGTCTAATCGCATGACACACGGCATCTAGAAAGTGGAAGGGAAGTTTCTCAAAGGGCTGATAGGCTGGGATTTTATACATATGCAGGAAAACAACAACAACCACCAACAGACTGGGGATTTAGTGTTTGGCTAGGGTGGAAGGCCAAGCAAAGGAAGTTAAGGGGTCACAGTTATTTTTCTGCTACGTCCTGAAAGGAGCAATAAAGAAAAAAAGGAACTGAGACAAAGCATGGCCAAAGGAATGCTGGGGGCAGAGGGGTGTCCGTGGAGTTACAGAGCATTGCCCGAAGGTGCAGGAATAAGCTCACGAAGACAGAAAGAAGAAAGGTACCACCAATGAGGGTCCTAACACCTTCCTTTACATCCTCTCGGAGAAAAAAGGGTGCTCTCTAATTACTGCTAATGTTGATGCCCCTTCCTCTCCCTCGTTCTATGATTCTGGCTTATCTAAAGCTTCCCCCAGCCCTGTTTCCCAGAGGGCAGGATGGACTCCTGCTCAGGCATTATCTGATAAGCTCCCCTTACCTGCCACTGCGGGGGGGGGGGCGCGACGGGGAATGGGACATACCAGGGATTCATGCACAACCAACCAAGTGTTGCCCAAGGGGTGTCTGGGGCTGATGGCTGGGACCTAGTGGTGGAATGCCCTAAGGTCAACAGAGCCAGTTGTGGGAGGACAAGGAAATCTGTCAGGAAGTTTGCCCCCAGAACGCCCCCCCCGGGTCTGTTCACTAATGTAAGAATGGGGGGCACTTGTGGGAGAGGCTACAACCTGCGCCTGTGACCCGCTGTTGCATTGTGGGGACACTATTAGACGGCTCTGCAATGGGTTGAACTCCTGCATCAGCGGGGCCCTAAAGCTCTGGACAGAAGAGACAGGAGGCAGATACAGGGGGCTTTGGGGGCACCATCTCTGCTGCTGCCTGCACATCTCTGCGGCCCGTCTGCTCCACAGCCTTTTGATTGCCCTTTCACATCCCTAGCTCAGCCCCAAGACCAGGGCTAGAAGCTTCTAGAAGGCCCACCCATGAGCCATCAGCAGGCTCCGTGCCCCACCTTCACCTCAGCAGAAACTGCCTGCACACCGGCACCATGCACTTCCCTCTGCCCAGCCTTCCACCTGGGCTCCCCTTCCTGCCCACCAGGGATCAGCCCCTCCCCTCGCACTGCCTGCCCAGCTGGGCAGCCTGTGCCTTCTTACAGCAGGGCTCTTTCCTCTTCTACATGCCCAGGCCCTCCGGCAGTACTGCTCACAGCCCAGGGCTCCCCAGTGGCCCAGCCCCACTGACAAGCACGTACCCCGCAGGAGGAGGCCACCTGAGCTGGCTGGGAACAGCAGCACATTGAGGGCCATTGTGTGGTTGTCTCACTGTGGGCCACTGGCTCCGGCTCACGCCTAGCAGCCCTCATCCCACACGTGGCTTCTCTGTGCTCAAGGCCTTCACTTCCTTCCTGCCTGGACAGTTCAAGTTCCAGCCCCTATGTAGGCACACGGGAAGTTCTCAAATATGAGTTGCGTTAACAAACAACTGCAGGAATAAATAACAGACATCCTCAGGGTACTTTTCCCCCGACAAGTCTCTGTAGTTGGTATATATTTCTGAACTTTTGCATTCATTCATTCTGCAGTCTTTACTCATGCATAAAAACCAGCTTGGTTGGCTATAAAATTCTTAAATTCCAGCTATGTTCCATGGCTGCAAACTTAGTTTTTCTAACTACAAGCTCACACAGAGGAACTTTCCCTTTTGTCCTTGAAGTTCAAAAATGTTGCCAGACCCTCTGACCCTCTGGTCAGTCTTAATACTACTAAGTGAGATACACCCAGACCGGGGTACTTGCTGACACCCGGCATTTCATGCACAAACCACCTATGAAATATTCTTGCCAAGAATAGTGAACCAAAATGAAGGTGCTAGCTCTAACTTCCATTTGCAAGAAACACAGAGGACGGAAGAACAAGTTAAATGATGAAGTTAACAGGCAAATCCAGATGGTAGGACATTCTATAAAACAACTGACTCAGTTTCTATACCGTGGAAAAACATATTTTAAAAAAAGGGGGCATGCTCTAGATTAAAACAGACTTATTTATTTTTTCGAAGAATTTATTTATTTGGGGCTCCTGGGTCACTCAGTTGGTAAGCGTCTGCTTTCAGCTCAGGTCATGATCTCAGGGTCCTGAGATCGAGCCCCGTATTGGGCTCTCTGCTTGGCAGGGAGCCTCGTTCTCCCTCCCATCACCTCCCACCCCCGGCTTATGTTCCCTCTCTGTCTCTCTCTCTCTCTGTCAAGTAAATAAATAAAATCTTTATAAAAAAAGAATTTATTTATTTATCTTGAGAGAGAGAGAGAGTGTGTGTGTGTGTATGTGTGTGTGTGCAGGGGGAGGGGCAGAGGAAGAGAGAGAATCCCAAGCAGACTCCCCATGGAGCACAGGGCCCAACATGGGGCTCAACCCATGACCCTGAGATCATGACCTGAGCTGAAATCAAGAGTTGGACGTTTAACCAACTGAGCCACCTAGGCGCCCCTAAAACAGACTTTTAAACATAGCAACTCTTAGTTATCTGTCACTGCATAACAAATTACCCCAAAATTGAGGGGCTTAAGACAATGATCAACATTTATTACCTCAAAATTTCTGTGGGTCAGGAGTTGGGAAGTGTATTAGGCAGGGGGTGGGAGCTCAGAGTCTCTCATGAGGCTGCAGTTAGGACAGGAGCTGGGGCTGTGGGCTCCCAGAAGGTCTGGCTGGAAGTGAGGGTGAACCTGTGAGTCTGCACGCTCACATGGCTGGTAAGTATATGGTCGATGTTGGCAGGAGGCTTCAGTGACTCTCCACGCGGAACTTTCCACAGGCTTCTGAGAGCCCTCATGACATGACATGACACCTGGCTTCCTCACAGTGAACCCACCAAGACAGCACAAAGTGGAAGATCCACTGTCTTGTATGGCCCATATACCATTGCTTCTGCCGCATTCCTTGTTAAAAGAAAACCACTAAATTCAGCCCACATTCAAGACAAGGGGAATCAGTGTCCATCTTTTGAAAAAAGGGGTGTGGGGCGCCTGGGTGGCTCAGTCGTTAAGTGTCTGCCTTCGGCTCAGGGCGTGATCCCAGGGTCCTGGGATCGAGCCCCACATCAGGCTCCTCCGCTGGGAGCCTGCTTCTTCCTCTCCCACTCCCGCTGCCTGTGTTCCCTCTCTCGCTGGCTGTCTCTCTCTCTGTCAAATAAATAAATAAAATCTTCAAAAAAAAAGGGGGGGGTGTGAAAAAAATTTGAGGACATAGCTTAAAAACACTGTAGCAAACAAAGATGGCAGAAGGACTTGGTTTTTGGATTGTGATGAAGATAAACCAACTGTAAAGACATTTTATAAACATCCCAGGACATTCTACTATGGGTAGGTGTGAAACGACACCAAGGATTATCGTTAATTTTAGTAGGTATCATCATCTCATTGTAGCTATGTGAGAAAATATCCATGTTTTTAGAGATGTATACTAAATATGGAGAGAGGATGGGATGTCTGAGATTTGCTTTAAAATCCTTCAGCAATGTATTGCGTATTTGAAAGCTGCTGAAAGGGTAAATCTTAAAAGTTCTCATCACAGAGAAAAAAAACTTGCAACTGTGTCTGGTGGCAGATGTTAATTATACTTTTTGTGGTGAGCACTTTGCGATATACACAAATATCGAACCACTATGTTGTACACCTGAAACTGATATAATGTTATATGCTAACTATACCTCGATTTAAAAAAATAAAATACTTCAGCAAAAGTTAAAAGAGAGTAAACAAAAAGAAAGAAGAAAAAAGAGAGATATTTTAAAAGGGGATAAATGGGGGCTCGTGGGTGGCTCAGTCAGTTAAGCATCTGACTTCGGCTCAGGTCGTGATCCTGGGGTCCTAGGATCGAGCCCCATGTCACCTCGAACTCCGCTCAGTGGGGAGTCTGCTTCTCCCTCTCCCTCAGCCCCTCCCCCTGTTCATTCTCTCTCCTCCCCCCTCAGGTAAAGAAATAAATCTTTTTTAAAAATAAAATAAAAGTAGATAAGTGAAGCAAACAAGACAAAATTTTCATGATTGTTAAAATCTGGGTGGTAGGTACCCGAGGGGGATTTATTGTATTAACTATCTACTTCTGTGTATACTTGAGATTTTTCATAATAAAAATTGGTTTTCAAACGCTACCAGACTATAGTTAGATGTAGCTCTCATTTCGCTTAGGTTGCCTGGAACGTGGTGTACCCTTCCAATTGGCACAGACATGTCTTCTCTCAGCTCCATGTTTTCTTCTAGAATATCTTTATTCCTTCTATTTCACCTGCTCTGCTCTCTTCTCCAAGAGGCCTCACTGACCATGTGTCAGACCTGCACCCTCTGCCCCCCGTGTCCATCACCTTGTCCCCTGGATTCCATTGTGCCGTGTGTGGACACTCATCACCATCGTAGGTAAAGCAGCCCGAGAGGGTGT
The DNA here is from genome assembly GCF_002007445.2 of Ailuropoda melanoleuca. Taxonomy (NCBI): domain Eukaryota; kingdom Metazoa; phylum Chordata; class Mammalia; order Carnivora; family Ursidae; genus Ailuropoda; species Ailuropoda melanoleuca. The sequence goes on from NC_048220.1 coordinate 22,765,279, forward strand.
CGGTAAGTGGGAACTGTGTGGTGCCAGACCTCGAAGACCAGGGGGACCCTGCAGGGCTGTTGGAAGCGGCTCCTTCTCTGCGGCACCTGGGTGGCTTGGTCGGTGAAGCATCTGCCTTCTGCTCAGGTCATGATCCTGGGGTCCTGGGATTGAGTCCCATATCAGCGTCCTTGCTCAGCAGAGAGTCTGCTTCTCCCTCTGCCCGCAGCTTCCATCACCAGTGAGCCCCCTGGCAAAGCGCCAGAAACACCTCCCACCTGCCTCCTTGCTACAATCAACACGACTTTAGAAAGGAAAGGTCACAGCATATTCCCTGCCGGCTTCTTTTCTTTTCTTTTATTATTTTTATTTTATTTTATTTATTTTTTGTCTTTTCCTTCACCAAAATACATACCCGTTCCCAAACAACCTTCGCCATTTTTCATCTCTGCTGCTCCTTTCCTGTCTCTGAATCAGAGTCTGTTAACAAGGGTCTGAAATTTTCTCTGCAACTCCAGCAACAGAAGAGCATATTTGCCAGTCTGCCAGTGTAGGTCTGTTTTGTCACAAGCAAACCAGGGCCTCTGTGAGCTGAGACAGCACCCCATAGCTTCATAATGGAGTGCACTTCATTTTTATCACCCCTCATTTTGTAAGGTTCTAAGCATCAGGGAAGTATTTCAGGAAGACCTGCTCTAGGGCTCCAGCTCACGGGAAAGAGGGAGAGAGAAAATAAAGCTACATCACGACGGTATCACCAAAGCTAGCATTCACTTCTACCGATTTTCAGACTCTATGAGACAGGGCACTGGTCTCTGGTGCTGGAAATGCAGAGGAAGATAGCCTGCGGGGAGACTCACTTGTGATGCGAAGGCTACCATCCTTGACCTTAATGTTATCGGGGGCCATGAGGCTAGCACTGGGCTGTGCCTGGAGGTGGCAGGACGGGGATCCCTCAGGCAGGGTCTCACCGGCCGCCACGTCAAGGAGGCTTCCAGGGAGTGTGGGCTCTGTTCTTCGGGAAAAGGAAATCCTGGAGGAAATGCTCAGTTGCATTCTAGAAAAAAATCCTTCTGTCCACAGAGTGGAGAATGAACTGGAAGAGGTACAACTGAAGGTAAGAAGGCCTCTAGGCCTTGTTCTAAAGACCAGAACACCAGTCACGACTTTAATTCCAGCAGTGTTCGTATGCGTTTCTGGACCAGGGGTTCTGACCTAGGCAAGAGAAACCACAGGTCACAGGCAAATCTGCAAACTCTTTCTGTAATGGTACCTTCTGTCTTCTAGCAAAATTACAGCAGAAGGAGAGTGAGATTTAAAGTAACAACCTTGAATCTGCTAGTGGAGGGAAAAGGAAGTTACTTGGAAACACTGGCGCTTTAGTTGTCCATCCTGTTACCGGTAACCCTCTCATCACGCACCCGCACGTACAGTGAGTGACCACAGCATTGCAGTGCAGACAAGAGATGGGTGCTGTGTGAGACGGGGAAGTGCTGGTGGGGAGGGAAAGGAGGGGACAGACCGGGAACAAGCTAAGGAAGTCGAGCCGAAGCCCTTGGTCCTCCTGCTCTCGCTGAGCGGCCTCTCAACTGCCGCGCTGCGCTGTGGCTCCCAGATTCCAGATGAAGCCCAGCCTTGTCGGTGTGCAGCCTGGACCCAGCAAGGCGACACACTGACTCTGGGAGAAGTCAGCAGCCCCACAATGGAAATACGCCTACAGTGTATGTGGAGGTTGCATTGTACATGGAAAGCAGGGGTTGAGGATACCCTGGGGCGTTCTTATGCGGTGTCTACATTTCTCGGGGCTCAGAGTAACCAGCCAGCTCTAGGGTGTGCTCGCCCTGCCTCTGGTTCCCGGACTAGAAGCCTTTCATCAACGTCCTGACCAGGCTGCCTCACTCAGGGCTCCCGCCAAGCCAAATGGAAAGAGTCGCTGGGCTACTGCCTCTGGGTATCTCTCTCTCCCCCCGACACTCCCTTCCCTCTCTCTCTGATACGCAGTCCCAGAGCACAGAGACTTATTGGATTACAGCTTTCCAAATTAGATTCCCCTGGAGTTTTCTCTCTAAAGAGTTTCGTCTCTGAACTGTGAACTTACTGGGTTTGCTTGTTTGTGGGTTTTCTTGTAGAACAAAGAACATTGCACATTGCAGACCCAGCACTCCACCTGTGAAGGGCATGGGGTGTGGATGAGGTGTGAGCATTTCCTCTCTCCCCCTGTGACCTGGACGTTTTGGCCAAGGCCACAGTTGTGACCCTAGTGCCTCAGGATGGACCACATGGATGAAGCCTTAGTGGGCTCAAAAAGCCTCCTAATTCCCTCCTCTGCCTGCACCACCCCAATGTGCTTGGCCACGGCGATGGAAAGGAGAGTAGCTGTCACTGTCAGAGAACTTATCTTGCTTCTCCAAATGGCCAGCTTGGCCCTGATGCCATGTTATGGCTATCCCTTACCTGCCACCTTCTTTCTTCTGGGAAAGGGAACACACTTGTTCAAGAAACGATCAGTTTCTCAGTGGGAGATGAAAGAAAGGATTTTTGATGACAGGAGTAAGTGGCCACAATGTGGACAGCCAAAGAGATCCCAGAGTTGTGAGCATGGTACATAGGAGTCAGGGATGCCACCTGAGGCCCAAGGCTACTGATAAATGGAGCGTTGACATCAATGTTGTGGAGCCACAGAGCCTAGGCTGGGGCCTCACAGATCTTACCCCACTTCCTTCTCACTCCAGCCCAGCTCTGTCTGCCCAGAAGTTTGCAGGTGTCCTCGGCTGGGAGTTGCAGCAGCCTCAGTGCAGAAGGAAGTTGCTGTCATGGGACTGGCTGTGTTGGAGTTCACTGATCAACTGCCTTTATCAGCACCATCCCACTTCACAGGGAGCTGTGCCTTTCAGAGCCCCTGCCAGGCCACGGGAGGGCCATACCACGGCCACCAAAACACCGATTATTTTTCTACACCCACCAACAGGAGAGTCAAGGTTCCACCAGGCCGAGTCTTTCAGAAGAGCTCACATGTCTATCTTGCCCACTCAGAGGAAGAGCCAAATCCAAAGAATAATTAATAAATAAAGAAAAGGATATAAATTAAATAAATTGAGAAAAAGAATTTCTGAGAAGAGCAGAAATCATGCATTGAGGTCTTTATCCATTATTAAACCAGCCATTCCACAATCCGATCTTGGAACCCTTGTAAATTTCCAAGTGCCGGAAGGAAAGATAAATGACTTTCGGGAGGAAGAGCTCACATTCGCTGAGCTCCAAGCGTGGGCCAGGCACTGTGCTGAACACTTTGTATTCATGTTCACTTTGATCCCCACAAACACTCTGTGAGGAAGGTTCAATTATCAGCCCCATTTTACAAATGAGAAAATTGAGGATTGGAGAGGATAAGCAGCCTGCCAAAGGGCGCTCAACTATTAAGGAGTAGAACTGAGATTTGGATCTGAACATAAGCTCTTAACTGCTGAGCAATACCGCCTTTGAAAGGTGGAAGAGAGTTGTTTCAATCTGCTTATACTAGGGATCAACACATGTCCAATCTCCAAGAGAGGGAGAGGCATTCTCTCCCTTGAAGTACTGCCCCTGCCCCACATTAATCCATAAAGTAATCCAGATCCATTTTGGTAATGCTTCAATCTTGATATTAAAATACTTGTGACATTCAAACCCACATCCTCAGCCCGGCCCAGACAGTGTGTGTCAACCCGCCCCCATTTCCCACCCCCAAGCCCCGCCAAATCCCACCGCAGGCCATGCAATGTTCACCCACTGATTGAAATAATGCAATTAGGGGATATAGAAAATCCATTCCACATGGTGCCATCTGCATTCTCCTCTGACAGCTAATTTGATTGGCTCTCTCTAATCAATAAAGCACTCACGCAGCAGCCAGATAATTCACCTCGATTTTTCCTACACTATTTATAAGTGAAAAACATTCCCTATCCTGCTTCTGCCAGCGACCCAGGGCCAGGTGGTGAGCCTCCAAGAAAAAAAGAAAAAACAAACCTCATGAAACGGCAGAGAATGTACTAAAGGTGAGCCATGCTGTCTTCACAAGTCCAGCTCCCCCTTGCAGGTGGGTGTTCTTCTCGGCTGGACGCAAGGGCACCTGTCCTTCCGTTTCCCAGCCCTGCTCCTTCTCTAGAGGAACAGAAAGGAAGCCCAGCTTAGGAGCTATCGTGGCCCCAAGCAGTCTCCATCTGGGAAGAAGCTGAATTGCAACCTTTTCACCACACAGGAGAGTTTGAAGGTCTATCTCTGGATGGCTGGATAAGTGGACAGATGGGCAGAAAGGTGGATGGATGGGTGGATGCGTGGGTAGGTGAATATATATGCAGGCATATGAAACAGCGAAAGAAGGATAAAGAGAGAAAGGATTGGGGGAGGCAAAGAAGGAGAAGGGGCTGGCATGACTGGAATAGACGGAGGACAGTGCCCTATTATTTCTATGCTGATGACACAATCCTGGCCAATGGTGTCCAGGTACCTTAGGTCAGATTCCCCGGAAACAAGAACTAAGACAGGGATTTGGGTCCATGCGATTTACTGAGCAAATATTCTCTGAAACATGTATTAGATTCGACATAGAGTTTTGGGAAGAGTGAGGGAATAGGGCAAGGTAGAGGAAGGAGCAAGCAAGGATGTGGTTGTAGCTGGGGTCTGACCTTGGCGGGATACTGTGGCATGCTCTAAAGCATAAAATGGCCCCCACGAAGTGGATCTTACCTAGAGGCAAGTGGGCTGAACATTTGCATCCCTTTGTCTGTCAGTCACTGGCCTGGAGGGAAGCAGAGGGCGGGGGGCAAAACTCCCTGGGACAAGGTAGCTCCCTGTTGGCAGAGGGCAACTCCTAGAGAAGTCACAACACACAGCAGCCAGGGATGGGGAACACCACTGGGAAAGGCGGGCAGGTTGGGCACCAATGGCAACCAGCACGTCAAGTCATACACTGTAAGAGCCAGAAAGCCCAGAGAGACACAGAGCCCTATCTCCCCAGGGGAGGTGTTCGGGCTGTCACAGAGCCACTCCGGTATCCATACCCCCTGTTCTGTTGGGTGGCCTCAAGCATTCTTCTTTCCATGGGTCATTCCTTAAAAAGCTAACCCAGAATGGCACAATGAGTCCGTGTGACCTCTCTCTGATCCCTTGTGACTGAAGGTGGATGTGAGACGTGGCTTAGGAGAAGTGCCTGTCTTTAAGAAGACATTGGGCACCACACTTCGCAACTCGGAGTTGGCTTCTGACGTGTTTGGAAGACTCCAGCACTCTCTGTCCCCTGGAACCATCCCCTCTCTAGGACCACCAGCCCCATATCAGGACAGACCACATTCCATGACCTGCTGCCCCTGGACCCCGCAGAAGGAAAGTGTGAACACAGCATTTTGTCCACATAACCTTCTTGCACGACATCAGTGCTGGGCACGCCTACACCATCCTACCTCGGGCAGATCCGCAGGTGAGAAAGCAGCTCATTAATTTGAACACAAATACAGTCATTTGTCTTGGTGCTGGGCCCACATGCTGCCAAGGAACAAGCAGGGCCGCCCTGTGGGGTGGAATGAGCACACGGACACGGGGTGGTGCACATCCAGCCACCATCAGAAGCGCCATCTTGTGCTCCCAAACCTCAGCTCCCCAAAGCCCGATGGCTCACCACCACCAGCTGAGCACAACCATCCCCACCCCAACAGAAGAAGAGTCAACATCCCAAAAAGAAAGGGTCATGATATGAAGACACGAAAGCTATTTTCTTTTTTTTTTTTAAGATTTTTTATTTATTCATTCGACAGAGAGATAGAGACAGCCAGCGAGAGAGGGAACACAAGCAGGGGGAGTGGGAGAGGAAGAAGCAGGCTCACAGCGGAAAAGCCTGATGTGGGGCTCGATCCCAGAACGCCGGGATCACGCCCTGAGCCGAAAGCAGACGCTTAACCGCTGTACCACCCAGGCGCCCCTAAGAAACGAAAGCTATTTTCAAGGGGACAGAGATACCTATGCAGTGATGGGTCATGGAAATCTCAGCTCTAACTGCCACCGGGCACTTTGATACAAAGTTGGTACAGACAGAGGCGCAGCAGACCTATCTGCGTGGGCACATGTCATGCCTGGATGGTGAGAGGCCCGAGGCCCTCAGAGACGTGGCCCTACGGAGGCAGAGGTGTGGAAAGGACATTATGAAGGCAAAAACCAAACGAAAAGCGCAGGGAGCTACTGGAAATGAAATTGCTTCCTCCTCTGGGGACTCATGGCTCTTCCATGGGGACCCTGTGAATTCGAGGTCTGTGTGGACTCCGCAGTCTCCCTGGAGGAACAAAGTGGACAGCGGAGTGGGAGTCAGGGGTGTCCAGGCAGAGAGGTGCCTAACTGGAGACAGGAGTGTGCCCAGCAGAGATCGAAGTCCACACGCTGAGCCGTGATGCATCACAGGGATAAGACTTGTTTGCCGCTTTCAGATTCTAGGAGATTAGCTAAGAAAATATTTAAATATTCCTTTTATTTACAGGAAAAACAAGAGCCTATTAAAGGAATCTTCTGTCCGAAGAAGAAGTATACCAGAGTGGGGGGGGGGTGTGGCAGGGTGGGGGGAGGAGGGAGGAATCCCTCTTGCCACCCAGAGGCAAAAATAATAATAATAATAATAATCCCAGTACAGCTCAGATTCAGAGAGCCCTGTGTGTCTGAGTTAGAAATGGCTGAGAAACCACACAGTACAAGATCTCATTTTCACAAGTGAGGCGGCTCAGGCTTGGAGGAAGGCAGAGACCCAAGGTCTCAGGCAGGTGAGTGGTAAGAACAGCCCCAGAACACAGCAATCTGGAGAACATTTCCTTAGTAAGGGCAGAGGGTGTAGGAAAAGACTCAAACCCTCTGTTGGTAGGAAAACCTTACCCTGTGATATTTATAACATAGTGCTTCTGGCATCTTGCCTTTAAATGCATAGACTTCAGAGTCTCAAACCTGAGTTCAAATGCTGTCTCGACAACTTACAGCCTTTGTGACCTTGGGAAAGTCACTTCACTTGTCAGTGCCTTGGTTTCCCCACCTGTACGAAAGGACCGATGATAATGCAGGATCACAATCTCAGGGGTTTGTATAAGGATTAAATGATGAAAGTCATATGAAGCTCTTGGCAAATTAAATTCTTTTAGATCTAATAGTAAATTCCCAAATAAATGGTAGCTGCTGACATTTATGAATCAAAGTTATTTATAATTATCTGTAAACAGATACTAGCAGGCAAAGGTAGGGGTAAATTTAAGTAATGCCTTTCACGAAATTGTAGTAAACATTTATTGTTTGCCTTCCCAAATTTACCCCCTTCAAAAGCTCCTCATTTCCCTTTGGTTCTACTAAAAGCTGGCTATGTACCCCAAGGGTAGGTCTTGTGAGATCCCTCCGTCCACCAGCGACTGGTTCAGGAGAGGTCACGTGAGCCAAGCCAGTCCAATCAGGCCGAATCTCAGGGATTGCCAGAAAAGCTGGCGCAAAGATGTTTCCACTTCCTGCTCCACGTGGATGAGGAAGCCCCGGGACCCGCTGGCAGCCAGCTTGGTCCCATCTAGGAAGCCACCCAAAAGGAAGTGCAGAGAAGTGGAAAGAAGCTGTATCCTTGGGATATTGAGTTCCTGCATCAATCCTTACCTGAAGTTACACCTGCACTTTTCTTATTAACTGAACCAGCAGATTTTCTTCATGGTTTAAGCCACCTTTTTTTTTCTTTTCTTTTTTTCTTTTTCTTTTCCTTTTTATTTCATTTCTTTTCCTTTTCTTTCTTTTTTCTTTCCTTCTTTTTTAAATCACTTGCAATGCAAAGATTCATAATCATTACAATGATCTTAAATGTCAAACCCCATCTTGCCCTTTTCTAAGTTGGAACTACTGTTTTCTTAAGAATACATGGCATGATATCTTCTGCTTTCTTGAACAGCCCTGTCAGGACCTTGCTTCTGTGGTTCCCAGCCCTGTGTCAGAGACAAGCCCTGCTCTCTCCATGTGACAAGTGCCTCACATAATTGAGACTTTGATCTTCTGAAGCCCATGGCCCCCGCTGTGCTGCAGGGCCCACGGATGAGGCTGTCACCAGGCACCAAGACAGACATCCCTTTGTAGGTCCTGCCCTGATGCAGAGCGTGTGGGCGGTGACACTATCGAGCAGAGGCAGCTGTAAGCGAACTCAGCTCTTTGCTCCGACAGAAATCAAAGCCCTGGCTCCTCACCCCTCTTCCCTGGGAGCCCAACATTACACCACCAGGGACAAAAAGCCATATTATCGGCTTTACACATTTTCCTCCATCTGTCTCCCCTTTCTGCTGTTTGGGTTGAACACAAGCATACAACCAGGCAATGGGTTGGACCAAGATGCACCCTGAGGAATGGTTGGATGTGGGAACTGAACGATTCCCCCAGAGGATTTTAAAGATTCCACTTGGGTTTCCATGGTAATTTTACAGAGCCGACACTCAATAAGTGTTTGTTAAATTGAATTTATTGAAGAGTAAAGTGAATCGGATATTCCTATACCTGGACTGCATTGCCATAGGAAATTCTCTGGCCTGGCAAAGGGACGGTCTGGGAGTTGGAGGCAGGAAAATTCTACCCTCCGTGGAGTCAGGGCTCTTTGCTCTCAGGAATGAGGACTCAGCTCTGACCTACCTTCTTCCTCCATCTGTACGAGGAAGATGGCATTCTATAAAAAACCAGGGTGGTTTAGGTAAAAAATAAAAACTCAGTTTTAAAAAGAGACACTCCCTTTTGGCCCATTCTGCCGTAAGTGGAAAGGTTTGCAGAGTGAGAATATTGGCTCCTCCGGGCAGGCTAAGCCCTTCCCATGGATACCCCCAAGGGCCCTCTATGGATCTAGCTTCCCTTCCAACTGGAAGATCCCCCAGCTTTGTCTTTATTGGAAAACGTTTTAGACCCAGATTAGAATTTAACAGTCAAAATTGCTGAATAAGAACAAAAAAGTCACCAGCCCCAAAAGGGAATCAATAATATGCAAGTGGACAAACACATAAGAAGACAAGTCCATGGAGGCTTTTGGTGGGATGGGGGGAATGGTGACAATTTTTAAGTTTTTATTTATTTTTAGTAATCTTTACATCCATCATGGGGTTCGAACTCATGATCCCAAGATCAAGAATTGCAGGCTCTTCCGACCGAGCCAGCCAGGCACCCCTGGTTACAATTTTTAAATCCACGTGTAGTATATACACAGAGTAATGTTCCTTTCACCAGAGACCAGAATAAATATAAAACCCATCTTGCCTAAGCAGGCCAAGCGTGTGGCTGCTGGGCTGCATTGCTAATAAGTCGCCTTCTCTGCTGAAACATAGAATTAAACATCAATTTCAAGGTGCCCTGCCCTTTGACCCCTCAGGCTCATCAGCCTCATCCACAAAAACTTTGCTCGGGGCCGAAACTGCCTGGCACGGTTCATCTGCAAACCAACTCCCATTCCATTTGCTAAAACTGCCACTGTCAGCTTTGTTAAAACTACCAACTGTCATTTTGTCAATAGGTACAGCCCATTTCTGAGGTCAGATCAATTCCAGAACAAAGTTTTGAGTGACAACATTATCCCTGGAGGGGTTTCAGGGGCCTCTGCTTTTGCATCCCCCTCACGTTAATGACAAACAAGTCCCCCATGATGGATATACCTGCAATTAATATTGAAGGGACGGTTAATGATTCCGAGGCACCGCTATACCGGCCTCATATTTCAAATTTAAAACTCTCTTTTCAAAGTAGGATTAGTTTTCAAAGCCTAGAAATGAACGCTAATAAATTAAGGAAAACAAGTTTTTTTGACGCCTCAAAAAATAAAGCAAAGAAAATTAACAGTAAGGACTCCACTCAGTTGAGACAACCCCATTATCCTTGAAACACTCACAGTGACACTTTGGACTAGACGCCTGTCTTGATCACGCCTTATTGCAAAGGCTTTGAGATCTACAAACCAGGAATTCAGAAGTGTATGACATATATATCACCCTGAAGAGAGCGCATCAGTTAGCAAGCAGGCCTTAAGCATGTGTGTGAGTCTCGCTCTCTCTCATTTACAGGCTGCTGGAGATGATTATAAATGAAAGTTCATGAACCTACATGGCTCTGTCCTTCTTTCAGACAGACATATGCACACAGTTATTCATATATTTCTTCTGGAGGAAAATTAGAAACTTACAAAGCAAAAAAAAAATTTTTTTTTCATTTAGTTTCTGAATCATAAAATCAGTTTGGCTCCTGAATCTGGAGAAATTGCTTTCTAAATATAGTGACTTTTTTTTCCGCAGACAGAAAAAAAAAAAAATTCTGGCCCAAAAAGCCAGACAAACTGTGAGCAGTGATCAAATGAAACACCAATTCCAAGCTAAATGAACAAGAACCAGAGGAGAGGGAAGACTGGTATTGCAAAAAGACATTGACAGTATGCAAAGAGCTGTGTTCTGTTTGCACCAAGAAAAAGGAGAGAAACTGAATAGACATTTAGGTGATACAATGACCGAATTAGCCGTTGAAGGTAACAGTGCTATGCTGCCTAATCCAGCTTTGAGAATACAGAGCACATCAAAAAAAGCCCCTGCCCCCTGCTGACAGCTGGAGGAAATGCTCCAATAAGTCCTCCTGGCCACCAGGGGTGCTGTGAGAAGAGAAGCTTCTCTGACCGTAATGCACACGGTGAGAGGGCATACCTGAGCCATGTCCTGTTCTCCCTATTGTTCATCTTGCCTAAGGTGGGCCTTCTCCCACAGGTGTCCCCTGGGGACTGGGACCTCCTGCCATCTGCTGCAGTGGGAGCAGAGAAAGCACGACCTACAAGACTGAGGCACAGGGGCAGTCTGGGGCACTGATCTGCCACCCCCATTATTTCATAGAAACATAAGATTTCCCCTCCCCAACTTTCTCTAGCTAGCTTTGGCAGGCTCATGCAAGCTCAAGGACCAGCCCAGAGGACCCAAACCCAGTGATTCTATCCGAGCGGTGGCACCTGTTAATTTAGCGGCCCTTTATTACATTGCCGATCTGGCCTAATCGCAATTCCCACAACACAGAGCAACCACTGTTAGTAACAACCTCTCGTTTGTGCAGAGACCTCTGGCTCTCCCAGAATTATGCTTACGATAAATTGCCTCAATCTGCCCACCCAGCCAGATGTATGCATCCAACACAAGGCTCTTTAGTTCCATTGCCACCAATTAAAAAAACAGGTTACAAGAGAATGTAAACCAAGATAGATTGTGTAACCAGGCTTTAATAAGATCTAGTGATTAGAGAATGAATCTAGGTTAATTTTCTTTTTGTTTTTATTAGCACCTAAAGAGCTGCTACCAAACTTCCTAGTGTCCTTGACTCTGCGTTCACCCCACCCCAACCCCTCTGGCTTCCTCCTGGCCTCAGACCTTGTCTGGGTCCTGGGGTAAGCTGGGTGTGAGGCTGGTGTTGGGCTGAAGCCGGAAGATGACTTAGATAGGTTACTTTGGTGGGTACTGGGTAGGGAGTCCCAAGGTCAGTTAAAAGGCTGAGCTAGTCTGTTTTGAGCCCCTAAACCCTGCCTTCAACCAATGACTCCCTGCCCCATGGAGTCTCCGGGGGAAATTTATGCATACAAGACAAAAGGAAGATTCTAAATTGCTAACTAGGGATTTGCCTGCCTTCCCTATGAGTCGCTCAGGTTGTTGAGCAGATGGACCAAATGGAAAAGCCCTTTCCTCTGGGCCAAAGACAGCAGAGTTAGCCAAGCACTTCTTAAATACAAACAAACCCAACATCACAGCCCAGTCAGGTCTTCTGAAGGTGGGGGCATCAGCACCAGGCCCTGCCGGCTCAGCCATGTAGGGAACAGGCAGAAGGAGGCAGGGGAGAGAGTTGAGACCACAGGTAAGAGATTTTCAAGAGCTGCTCTCTTATAATACAGCTAGAGAAGCAAACTTGGAGCCCATGGTCAAGAGCAGACATGAGACTGTGGGAACCCACAGTCCTCTCAAGGTGCCAGGACCAGGCCTTAGGGCAGGAGGAGATAGGGATCAGAGGCTGAGGAACCTCTGGGGGAGTGGGTTGGTTGCGGGTGGATAATGGGTCAGAGGAGCCCATGCTGATCACTCAGTACTCCCTAGCAGAGGCCATCGGCTGGCCGCCAGGTCCTTCAAGGGTGCAATGAGGATGAACTTAAGAGGACTTGCACTGGGAACCAGGGGACAGGCAGAATGTTTGGGGCGGTGGGCAAATGAGAACCAGAGTGCATGGACTTAGGCATAGGTGCTCTTTCCTGGAGGGATTCACCAGGTGAGGACTTCTGAGTGATCAGGCCCTGCTCTGACAGCAGCCTAAGGGCTCCTAACCAGGGCTAACACCAGCCTATTATTTCGTATGAATCAGAAAATGTGCCCCCCCCCAGGCCGACAGCCCCGGGGCACACAGGTTGGTATCACAGTGCAGACCAGATTTCAGCCCCCATGTGCTCCCTCAACTGAGCACCTCTGAGCAGTGCGCAGCCTGCTCAAGCAACCAGCTGTTAAGTGAAAAAGCAGCCACAGGCTGAAATCGAAGGGCAGAGGTCCATCCACATGATGCCAGTACTTAATAATGTGTTCACATCTTGCCCCTTCCAAAGTCTCCACCCCCTACCTTGTGTGGACGGGATAAAGCAGAAATCACTGCCCTATTTAACCGATGAGGGGACATGACTGGGAGCCAGGCTTGCAGGGTGTATAAGACAGTCCAGCGCTTCCCTCCCACAATCTCTACCGCCCTTCTCTGCTCTGTTGCAAGGTAGAAGTATCGAAGATAAAAGCATCACTAATTCACTTATCGCCCTAAGCCTTAGAAATGACTTGAATGGAGTTTAGTGTAGAAATATTTAAGGCCGGTATTATAACAGCTCAGGAGACATGGTGAAAATCTCTTAACAAAGGCTATTTAATCCACCACCTTCTTCTTAAATTAAATGTATGCGACGGAGGGAAAAAGGTCACACAATCCTATTCTCTCTGGGAGTTCCCAATCCAGATCTGTAGGGATTCGCTCCCCCACAGGGTGAGCTGACCAAGATTACTGGGAGGTGTAGGGCGTGGGGACAGAATCATATTCTGACCCAAGAAGGAAGCTGAAGCCAGGTGGGTTTTTCACAAAGTGATGGCAGGAGGGGACAGTACTGTGAAGACACGGGACCCAGAGGGAGCCCAAGAAATCCTCTTTTCTGGTAGGTGCCTGACCTACTAATTACTTAAAAAACCAGGGCAGATGCTTGCTCCACCAATTATTCAGAAAAGCCCAAAGCAGTGGGGAATTGAAGCAAAATGTTGGTGGAAAGTGCCTTTTTGGAGAATCACTGCACACTCCCTGTGCCCATTTCTCACAGCTTTAGTCTCTGAGGATGTCTGCCTGTTCAGGAGGTGTAAAGATTTCCTGACCCCAGCCTTCCCTTCCTCTCATGACAGCCCAGGCCTCCGACATGGAGCCCCAGGAGGACAGGCAGGGGTCGGCATGAGCAGAAGTACCACGGGCAGGCAAGGGTGGCTATGCCTGTCTGGATTACAGGGCCAGTCATTGGCTCATGGGAAGAGAGAAGCATGAAGGAAAACAAGTCTCTAGAATGGGAACAGGAACCCCATCCCCAGAGGCCTCCGAGGAGCCTGGCCACCTCCCTGTCCCAGGCTCCTATCATGCCAATTGGCCTTTGTGATTCTTCTACTAAAACACCCCCCAAGGTCTTGTGCCAATGCCCAGCACAAAAGTGTGCCTCAATAATGACAGTCTTGTTAGTCTCTGTCTCTAGGACCCCTCCCTCCACCGCCACAGAGCTGAAGCCGGAGGTATATCTTCCCTCTGCTTGCATGCACAACCATGACCTATCCATCTCAGCCAAGCGCAGAAGACCACAGCCCTGAGACTCATACACGGTCTTCTCCCTACCCACCGAGCTGCCCCCTCCACCCTGGTTCTCAACTGACTTCCCTTCACTTTCACGGTAGGAAGCGGTCTGGATATCTTCACGGTCCCTGCCCTCCAACTCCCCCCTTACCAAGGCCCTTCCCATCCTTCACTATCCTATGGGCACCTCACCTCTACATGAAGATTCTCTGACCCAACTCCCCCCCACCCCAGCCCTCAGGGATCTCCTTCCCCTGGTGCTCCTACCTACCATTCATGCCTGACCCAGAGGCTCTCACCCGAGAGTTCTCTCCTCCCATCCAAGAAGGCCCCAAGAACAGGACTCAGGCCCTTGCTCCTCACTAAGATGTCTGTAGGCCTTCAGGCTGAGAACAAGACAATCTCTGGAAGAATTCCATCTTGCAGAACGCAGTGCACGTTCATCAGCATCAATACACCGTGTATTTTAGAACCATTTGTCATTCTAGTGGCCTGATTATCAACTTCCCGTCTTGTAAATATATTCCTCTGGGAGTAAGAACTGTTTCTTTTTGTTATCGAAGGAAATTGAGAAATACTAGTGCTCAACGGAACAGTTGTCAAATCTGGCTTTGGAGTGCCCCATAGAGTAGAAATTAAATGTTTTCTTCATCTAGCCCTATTGAACAGCCGAGATTGCCATGGCCGGTCATTAGAGAGACAGATGCTCCCATGTTCTGGGGGGCGGCTGCTGCGAGAGGCATGGGCTCGGGAGGCAGATGGAGGGGGAGGATGCAAGGATAATCATAAACAAACTGGAATTATTGACTGTCGGAGAGGTGTCGGGCAAAATAGACCGTACCTAAAATAAACAGTCCTTTTACAAAATGCTTTTGGGAAATGCAACAGCAATTTCTTCTTTCTCCGCCCAGAGCTATCTGCAAGAGGAACGCAGACCAACTGTCTCTGCTGAAAGCTGTTCGGATCACGGGTGGGTTTTGGAATCTTCTTCTCACAAAGTCTGCGAGGTCAGTTGCTAATGGAGTCAGACAAAGGAAGACTCACTGGCAGGTCAGGGATGTCGGACTTTCTCCACATCTGCGCTGCTAATGGAGGCTGGGGCCTCCGGGGTGGCCCAGGCCGCCGGAAGGCAGGTGGTCGGCAGGCATACTCTTGAGACAGCTGGCCACCTGAGACGCTAAGGAGAGGTCCACGTTGTTCCCAGAAAGGACAACAAAGAAGGCAGACCAGCAAAGAAGGCCTGGGGTTGCCTTGTCTGACCTGCTAAAAAACATTCTGTCAGAACAGGCTCCTTGGAATGTGGGCCTCATTTGGGGTGGAATATTAGAAACATAAGGAGTATCTCCGGCTTCGGAGAGCAAACTCATCACCTTAGGCTTAACTTAGCATCAGTGTGGGCCCCTAGCCAGACTCCTGGGGGGCAGAGAAGGGCAGCAAAGGCAAGGACCCTCTGGCTGACCCCCCCCCAACCTTCCAGCTATATCTCCCCTCTCCTAACAGGTTTGCTCTCCTAGCGTTAGAGGAGAATATCTGAGATGCAGAGTTTGGAAAGCCCTCTTCCCTTGCATATGTAATTGTGACCAGTTGTCACAGCTCCAGGGTGGTGAGGGACGGTGGGATTGAGGGTCGGGGCTGCCAGCACAGATCCCCCAGAATTCCACATGGAGAAAAGCCACCCCGGCCTGTTAGCAGCCAGCCAGCTTCCTCTCCGTCTAATTAGGTCAAGTGTGCAGTCATTTGCTCATGCTCAAGCCCCACACTTCCTTTCTTTGTGTGAATGTGGGCTTTAGAGAAAGAGGGGAAAAAACAAGACTTCTTTCTCATTCACATACTGTTATGATTCTAACTTTGATGATCCTTATGAAATGGAAAACTGCAACACAATGAACCAGCATTCCTTATATAATCAGAAAAAGGAAATGTGTTGTAACAGCACAAAGAAAAAGGCTTCTCTGGGGTTGTTTCAAGACCAGAAGTCCCTCAGTGTATTATTGGCAGTGGAGGTGGAAAACGCAACTCACGTGTATCCTTGGGCAGGCTTCTCCCAGACTGAAGTGGCAGGCTTCTCCCCTGCTTCCTACTCAGCCTCCCACAGACGGGGGACACAGGTCTGGAGGTCCCACTCACTCCTTCTAATGAGGAAACCAGACCCTGCCAAGAGCCACAAGGACCTGGGAGGGCCATTTGGCAACAGACAGACATCGGCACTAAAGATTAGCCAAAGATTTAAGAGTCCCCATCACTGGGGCATTTTTCTCCCAGCTTTCCTGATATAAAGGATGGGATCCAGGAATCCCCAGTTTCAAGCTAGTCACACCGCCTGCCTCCCCCCATCACACCGGCCACAAGATTCAAAGACTCTCATGAGGGCCGCTGAGCTAAGGCAAGTGGCATCCACCACCAGAGGTCCGGGCGGGGGCTAGAAATCTGGGTTGCAGCCAGCCATGCCACCCAATAACCGTTTGACTTTGGGCCTCTCCCTTCTCTCCCCTGGCCTTTTGTTTCCAGATTTGGAGTGCATGCTCGTGTGTGTGTGTGTGTGTGTGTGTGTGTGTGTGTGTTTAACAACAGTGAGAGTCTGGATTAGATACTCTCTGACCATAGCCCACCCCCAACCCCCTGCTCCAACAGCACCAGGAAGTGAGTGGGTGTCTGCTGAGCACACAGATACAGTGAGATACACTGTAACCCAATAGTTTGATGTATATGGACTTTGGATTTGGACAAACCTCAGATCCAACTGCAATTATGCCTCTTCACTATGCTGCAGTTTCCACTTCTGTAAAATGGAGTAAGAGCAGAGAAGTGGAAGAGATAGATGTCTGTTAAGTGTTAGCACAGCGGCTGCGCAGAGGGGGCGCTCGAGGTGGGAGAGGTTCATGGAGCTGCCGGTCCCACACCTTGTGCGCATGTGCAGGCCCTGGGGCATCCTGACTTCCCGCGCTGCCCCAAAGGAGGCAATTTATATATATCCCACAAAGAAATCTGACACTTACAATTCAGTCACCCAGTCTTGAACAAGATAGCAAACCGGGAGCATCCCACAGGCCTACTCATAATTTTGTAATAAGTTAGTGAAGAAATAAATAATAAACTATCAACTTTTTATCCTGGTTATAATGAATTATATTAGAAGGAATAATCTCCCCCAAAGAGAACTGATAATGGTTAAAATTTCACATTGTAAAATTTGTTGGAGATTATATATATATAAAGATCAAATTGTCTTGTTAAAATTTAGATCTTCAAATATTTGTCCAGGAAAATTGGTTTCGTTAGAAACAGTGGTCACACAAAAAATTCAGAATGTCAGAAGTTATCATGGATACAATTTGATAGCTGTATTAAATCCTTCCTATATAATTCACACAAAACAGAATTAAATTCTTTGAAAATAATTTTATTAAAAATTTTTAAAAAGTAAAAATTATTAGAAACAATTTTACTAGACAGAAAACTGATCAAGGCATTCAACTAGCTTAATGGAACTCCCTTCAGAAAATTCATTACATCTGGGGGTGCCTGGGTGGCACAGCGGTTAAGCATCTGCCTTCGGCTCAGGGCATGATCCCGGCGTTATGGGATCGAGCCCCACATCAGGCTCCTCCGCTATAAGCCTGCTTCTTCACTCCCCCTGCTTGTGTTCCCTCTCTCGCTGGCTGTCTCTATCTCTGTCAAATAAATAAATAAAATCTTTAAAAAAATAAATAAAAGAAAAGAAAATTCATTACATCTGCATTTATAACCATGGAGTCCTTGGACCATGGTCAAAACATCCATGTGAACAGCCAGGTCCATCCTCTGGGGACAAAATGCCCAGCACCCACTAGAGAACAGTACCCTGAACCCAGGAGAACTTGCACATGCATGGAGACAGTTTGATTCTGCTCTAACTCCAGAGCCTACCATTTAAGATACCCATACCTGGACACCCTCCACTTTTCCAGCCATCCTTCCCACCTTCCCCTACCCTCCAGTCACACTAGGTGGCTTCTCCAGTCTGGGTTCCTTCACTTACATCATCCCCCCTTCCTGGCAGGTATCCCCATGCCCTGCTTCCTACCTTTCCTTCAAGACTCAGTCCAGCTCCTCCTCCCCTGTGGTCTTCGTGACCCTACAACCCGTACCTGGCCCCTCCTCATCCCCTTCTTGCTAAAGTCACTGGTGACTTCAGTGTTGCCAAATCCAGCAGAAACTCTCACTTCCATCCTTCTGGTAACCATTTCTTCCAAGTTTCCACGACTCCTTGGGCAATGAAGCTGCTTTGAGCCAAGGCAAGAAAGGAATGCAGCTGTGGGCCATTATCAACCTATACACCCAGGTCAGCTAAGGGAATGAGGGCCTCAGTCCTGAAGAAGGGAGCTGGGCAGTGTCCCCCACATGCCTCAAACACAGCAGGCCCAAAGCCAAGCTCCTTTGGTCCCAATCATTCTACTTTAAAAATGTGTCCTGATTTTCGCTGCCCTGTTTGGAGTTCTCATCACCTCCTGACCAGATTAATGTGCTGGCCTCCTTCCTGGTCTTCTTGGTCTATTCCACTTCATCCTCACAGAGTCACCAGTTAGCTAGCTTTTTAAAAAACAGGTCGTATTATGTCACCCCAGGCTGGAAGTAAGGAGGGGAGGGAGGGAAGAAGGAAGGGAAAAAGTTAGAAGACTCCATAATTTCTTAAATCAGGTCTGTTCTCTAGCATTCGTGGTGGTGGTGGACAAGGGGAGCACTCTTCCTCAGGTGGCCAGCCCTTGAGCCATACCCCCCAACAGTCCTCCTTCCTTTATCCATAATCCACCATAGACAAGATGGTGCATTCTACTTTACCTCCAGGTGTGTGTATTGTTGGCAAAGTAGTGATGCTAACAGATGCATAAGCTAATAAGGTTTTAAGCTCGTGCCACCAAGGAGAAGGAAAATATGGCCAGTCGCCCATCATGACAGAGAACTGATGAGCTGCCATTCCTTGGAGACTATATGACCCCACATTTGCAGCAGGAGGAGGGAAACTGCACACAAGAGCAGGAGGGCACACCTGCGCCATGTGACATGGGAGAAAAGGCCAAGCCCCTCACCCTGCACCTAGCCCAAAATACGCTACCAAACTGTCACAGTATTTTCAGGATTTTGTTTGGATCTTCAAGGTTTGGAGTCTGTTAAAAGTTACTGAAATTCACAAGTTTTAAAAATTACTCATAAACTTTAAAGTTAAAAAATTAAACAATACAAGTTTATTCTCCTAATAGTTCTGGGGGTCAGAAGATCAAAACAATGTGTCTTACAGAGCTAAATTCTCTAAGGGCTGGTTGAACCAGCAGGATTGGTTCCTTCTGGAAGCTCCAGGGGAAAATTTGCTTCCTTGCCCGCCTCCAGAGGCTGCCTGCCCTCCTTGGCCGGTGGCCTTTTCCTGCATCTTTAAAATCAGCACAGGGATACTTCTCTTTCTTCTCTTCTCTGTCACCACATGGTCACACATGCTTCTCGCTGGCACCTGCCTCCTCTTATAAGGCCCTTGTGATTATATCAGGCTCACCAAAATAATCCAGGATAATATCTCCACATTTCAAGATCCTTACCTTAATCCCATCTGCAAAGTCCCCTTTGCCATGTGACACAACATATTCACAAGTTCCAGGGATTGGGACAAGGACAACTTTGGGAGGCCATCATTCAGCCTAGCACAGTCTCTGAGAAAGACTTTTGCTAATGCCTGAGGCAAGACTCCTAATCTCTAAACTTTGTGATACTTTTCTCTGGCGTGCAGCCTGTGATAACTTGGCCATTCACTTCCTTCCCTCGGTGTGGGGAAAGTATACTCCCCTGCCTCGCTGGTGTTGGACTTGGTCATGTGACTTGCTTCACCTGTTACGTGTAGGAAATCAGTCGTCACAAACTGGAAGAGAAAATTAGAAGTGACCTGAGCAGAGACCTTAATTAAATACATGAATGTGGCTTAGCTTGGCTCATGTGTCTGGTAATCCGCCAGGAGAAGAGCCCTCTCCGGGTGACTGCTGCTCCTTGAGCCTGGGCACTAGGAAAAGCATGCATGGAATGGACCTGAATCCAGTCGGTTGTCTGGAGTGCCCCCACCCCCACCCAGCCATGTGCGGCCTACATGAGCTGAACGACTTCAACCTGAACATTTCTGAGCCTGTGAGGGTTTGTCGTTGTCAAGCACTGAATCTGCAGGAGTTTGGTTACAAAGCTTTATTATGGCAAAAGCTAACTAACATTCAGCCCCAATCCCCCCGCCATTTTCCTTCCTCCATATTGAGAAGATGCCACGAGAGTATCAGCATCTACAAATAGAATGAATATGCTAATGAGGGTTTAGGTGCCTGCCGCCATTGAGAATCTGAAAACAGGCAAGAGCTGCTGACCTATGTGGCATGGGCCAGTTGGAGGTCATGGCTGCCACTACTTGGGCACCAAAAGTCAGACTCTCACCGGTGCACCATAAGCCACAGTGCAACCACTGAGGGAATGAGAACATCCCACCTCCACTGGGACCTCCACTCAGTGCTGAAGTGTGATTATAGGTCTTCAATCCCAGGGATGGAATGTCAGCACCAGCTTAGCACTCGCCTTCTGTCCCGAGTGGCTATCAATATCATTTTTATTCCCTCTAAACATTCTAATGACCAAGAGCTGGTCCCGGCACAACAGCAGCAGCAATGAACCTGCCCTCTCCACCTGCTAAACCGTGCACGCCCTCATGATGTGCCCCACCAGCTCTGCGGGCTCAGAAATAGTCCTGAACCCAAAGCAGCAAAACACAAGCCCTCTTCCACTAGACCCCATGCACTCTCCTCCCCCTGCCCACCTGCGTCTCACACACTCTAGAGCCCACCCCACATCACAGCACACCTCAAATCTGAGCTCACATCCCTGTCTAAAATGTGGGCTCCCTTTTTCCTGCCTGCTGGGCCTCAGCTTGCTTTCAAAATCCAGCCCCCACATCACTTCCCAAAGCAGCCTTCCCAGCCTGGGTCATAGTTCTTACTGCTTTACCTGTTGACTGGGTTATGAGTACCTACGGAGCTCAGACTCCCTTTCCACGATGCTTCGGACCCCACAAGGAGCATCTGACAGGGTACAAGCACAGAACAATATTGTTCATTCTCACATTGCTTCCTTCAATCATCTCTGTGATCAGTCCATCTTTCCTGCCCTGGGAGGAAGCCTCTGGCAAATCTCAAAAGTGTTTGTCCACTATCATTCATCCACTCACAAATAATGACTGAACACCTGTTACGTCCCACACCGCACCAGTGCATCCATGAACAAAACAGGCAGCAAAACACAACAAAACCACCTTGCTGCCCTCATAGAGCTTATATTCTAGGGGCTCAAGAGGCAATAAACAGTGAAATAATAGCATGCTAGTTGGGGGGGGGGGTAGCTGGGAAAGTGGAGTTATCATTTCAGCCAGGTTGAAAGAGCCGTGTTTGAGTTGAGACCCAAAGGAAGAAAGGAAGTAGGTTGTGCAGATACATCAGGTGAGAGCACTTCAGGCAGGGGGAGGAGCAGGTGCATTTTTTTTATACTGAATCTCCAGGATCCAGTGTATTTTACACGCATCACGCCCATCAGTGCGGACTAAGCACATTCAGTGTCCGAGAGCCACCTGCGGTTGATGGCTACCACGCTGGACCAAACAGGTCTAGTCTCTGGCTTCAGAATGCGAGGTCCCTGGCACTAAGGTCCCTGTTCTCCACCTCTGGGTGCCTCAGCAAAACCCAGAGCAAAGAGGAAAACATACCTACTATCGTGTGCTGAGCTAACTGAGCCCAGCAGTCCCGCTCTCGGGGAGCACTCAGAAGGGTGGGGAGGGTGGTTGAGGGAGCCCTGAGCCTCCCCTGTGGAACTGGTAAGCACAGAGCTCGGCATGCAAGGCACTGGGGATGTCAGACAGAGACATCCGAGGCTCTGGTTGCTTCGGGGAAGCGTCATTTGCATGATTTTCACATAAATCTGAATGTGGAAGTCAAGAGGTGGGAACTCCACATGTGTACAATATAAAATAAAGCTAACTAATTTGTACAGCATACAAGGGATTTCAAATCCAAGGGCTTGACACATCAGAAAGGCAGTTGAATCTCACCGCTATGGAATGAGGGCAGCCTGGAGCTCTGTCAGACCTGATAAAACATCTCGTTAGCTGTACCATACGCACACCCTCTTGACACACGGTTTGCTTACTCTGAGTCACGGAAGTCAATAAAGGTGATGCTTGGCTTTATTTCCTCCTTTGATTATAAATAAAAACAAAAGCTGGAAATACTATGACATGCTTACCATGGATGAGGCACCGCACTGAACTCTTAACTTGGATTAGCTGATTCCATCCTCATAACCCACCCACTGAGGCACGGACGAGTATTACCCCCATTTTACAGACAGGGCTGCTAAGAGTCAAAGAACTTAGCCCAGACAGGATGCACTGATTTCATCCATTTTTAGTTACTGTTAAAGCGGTCTTATTATCAACAATCCAGTACAAAGTAATAAGCGTACACTATGTTTGTAAATATCACATATTACCAGACCCTATTCCTGGACTCACCTTATTCAACCCAATATAACTACGATATTATCATTTCAATGTGCAAGCAAGATGAAAATTTACTAATGGGATATTCTACAACCGTTTTCCTCATGCTATGTCTCTGGAATCCAGTGTGCATTTTACACTTATACTTCACACTTCCAGTGTCTGTCAAACTGGACTGGCCACATTCAGCGCTCAGTAGCCACGTGGGGCTGGTGGCTATTGTACTAGACAGTGCAGTCCTAACTCTTGGCTTTCAAATAGAAGGTACTTGGCAGCTAAGACTTTGTTCCCCACCTTTGGGGCCTTAACTAAACTCCTCTCCCATGACAGTGTAGTTAAGTGTTAGCCAGGGCTGCCGGCATCTGAAGGCTTGGCTGGGGCTGGAGGACCCGCCTCCAAGATGGCTGCCTCACGTGTCTGGCAAATTGATGATGTCTTTTGATAGGAGACCTCAGTTCCTCCCCATGTGGCTTTCGCTACTTATCCGGAGGGCTGCTGGTGTGTCCTCACGACCGTGGCACCTGACTTCCCCTGGAGCAAACCATTTCAGAGAGTGAAAACTGCAATGTCTTTTCTGGTCCAGACTTGGAAGTCACACTTCATCACCTCTACCACTTCTGCCATTCTGTTCTTTGGCAGTGAATCCCTAAGTTCAGCCCATGTTCGAAAGGCTGGGACCCAGGCTCCACCTTCTGAAAAAAGAATGACAAAGAATGCACAGACATATTTTAAAACCATGACGTGCTCTAATAGGAAAATGAGCAAAAGATATAAACAGAAAATTTGGGAAAGACTATCACATATATGAAAAAGTTCAAGCCACCTCATAACCAAAGAAACACAGATTAAGCAAGCTGTTGCCATCAGACTGGCAAAGATGGAAAAGAACGGTATGATACGTAGTGTTGGGGATGGTACAGAAAAGAGGTCCCCCTGTACACGCATAGTGTGAGTATAAATTGGCACAAACTTTTCAGAGAAATGTGATGATTCATGTAAACAGCCCTAAGCATGTGATTATTGTTGACCTAGGCACTCCGCTCTAGGATTTATCTGACAAAAAAATCAGAAATGTGCCTAAAGATTAACCTACAAAGTATTAATTGTAACAATGTTTGTAATAGAAAAAACTTGATAATGGCTCCAAAGTCCAACAAGAGTGTCCAGTGATATGTGGTATGCACAAATATAGCACCATACAATTATTCAAAAAGTTTTAAACAATATATAGAACTTTCATACAATAGAATCCTAGTCTTATGATTCTCAAACTTGGCACCAAGTCACCCCAGGGTGCTGCAGCAAAACTGATAGAAACACAGGGTGTTTCAAATTTTTGAGGGAAGCGTAATGATCCTCAACATTGTTGGAAGCCACATGAACTACTAGTTCACAGTTTCAGCACCAGCTCACTCTACATTCTTCTGCAGAGGAGATGAGGGGTGATTTTTGTGTTTCCCGTTATGCTTCCCTGGTTAATAAGCACAGCAGGAAAAAGACCACTAAATGCCAAGACAAAAGTTGTATTTGGCTGCAATGGAAGAACCAGATAGGTTGAGTACTTTCTTTCCAGCACTCCCCTTCATCCTCAGCCGCCCTTCCTGGGAGCTCTCTGAAAATCAGTCCTGGAGACTACAGGGACTGGTGGAGGCATGCTCCTGGGGAGGTACCAGGCCCCAAAAACGTTCGACCAAGGATACCAGAATGGCCAGCTTTGGCCACGATCCCTTCAGTGGTGAACGGAAGCCACAGAGTCACTAGCCATCCAGAGTCCACAGGGTTGTTCTAGAGCTCCTACTCTCTCAGTCCTGCCAGAATCACTAACTGGCCATGCACTCCATCTCCTCCTCCGGCTGGCACAGTCACCACTCCCTGCCACCTCCACGCCATCACGTGGAGATATGGGACCCTGAGGCTGCAGCCCACCTCTGGAGACACGTCATGTCTGGGCTTTGTCACCTCCCCCGGGTGCCCAGAGAGGGCAATCTCCAAGTTAGGGTGATGGGTGGAACCTCTCTGCCTCTTGCTTCTCCCATGCACTCTGCCTTTTTCCTAAACCCCACCCTGCACCATGGGCTTTGGCTTTTAGAAGAGAATAGCCCATGAGTCATGGAGGCAACTTCTGCTAGCAGCCTGGCCATACACTTCCACAGAAGAAATGAAGCCCCCAGCCTGATACCTCTTGAGTGGGAAGAAGTTAGAGAGGAAGGGAAAATGGGCAAGAAAAATGAGTATCTCAAACTATAACTCAGCCCACAGGCAATATTGTTCGGCCATGATGGCTTGATGTGTTAGCAAACCAGAGCCATGGGGAGGGGTATTTCATTCATTGGCCTCCAGAATCAAGTCACCCCATAAAACAAGGAAGAGCATGGCCAGATCCAGGCAGAGGGATGCAGAGAAGTAACCTTCAGGCTCAGCATGACGGAAGCTTCTCACACACCAGCTTCAGCCCGTTAGAGCTGAGCTATAATTGATCAGCACAGCAAATCAATGTGAGTGAGGTCCTTTCCAAAGCTCTGTACAAACTGACTTCATAATGAAATATGAGCTTGTGAAGTTTCTCATTTTGTACTCTTCTGACATTTCTTGCAATGTGATTAAAATATAATAAGATCAAATAGAAAATACTATTTGCTCAATCACCTCCAAACCTAACACAGTCAATAGTCCAATTCCATCCAGGAAGAAAAGTCATTTTCAAGACTCCATAAAGAAGCCTACATTTAAATTTCATGTTCTCTGCTGTTACTGTGAAAAATTACATGTTTTAAATATAGGACAAATACAGGGCAGGCCAATTCTTGTTATAATAAATTTTATTCCAACATTCTCGGTAAATAAAATCTCCAAGCCCTAGCCAATGAATGGCTGCTTCAAGGTTCATTCGATAATACATAATTCCAGTCCAAAAAATAATTTGCTCAATTCCTTTGAAGTCTAATTCAAGCCCCATTTCCCCTGAGAAACCCAGATCTCAACAAACGTTTCCTTCTTCAGACTTCCAAGAACATATACAGTCACAAGCGTGCCCTGGCTGTTAGATATGTGTGCCTTCTCTTCCCCACTTGGCCGGACAGCTCCTCAAGGTCAAGAGATGCTTTCCTCCTTCAACATCATCCAACGTGCCCAGATTCTGGGTCCCCAGCCCAGTATTAGGCAGGCTGCAGGTGCTTGCCGGCATTTTCTGATTGAAAGAGCCTGTAATGATGGCATTTAACCCATGGCA
Organism: Ailuropoda melanoleuca; assembly: GCF_002007445.2. NCBI lineage: Eukaryota > Metazoa > Chordata > Mammalia > Carnivora > Ursidae > Ailuropoda > Ailuropoda melanoleuca. Next base: position 22,790,901 of record NC_048220.1, read on the forward strand.
GGCTTCCTATCCATCCATCTCCTATGTTACTAGCCCACATCACACCAGTCGTTTCTAGTGAAGACATTATGTTATCCTCTGAGACCTCGACACACATGATCATTTTACACACTGTCAGCTGCATCTATTAATTTTCTTACTGTCAGAGACAGTTAAGGGAGCCTTTGTGGAAATGTCTAAGGATTTGTAAAACAGAAGCCTGTTTGTTTCACTTCCTCTGACATACGGGCTTAGGAACTATGCAATTTTAAGTACCAGAGTGAGCTCTAAGACTTACGGATAATTGACTCCGGAAGACAAGAGCACAACTTAGAAGAGATCATTTTCTCAATTCACTAGTAGTTTCCAATCCATAGACCGTTTGAAGAACGAATCTAAATTTTCAGGTTGGATTCTTCCAGAGCTAGACCATCGCCAGCCCCCAACAAACCACAGGCTAGACCAGCCTCGAGACCTCAGTGCCCCAACGATGTAAAGAGCTTCCCTCCTAGCTTTTAGAGGTGTCTGTGATGACTGGATCGAAGAAGTGCCAGCACCAGTTAGCTTCCAGCATTCCAACCTCCAATGCAGAGCCCGAGTGTCCAAGATGAACATTAGCCCCACATGCTCATTTCCACCTGCTTTGGGCTCAAGCCCAGGAAATTAAACTATAAAATCAAATCATTGACTTCTAGGATTGAGAAGAGAAACCAACATGTCCATGTATGTCAGTTAGAAAGCACTTGGTGCAAGAGTCAGAAAAGCCAACTCTAATTGACTTGAATGATAAAGGAGCTTTATCGATTCATGTCTTTAGGATGTTCAGCTCCATTTCCTTCTGATCCTCCATGTTCTTCTGCCCTCCATGTGTTAACTTTGTCTTCATATCAGCTTTCCTCATAATAACAAAATGGCTGCCAATAGCAACAAGGACTCTATGCTTCACATTTCACATTCAGATGGGAAGAGAGTGCCATTTCTCCCTAAGTTTTGTTCTGATTGGATCATTTCTGCATCTATGTCTCCAGCAAGGTGGGGAGTGGGTTTTCCCTGACTGACTTGGACTAGTCAGAGCCACCCAACGCACGAGGATGCTAGACCTGGGGGAGGGCGGGATGGATGCTGGCAAGGCAATCCCAATGTCTATTTCCTCCTGCTTCTGAGCAGGACAGTACTAAACATCTAACTAACATTGAATACTAAGCAACTCAGTGGGACCTCATCCCATTCCTGACAGGGCTGCCCTCCCCCTTGGAAATGGCCTCAGGGTTCAGGAGCACTACTTACAGTGTCATTCAGTCTAAACCAAACCTCAGGAGTCCTAGAAATGCTGCGAAATACTCATCTCCCACCCAGGATTCTGAATCAGGCAGTTCCCAGCTACTTGGGGCACAAATTCCCCTATTAACTGGAACATGGGCCACAGGCCATGTTTGTCCTCAAGAGGGGTTAGCCCCTGCTCTGTCATTATGAGTGGGCTAAGCCAGTCTTGCTCAGCTCAGCATCTTGGAATTAATCAAGTGGCTCTAGTAACTAACTCTTCTTCTCTAAAAAGGGCCAGATCATCAGTTGTGGGCACAGATGGAGCCCTAGCTCCATTTACCTGAGTAACCGATAAGTCTCTCATGACATCCCCTCTGAGCCTCCTTCCTACATTCCCAGACTCCTGCCACTTTTGATCTCCATTCATTTCCCACTCAGCCCTTGCTCACCAGGAACATCTCCCTGACCAGCTGACTATGTGTGACCACAGCGACCCAGACCCCAGAAAGGAGGATGCCTGCCCAGCACAGTTAGCTGGTTCCCTCTTTCCCAAGTGTCTTCTAGCTTATAAAAACCAGTCACAACTCCTGCCCACATCCCCTAGCTAAGCATGGGAAGAATAAAAGCAGACACTGCTAAGCCTTTTCCAGAAAGGGAGGCTGAAATCCAGAGGGGGAAGCAGGTGATCCAAGATCTACCGTGAACCAGAGTCAGACCTGGAAGCCAGGCCTTGTGACCCTTGGTTCTGTGCTTCTTCTATCTCAGCAGACTGCCTCCTTCAGGGTGCAAGGTAGCCCTTGGCAGTGCTTCTGGGATAGAAGCTCATGGCCTCAGCCTGGCCCATGCTCTTCTCACCAGAGTCAGAGCCCAAACCAGCCCGAGGCAGCTGTTTCACACTCTAGTCACCTCAGAAGTGCTCTGTACTAGGTTCCCTGCCATCAGCAGCAGGGCTGGCCAAAGCGCAAACTCTCCGTGCAAACTCTCCACAGGCTCAGGGGTAACTGCTCAGCGAGAATATCTCAGAGAATCCAATTTGTCTTTCCTCTTGCAGTCTTTGCTTTGGTTATTGTTTTGAGATTTCTTTTGTGGCAGTTTGGGTCTTTTTTTTTTTTAAAGATTTTATTTATTTATTTGACAGAGAGAGAGACAGCCAACAAGAGAGGGAACACAAACAGGGGGAGTGGGAGAGGAAGAAGCAGGCTCTCAGTGGATGAGCCTGATGTGGGGCTCGATCCCAAGACTCTGGGATCACGCCCTGAGCCAAAGGCAGACGCTTAACTGCTGTGCCACCCAGGCGCCCCAGCAGTTTGGGTCTTTGATTCACTCTTTGGGTCTTCAGTGAATACAGCCTTTCCTTTCTCCTCTGCACCCAGCTGCCAGCCAGCCTTCCTGGAAAACCAGACTAGCCTGTTTCCTTTGGGAAGATACAGGGCAGAGTGCTCTGGGATCACAGAGCAGCCCAGGCTCACATCCCAGCGCTGTCGTTTTATTCATTTACTTATTGAATCACTCAACCCACATGTGTGCATTGAGCACCAATGATGCATCAAGCACTATTCCAGGACCTGGGAGAGAACAAGCCAAAGGATCTGCCTTCACGGAGCATCTCATCTCTGAAACTGTGCCACAGGTGAGTTTTTTTTAGGGTCCCAAATCCTTTGCAAATCCCAAGGAAGCCATAGACTCTCCCCAAAAGAATGCACATAAACAGAGGCACTGAAAACTGTGTGCCTTGTTAGATGGCTGGTGGATCCCTGAAGCCCATGGGTAGACCTCTTGGGGTCCGAGAACACTAGGTTAGGAACCTCTGGGCAAAGAGAAATCGGATATGAGTCCTTCTTCAGTGTGTAGAGCTCTCTAAGGGCTCTGTTCATACACCACCATGATCTGTTGAATTCCTTCAATGGATCATAATCACATTCAACCCGAAGCCTCAGATGTTGACTCTCCTGCATTCCAAAGACAGATTCTTACAGGTGAGCTTCTTAAGATAAAAGAGTAGGAGAAATCTGCATTCTGGAACGTGAACTAACTGCCCTGTGGGATTTGGGGTAGAACATCCACATCAGACTTGCAAACGATCTTTTCCTCACATACACGGGATAACAATTTTCTCCAGGTGAGCATGAATATGCCTTTTTTTATGCACTCCCTATGCTCCTGAAAAGTTATACCTGAATCCAAACCTTGCAAATAAAACCACTTAAAATGCACTAAGGGAGCTCACTACTTCATAAAAGCTGGCAATGAATTCTCTGGCAAACCAAGGGAAACTTTGGAATGTGCAAATTCATCTCTCCTCTTTGTTAGAATGGATTTCTGTAGAATGGGTAACTATAAGTGAAGAAAGCCAGTGGGTGGGGTGGATTTAAGACATAAGGTTTCTACTTATCGTGCATCTGTGCCTCTAAGAAGAGCTTTTCAGAGAAAATGTTATCTTTTATTACCTATTACAAAGACCAAATTAACCAGTGCATGACTAACTCCTCTGCAGTGCAGAGGACAAGGACACCCAGGCATCTCAATCATCACAAGCCATCCGCCATGACGGATGGTGCAGGGCAGGGCAGGCTTTCAACGACCAGGGAACTTCGAGGCACAAACCGCGCTGGGTGGCAGGCAACAAATGGACCCCTCCTCAGCCCCTGACCAGCTGTGACCCCAGGCTGACATCGGGGACTATGACACCACAGAGCAGTGGGGACCAGCAGTGGAAGAGAATGATTATAAGCATGAGAGACAGAGAGGCCATCGGTGGGAGGGCTCCTGACAGGCAGCAAGGGAGGGGAACTGGGTGAAACCAGAGGTAGAGAACAGTGGAGGAGGGAGGCAATCACAACAGGAGAAATGCACATAGTCAATATGGCTGCGAAGAAGTAAAGGACCGGGACCTGGGAGGGAGTGAATACAGAGTCAATCTCTAAAGTAAAAGCAGAGGTGACACCATCACACAGAAAATTCAGTCAGAGGCAGCAGCCATTTAGCAATGAGAGGACAGCTGACCTCCAGCTGAAATGACAATCGCACTCATAGCAAGGCATACTGCTAGAAAGCCGCCATGCAGAGAAAGAGCACGGACGGTGAAGAGAAGGAGAGCCTCCCAGCATCCCCAGCTCAGCACAGTGGGCACTGTGGTCAACTCATTCCAGCTTCTCAGGGCTCCTTCCCCCTGTAACAGGTATATACTCAGTCTCAGAGGGGACGTGTCAGAAGGCCTAACTCTCCCAAAAAGGGCCCAGGCACAGAGTAGGCACTCAATGAATGCTGCCTGGATGAGTCACTGAACTCTGCGGGGCTCAGCCAACAGCCTGTTTTTGCACTGCCTGAGAACTAAGAATGGTTTTTTAAATGTTTAAAGAGTCGTCAAGAAGAAAGAGGAAGAGGAAGAAGAGGAGGAGGAGGCTGGGGGAGAAGAGACGGAGATCCTATGTGTCCCACAAAGCCCATGCTATTTACTGCCTGACCCTTTACAGAAAAAGTTTGCCAACCCCTGAACTAATGAGTTTACTGTAAGCATTTTGAATTGAAGACTCACCCTTGTAGTTTCCTATCCCCTCAGTCCCTACGCCTAACGCATAGTTAGGTCACTGTCTGAGTGTACTGGTCCAGTTTGGAAGATGGTTCAGAAGGGAAGACTTAACTTGCCTCCAAAAAAAAAAAAAAATGCAGGGCACCCCACCAATGAGGCTCAGAATATGTGTCTTACTAAAGTGGGTGTAAGGAGAGGGTCACAGTGATGTGGAGGAACTGAGGGAGTTGAATGCAACAAGCATTTGTTGAAGGTGCAAATGCCAGGATCTGGGTGAATAAAAACATGCTTTTTTAAAGGCCTCATCAAATCCAATAAACAACAGTGTCATGGAGAGACGGGTGTCCGCAGTAAGTGTGGTGGGAGTGCTGAGGACTAGCCCTTGGGAAGGCTTCCTGGAAGATGCCACCTTTTGAGTGAACCTGAAGAATGGAAGGAGGAACACATCCTAGGTGGAGGACCTAGGAGCAAAGATACAAAGACAAATGGAGCTACAACATGGACAAGGCATGGCAGAGCCTTTGTGAGGGGGCAGTTAGGGAAAGGTCAGTTGGCGACTTCATTTGGGTCCCCACCACCACCACCATCAGCACCAGCAGCAGCACCACAGCAGACCCTGAAATAAGAGCTTGAATGCTAGGAGTGTATTTCGACGGTCCCAGGGATACCAGTCCTGAAGGCAACTGGAGCCTAACTCCCTTACCAACTGCGGAGGCAATGCAGAACATGCCCCTCAGAGTTACCCCACCCCAGGGACAAGGACACTGGGGTGTTTATATGTCAACTCCCTTCAGTCATGTATTTATTGAGGATTGCTTTGGAGGGTGAGGGAGGCATTCGTTCCCTGGCACTTCTAGCCTGCCCTATGCCCTGGCAGGGCATGCCCGGCTGCCAGAGCCACTATGTCACATCTACACAGCGGGCCCTGAGACCCAGAGATGCACACACTGGCAGCCAGGGGACGGTGCATGTGATGATGTGCTGAGACATAAAGAGTAGGAGCACAGCGTCCGCAGCAGCTGCGAAGGTGGGTCCCGATCGTGCAGAGCCCCTCATGCCCCTCTGCTCGGGACCTCCTGCTCTCCAGGGAATGGAGCACAAACAAGGTTTCGAAGCCCGGAGGTAACAGGACAGCAATTCAGAATATGATTCAAAGGACAAGCCAGCTAAGATGTGCCTGGCAGAATTCTGTAACTTTCCAGAGGGTGAGAGTGGGATGGGAACCAGGCCATGATCGTGGGGCAGAGAGGAGGGAATACACGCATGCAGGGCCGCCCAGGAGGGCGTCAGGGGTCCTCCCATGGCTCCAACAGGCCCTCAGCGCAGAGAAAGGACAGGTGGGTGGGCTGCAGGAGGGGTGGGGCCTGGGGAGGTGGGCGGGTTTAAGAGGCATTGTTGTGACTAGTGGAAACCTGTCCAGAGCTCAAGAGAGAAGTGGGGCTGAAAACTCACTGGGAAATCACCAGCAAAAAAAAAAAAAAGAGAGAGAGAGAGAGAGGATTTAAAAAGAAGGGACAAGGTCCACCACCAGAACTTGGAAAAATACTCCTGTTGACAAAAGAGGAGGAAGAATATGAGTCAGTGAAGCAGGAGTAAAGTTGGGAGCCCAAAAAAAGAAACACCAAGTAGAGGATTTTTAACAGCCAAATCTTCCCGACAGAAGGCAATCCTCCACACGGGGCCCACATCCGGCCCAGCAGCCAATTGTCCGCAGACAGCTGGTAGCGGCCCACCCACGTTGGGGGGGTGGATCTGACCCTGCGCTACCCACGGCTGCGGATGTCGTCAACCTCCGCAGCCCGAACCCTAAGTGTATGGCTTGCTGGAGAGTTTGGGAGAACTGACCCTCCCACCCCCCGCCAAAGCGTTCCCAGACCCAGTGCACCTGTGCCATAAGCATATCGTGGAGGAGATGCTCCATCACTTTCAGCGATTCCCAAAGGGCTCTGTGAACCCACAAAGGACAGAAACCACAGCTGTACGTGACCAGTGAAACACTGCCATTCGGGGCTCACATTCAGCCTGAGCGCGAGGTGGGAGAGCAAGAGAGAGACCAGAGACCTCTCTGAATGCATGGCAGTGGGATTCCCCCTACATTTCGAGGAAGAACACCTTGGAGCTGAATACTTGACCTGCCATCGCTACAGGCACACGTGTGAAGAGAGTTTCATCCTTGTGCAAAGTTTGTTCTTGCCCCTGCCCTACGATTGTCGATTGTCGGGGCTTATCTGCTATGCAGGGCGACAGGCAGCAAAAAGATTACCCTGAATCTTGCCTCCGAGAACAGAGAGCCTTCTGTTATGGAAAAAAGGGAAAAGAGAATAAAGATCCAGTTTGAAAGGCTTTGAAAAGTGATTCAATGCGAGGAAGTTAGCTCCGCTGCTGGGGCACCTTGACACTGGAGAAAGATAGCCATTGTTGCCTGCATACGAGGCTCTGTGGGTCTGTCCTCTGGATCACAAAGATTGTTGTGCTGAGAGCCACAGTGCTTCTCCAAGTAGGACAGAGTCTGCTCATCTCAGTGTCTGCTTACTGGCCTTACCAGCAGCTCCTGGCTTCAAAGAGGATTCTCTGAGTGTTGCTGTCTAATCCACAACAAAACCACATGTACCTAGACCTACTCGATTGGCCCAGGTACACATCAGAGGTCAGGATTTGAAATCACTCCTGGACTCCAGAGATGAATGCCCACCTTCGCCATCCACCTAGCCTCAGCAGACCATGTGGGACAGCTGACCAGGACAGACATCATGCCTGACCCAGGAAATGAACATCTGTGACCCCTAGGGAAGGTGGGCAATGTACAGCAAATATTTTCTGGAATCATTTATATGGAGAGAAGAGAGAGTGCTTGTTCTCATCCCAGCTCTGACACTGAAATCTCTGGGGCTGCTTCCTCCTCAATAGTGAATATCAACGCAACATGGACCCTATGACCCAACGCCTCTCCCAGCTCTGACATGCTGGGCACCTGGCCTCCAGGGAGCTGGCTTCCCCGCTCCGTGGAGCCTCGTCATCCCTGCCTCCTGCATAGCTCCTGCGGCCCACAGCATCTTCTGGGGCAAGACCAGAGCAGGCCAGAGGTGCCCCTTGCGCTACCCGACACAAAGAGCCATCTATAAACTTTTTGGGGGTTACAGACGGTAGCAAGGGTTCACGTTCATAAACCAGGATTTCCACTTCCATTTAAAAAAAATAATTACATAAAATAATTCTTCAAAACTTCAAGAACTCCTTAATGCGCTCTAAGGAGCAAGAATGGCCCATCATGGAGGTCAGATGAACCTGCTAACTGTCAGTTTCTCCATCGATTTGTAACTTCACTGAAAAAGTGCTAACTGCCACAGAGGGTTCGACCGTTACACTCTTCTTAAATGTCCTATTCTCAGCCATACATTATTTCATTATACTCACAATGGGCCATTGGTTCAAGTCAGGAAGCATAGGAAACACTGATGTTAAAATACAACAAATTAATGAGGACTGTAAAAAACGGTAATAATTCTACAAAATCGCCGTGGGATGGTTTTTGCCAGGTAAGTAAGTTGCAGCCATCTGATCAGAAATCACATCTCATACATCTAGCCATCTCTGGAACTTCGAATTTGAAAAGGAAATGTACTGACAATTATATCCAATCTGGCTTTTCACATGTGGAGAATAAAGACTGCCCATACCCATAATATGTTATTAGTGGCAAAGTGCTTACATGTAACAGCATAATGCCATCTCTCCTTTCTTGTCATTTAACACAGAACACAAACACTGTCAAAATAAACCACCGGCTTCTTTGTTTCTTTAGGGCAAAACACGAGAATCCAAAACTCCAGGTCAAGGGGTGCCCAGATGGCCCAGTTGGTAGAGCATGTGACTCTCAATCTCAGGGTCATGAGTTCAAGCCTCACACTGGGTGTAGAGATTACCAAAACTCCAGGTCAAGAAAACAGCTTTTGTTTTTCGGATGTTGAATCACGTGGTTAATTTCAATCTGCACTTCAATATATATTCAGTCGCCAACATGATAGATGTCATAATTTATTTGTTGGCAAAGCATACTTTTTCTGACCTAATTTAAAAAAATAAATCAATTAAAGCCTGCAAAGTACTTACGATGGCACCTAATAAATAGAAAGCAGAAAATAAATGTTAGCCATTATTGCTATCATTATTAAATTATTATCAGTTGTTAAATGGGTAAAAAGTTTAAATTTCTAATATGCTGTTAATAGTATTAAATGGTATTTGTGGAATAAACTTGATATAAACTTTAATGATACTGGTCCCAGTTTTTAAGTTAAAATTATGTCTTTATTAGGTACCACTCAAAAATGATTAAGTATTTTTTTTTTATTTTTGGGGGGCTGAGAGATTAAATTACTTCAAAAAAATGTTCATATGATAGAACAGATTGATGAGTGGGCAAAATGGCTGAAGAGAAGAGGGAGATACAGTCTTCTGGTTATGGAATGAATAGGTTATGGGAATAAAAGTTACAGCATAGGGAATATAGTCAATGATATTGCATAGTGTTGTACGGTGGCAGATGGTGGCTACACTTGGGGTGAGCGCAGTATAACATATAAACTTGTCAAATAACTATGCTGTATACCTGAAACTAACATAACATTGTGTGTCAACTATGCTCAAATTTAAAGTTTTAGCGTTCATATGAAAAAAACGCAGAACACCCTGCTGAGCCACATTTCTAGTTTGTCTGCCATATTCTTTTCCAGGCTTCTCGACCCTTGCTCTGTGCCCTAGGAGACTGACTTGCCAAAATTGCATAAAAGGGTTTCATTCCCCACTGGCTTCCAGTCCAGTCCAGTAGGAGACACCAGGAGACTAGAGAAGAGGAAAGGAAAGACATTAGAGCGTTATTCCCCCAGAGCCTCTCCTTCCAGGCTGTGACCTTATAGCAGCCACATTTCCACCTAAAGCTGCAAGCAGGGACCCTCCCCCTTGCCTACAGCTTTCACTGGGTCCAGGACAGCTCCTCCCTCTGCTTTTTCATTCCAGGGGAGGTCAAGATCTTATTGGCTCCTGCTTCACCATCCTTTTGTTGATTCCCTGCATCCTGTTCCCACCCTTACAAACAGACCTTTTGTTAACCCTTCTTTAGTTGCTTTTCTGAGCGTGCCATTTTTCTCTTACCTGGTTCTGGAAGTAACCCCAGGAAATAGGTCCAAAAAATGGGATATGGGGATTGCATTACTCATGTATTTGATGAAAGCATGGATAAGCTTCTTTCTAAGGGTAGATGGGATAGAGATAATCTGTGCTGAGCAATGCCATTACAATGATTCAAATAGCCATGATGACACAGGATGGAGTGCAGGTAGAAGATAGGCATGTGGGACATGGATGTCTTCACACATTCCCTGAACTCACTCTGAGTGACTCACTCAGTTCCCTGGGAACTGAGGCGGCTCTGGTCCTCTGTCACTAAGTGACAATGGTGATTGCAAAGACCCTGGGAGGAGCCAACTGCTTCTGGCCACTTAGGGAGAATACACCCACAGACGGGCACAATGAAAACCTTGAATCCCTGAGTAAAAGAACAGGGAGACATTCAGGAAGACTCCCCAGCAAGTTTATGAGTGTCTCACCATCTATGTTGCAGGACAGATCAGGGCTGAGGATCAGGCATAAAGCCTAAGCCTAAGCATTTCAGAGTTCAGGACCAATTAATAGGAATCTTTGCCAGGTCACTTATGCTAAGGCAGTGGTTCTCACCTGGAAGCAATCTGCCTCCCAGAAAACAGGTGGTAGTATCTGGAGACATTTTGCATTGCCACACTGGTATCCAGTGGAATGAGACCACAGAAGCTGTAAATATCCCACAGTGCATAGAAGACACATACGCACGTGCATGTATGTGCACACACACACGCACACACGCACACACACACAACAAGTCTTTAGCCCAAAATCTCAGATTTTGGAAAAGATATGAGATCCCGGTATGTGGAATGGAGACATTTAGGGGGCTGAGAACTTTGAACACTTAGATCCTCTTGAAATTTCCTCAGTGGTTGAAGCAGATCTTCATCTTCATAAAAGGGAACCAGATCTCCCTTGCATAGAGGTCTGCTGTGCAGTTACAGATGTAGCAAACCTTAGTCCACACAAAAACTCAGAAGCCCCCTGCTTTTACAGGGCAGGGATAGCAGTATGCCTTCATGATCTCATCCCAAAGTTCTGCCAGTTCTCCCATTCTGTTACAAGAGTCCATTCTCTGTCACAATTTAGTCTTAATTTATATACAACAGAAAGTCACAGTAGTCTATTATAATTATGCTAATTGGACCTGTTGAGAAGAAATGAGTGAGCACCATGCATATTTTAGCAAGATATATGCATGCCAGAAAATAAGTGATAAACTCTACAAAAATTTAAGGAGCTGACACATAAATGAAGTTTCTAAGGGTGCAGCAGTCTAGAACATCTAGGTATATCCCCTCTAAATTGACCAAATGCTGCTTTTCTTTCTGCCATTCGCCACAAAGAAGTGCATACCACTTGAGTGGGTCATTCTGGATTGTGAAGGAAACAGAGAACACATTTGGACATCTTGCTCTGACTTCTTGCCTGATAACTGTTACTTGGTGACCTAGCACATTCAATTGTACCAGAAATATCTATGGTACATAGAGATGTCACATAGAGTACAGAGCCTCTAGCAAGCCCTAAAAGGAAAATTACAGTACAGGTCCCAAGGTTTTAGAATAAGAATTTTGCTAATAATAGTACTCCATGTGTAAAGCAGCTTCTGGCTTCCTACGGAAGCCATGGAAAAAACTCAACACCAGACCATGGGACACCAAGTGACTATGTGTCACAAACCAGCCTTCATGCACTGAGTGCTATATGATCTGCTGAATCATAACAGAAATACACGCAGAATTCCATTGTCAAACGGAAACGGAGTCTGTAAGATCAAGCTGAACAAGTGCAGAAGTAAGAGTGGATTGTATAGCGGATAGTTCAGACTCCCGTGGTACTTACTCCCACTGCTTCACTATGCCTGCCTCAAGCCACACCTATGCTCAGAGGGAGCTCTCTGTAATCAATGAAGAGTGGGGCAGGGTGAGTATGGCCTGGCTTATTGATGGCTTGCTCAGTATGCTGAAACAAGTCGGAAGTGAATGGAGAATATACAGCAATCCCACTCAAGGGCGACCCTGGAAGACAATGGTGAGGGGAAGTCCTCCCTGGGGACAGAAACTCAGGAAATACAGTGCAGTGGTCCTCATCACATGGAAGGAGAGAGAGCCCGACACATCTGTGCTGATTAGTCAGTCACTAACAGGTAGACAGCTAGTCAGAAACAACGAATGAATAAGATTGACATATTGGTGACAAAGAGCGAGCCCCTCAGAGTGAGTTCAGGGAATGTGTGCAGACATCCATGTCCCACAGGTATGCTCACCAAAGGGCATTCATGGCACAAAAAGCTCTCAATCATCAGATGGATGAAATGACCTTTCTTTGTGTATGCCAGTCACTGGTGTCCCCAAACACCCCACACTCGATCAACAGACCCATGTCAAAAGTAGCCATGGAGACAGGAACAAAGGCTTTCATTCATGTACTCAACAATACCCTGATCCTGTATGAGCAAAGGTTTTAGGTCACAGGACCAAGTTAAAAAATAGAAGCTGACCAGCACAGGTGTTGGCAGAGGATCAGTGACACATGCAACAGCTGGTAAATAAGCGAAGCTATGATTAACACCTCGTGCCTCATAATCAGCTGTGGAGCAGACCACAGCACCGAGGTCTTCTGTTAATAGTTTATTTTTCCCCACCACCTTATAGAAAGGGCACCGGTAGACAGTGACATTTTCATTAGATTCCTGGTGGGAGTATAACAGAATTGAACTGCTCACACTAGATCCAAGAGCCAGTGCAACTTTGTGTGTCCACTGTGTGGGGCCCATAGTGTTTGCCCTGACAAAGGAGTAGAACAGGGGCTAAATGTGCCAGATAGTCTCCATGTGCCCTCCCGATCTGCTCTCCCCCCTTCTCCGCCTTGCTCTGGGCCCTGGGTCGTTGGCCTAGGCAGACTACATCAGCCAGGCTCCCTTGTCGCCTCTGGCTCTCGGTTGCTTTTGCCAATGGGCATACCAGCAGGAGACTGGGAAATGGGAGGAAATAGAGGCCATAGGGTTTATTCCCACCAGCTCCCTCTAGCCACACCTCAGTTTACAGTCACAACTTACAGCCAGATTCTACTCAGCAGCTTCTCTACCACGACTACAGCTCTCCCTGGATCCCTAACAGCCCCCCACCCCTTCAAGCCCAGTACTAATGGTCTCTGAGCCCTGGGTGCATCAGCCTACCTTGCTGCCCATGTCATTATAAACAGTCACTTCTTTAACCTCTCTGATATTGCCCTTCTGAGTTTTCTGTCCCTTTCCTGCAGAGATCCTAACTGACATGGGCAACTTCACTTCTCAGAGCAGAAAACAGAGGTCTAGAGGCGGGAAGGGCAAAGCTCCTCCTTGCCTGCCCACAGGGCCCCCCCCCAAGGGAGCAAACGACAAGGCTCTGCCTGGAACCGATCATCCAGAGAACACACCTCCAGAAACTTCTTTTTCTGTATTCAGATCATAAAATGGTTTACAGGTTGGTGAAAATGTTTTGCAGAGTGGGGGAGGAGGTGGTGCCGAGATAGGTCTCCCACCCAGGACTCTAGGGCCCCACTGCGGGATATGCTATACCATCTACTGTCAATCATCTCAGAGAAGGCACTTGTGTAGCCAAAAGGTACCACTGACCTGAATGTGCAGCCCAGCCTCTCCTGCCTCAATTACCCCAGGAGAGCCACTAGTCCATCTCCTGGACTGTGTCTCAGCCTCCCATCACACACGCACACGTACACACACACACACACACACACACGTGCTCGCACATGCAAACACACCCACGCGCATGCCCACACGCACTGATTGCATTTCATGTACCAGCTCTGGACCAGGCATGGGAAGAGAAGCAGTTTAAGTTGTCTCCCTGGACTGGTGGAAGGTTTCCTAGGCAAATGGAGATCACTTTTAAAATGGGAAGGAAAAATGGGAAATGGCTAAATACGCACAATGGAAAATTACACAGCTATTAAAGGTATTTTTAGACAGTATGAAACAGCACGGAAAGGGTTTACAACAAAATATTACGAGGAAAAAGCAGGCTACAAAACTATATATGTTTATACAAATGCTTAACGCTGTGTAAAAATGCATAAGGGAAAAATGGACTGGACAGAAATGCACCAAGATGCTAACAGTGGGGCACGGGAGGACATTTCTCTGTATTTAACATTTTCTTATAATAGACATCAATTACTTTACATCCTATTATAACCTTCTTAATTATATATGCAGTTTTGAAAAATATTCTCATTTTAAAAATACTCAAATTGGAAGTACGAAACAAAAGTCCCCTGTGAGGATGACACCTTTAATCCCAGTCCCCTCCCAAAACAATCACTGTCTTCGCTTGGCTTCTTATGTCTGCAGAGAAATAAAGTTAGCGTAGAGGGGAGGTTTTTAACCTAAATGGCATGTTACATAAATTTATTCTGTGAATTACTCTCTCCACTTCATAATAAAGCTTGGGGGTCTTTCCACAACACAGCACATCTAGCTTAAGGATTTTTAACCTTATTTTTTTTTTCTTTTTTTCTTTTTTTAAATTTTATTTTATTATATTGTGTTAATCACCATACAGTACATCCCCAGATTCCGATGCAAAGTTTGATGCTTCATTAGTTGCGTATAACACCCAGTGCACCATGCAATACGTGCCCTCCTTACTACCCATCACCAGTCTATCCCATTCCCCCACCCCCTCCCCTCTGAAGTCTTCAGTTTGTTTCTCATAGTCCATAGTCTCTCATGTTTCATTCCCCCTTCTGATTACCCCCCTTTTCTTTATCCCTTTCTTCCCCTACCGATCATCCTAGTTCTTATGTTCCATAGATGAGAGAAATCATATGATAATTGTCTTTCTCTGCTTGACTTATTTCACTTAGCATTATCTCCTCCAGTGCCGTCCATGTTGCAGCAAATGTTGAGAATTCGTTCTTTCTGATAGCTGAGTAATATTCCATTGTATATATGGACCACAGCTTCTTAATCCAGTCATCTGTTGAAGGGCATCTCGGCTCCTTCCATGATTTGGCTATTGTGGACAATGCAGCTATGAACATTGGGGTGCATATGGCCCTTCTCTTTACTACGTCTGTATCTTTGGGGTAAACACCCAGTAGTGCAATGGCTGGGTCATAGGGTAGTTCAATTTTTAACTTTTTAAGGGACCTCCACACTGTTTTCCAGAGTGGCTGTACCAACTTGCATTCCCACCAACAATGTAGGAGGGATCCCCTTTCTCCACATCCTCTCCAACAATTGTTGTTTCTTGCCTTGTCTATCTTTGCCATTCTAACTGGCGTAAGGTGGTATCTCAGTGTGGTTTTGATTTGAATTTCCCTGATGGCTAATGATTTTGAACATTTTTTCATGTGTCTGTTAGCCATTTGTATGTCTTCATTGGAAAAGTGTCTGTTCATATCTTCTGCCCATTTTATGATTTGTTTATTTGTTTCTCGTGTATTGAGTTTGAGAAGTTCTTTGTAGATCTTGGATACCAGTCCTTTATCTGTGGTGTCCTTTGCAAATATATTCTCCCATTCCGTGGGCTGTCTCTTAGTTTTTTTGACTGTTTCCTTGGCTGTGCAGAAGCTCTTTATCCTGATAAAGTCCCATAAGTTCATTTTATCTTTTATTTCTCTTGCCTTTGGAGATGTGTCGTGAAAAAGGTTGCTCTGGCCGATGTCATAGAAGTTGTTGCCTATGTTCTCCTCTAGAATTTTGATGGATTCCTGTCTCACATTGAGGTCTTTCATCCATTTGGAGTTTATTTTTGTGTATGGTGTGAGAGAGTGGTCAAGTTTCATTCTTTTGCATGTAGCTGTCCAATTTTCCCAGCACCATTTATTGAAGAGACTGTCTTTTTTCCACCGGATGTTTTTTCCTGCTTTATCAAAGATTAGTTGCCCAAAGAGCCGAGGGTCCATTTCTGGGTTCTCTATTCTGTTCCATTGGTCGATGTGTCTGTTTTTGTGCCAGTACCATGCTGTCTTTGTGATCACAGCTTTGTAGTACAGCTCGAAATCCGGCATTGTGATGCCCCCAGCTTTGTTTTTCCTTTTCAACAGTTCCTTGGAGATTCGGGGCCTTTTCTGGTTCCATACAAATTTAAGGACTATTTGTTCCAGTTCTTTGAAAAATGTCCTCGGTATTTTGATCGGGATAGCATTGAAAGTGTAGATTGCTCTGGGTAGTATGGACATTTTAACTATGTTAATTCTTCCAATCCATGAGCATGGAATATTTTTCCATCTTTTTATGTCTTCCTCAATATCTTTCAAAAGTGATCTATAGTTTCTAGCATATAGGTCCTTTACGTCTCTGGTTAAGTTAATTCCAAGGTAACGCATGGTTTTTGGTGTTATTGTAAATGGGATGGATTCCCTAATTTCTCTTTCTTCAGTCTCGTTATTCGTGTATAGAAATGCAACTGATTTCTGGGCATTGATTTTGTATCCTGCCACCTTACTGAATTGTTCTATAACTTCTAATAGTTTGGGAGTGGATTCCTTTGGGTTTTCCATATAGAGTATCATGTCATCTGCAAAGAGAGACAGTTTGACTTCTTCTTTGCCGATTTGGATACCTTTGATCCCTTTTTGTCTTCTGATTGCTGTTGCAAGGACTTCTAGTACTATGTTGAATAATAGTGGCGAGAGTGGGCATCCTTGTCGTGTTCCTGATCTTAAGGGAAAGGCTTCCAGCTTTTCCCCATTGAGAATAATGCTTGCAGTAGGCTTTTCATAGATGGCTTTTATGAGATTGAGAAATGTACCCTCTATTCCTACACTCTGAAGGGTTTTAATCAGGAAAGGATGCTGTATTTTGTCAAATGCTTTTTCTGCATCAATTGAGAGGATCATATGGTTCTTGAGTCTTTTCTTGTTGATATGATGTATCACATTGATTGATTTGCGAGTGTTGAACCATGCTTGCATCCCAGGTATGAATCCCACTTGGTCATGATGGATAATCCTTTTAATGTACTGTTGGATTCTATTAGCAAGGATCTTGTTGAGGATTTTGGCATCCATATTCATTAGAGAAATCGGTCTGTAATTCTCCTTTTTGAGGGGGTCTTTGCCTGGTTTGGGGATCAAGGTAATATTAGCCTCATAGAATGAGTTTGGTAGCTTTCCTTCTGTTTCTATTTTTTGAAATAGCTTTAGGAGAATAGGTATTATTTCTTCTTTGAATGTTTGGTAGAATTCCCCAGGAAAACCGTCTGGGCCTGGAGTTTTATTATTTGGAAGGTTGTTTATCACTGACTCAATTTCTTCATAGTTAATTGGCCTATTTAAGAAATCTATTTCTTCCTGTTTCAGTCTTGGTAGTTTATAGGTTTCCAGGAAGGCCTCCATCTCTTCCAGATTGTTTAGTTTTTTGGCATATAGCTGTTGATAAAAGTTTCTAATAATCCTTGCAATTTCAATGGTGCTGGTCGTGACCTCTCCCTTTTCAGTCATAATTTTAATAATCTCAGTCCTTTCTCTTTGTTTTTGGACAAGTTTTGCCAGTGGTCTATCAATTTTATGGATTCTCTCAAAGAACCAGCTTCTAGTCCTGTTGATCTGCTCTACTGTGGTTCTGGTCTCTAATTCATTGATTTCTGCTCTAATCTTGGTCAACTCCTTCCTTGTCAGTGGGTTAGGCCTGTCCCTCTGTTGCTGTTCCAGTTTCTTGAGGTGAGAATATAGAAACTGCATTTTAGATTTTTCTATTCTTTTGAGTGAGGCTTGGATGGCTATGTATTTCCCCCTTAGGACTGCCTTTGCAGTATCCCATAGGTTTTGGACCGTTGTGTATTCATTCTCGTTGGTCTCCATAAATTGTTTAATTTGTTTTTTGATTTCCTGGTTTATCGAGTCATTCTTGAGCAGGATGGTTCTTAGCCTCCAAGTGTTTGAGTTTCTTCCAGGTTTTTCCTTGTGGTTGAGTTCCAATTTCAGAGCGTTGTGGTCTGAGAATATGCAGGGGATAATTTCAATCTTTTGGTATTGGCTGAGACCTGTTTTGTGTCCCAGAGCATGATCTATTCTTGAGAATGTTCCATGGGCATTTGAATAGAATGAGTATTCTTTGGTTCTGGGGTGTAGTGTTCTATATATATCTATGAGGTCCAACTCGTCGAGTATGGCATTCAAAGCCTTTGATTCTTTGCTTAGTTTTTGCCAGGGTGTTCTGTCTATTTCTGATAGTGGGGTGTTGAGGTCCCCTACTATTACTGTGTTCTTATCTATATGTCTCTTTATTTTGGTTAAGAGTTGGCTTGTGTATCTTGCTGCTCCCCTGTTGGGGGCATATATATTAATAATTGTCATATCCACTTGTTGAATACTTCCTTTAAGAATAATATAGTGCCCTTCTGTATCTCTCTCTATGGCCTCTAGTTTAAAATCCAGTCTATCTGATATGAGAATTGCTACTCCAGCTTTCTTTTGAGGTCCATTTGCGTGGAAGATGGTACTCCATCCCCTTACTCTAAGTCTGAATGCATCTTTGGGTTCAAAATGAGTCTCTTGTAGACAGCAAATGGATGGGTCATGTCTTTTTATCCAATCTGCAACCCTGTGGCGTTTTATGGGAGAGTTTAAGCCATTTAGATTGATAGAGATTATTGACAGATATGATTTTAATGATGCCATTTCTCTTTAAAGTCTTTGTATCGGTTGTGACTTGCTGCTCTGTATCACTCTTGGGGCCTTTTTACCTTTATAGAGCCCCCCTTAATATCTCCTGTAGGGCTGGTTTCGTGGTTACGAAATTGGTTAATGATTGGCGATTTTGGAACGTCTTTATTTCTCCATCAATTCTGAATGACAGCTTTGCTGGATAAAGGATCCTTGGCTGCATGTTTTTCTCTGAAAGAGCTTTAAAAATGCCCCCCCAAGCCTTTCTCTCATTCCAGGTCTCTGTAGACAGGTCTGACGTAATCCTGATACCTTTGCCTTGGTACGTGAGAAATTTCTTTGCCCTGGCCGCTTTCAATACTGTATCCTTGGATCTAATATTTGCGAATTGCACTATGACATGCCGTGGCGTAGGTTTGTCCTGGTTGAGCTTGGATGGGGTCCTCTCTGCCTCTTGGACACGAATGCTTGTTTCCCTTGCTAGATTAGGGAAGTTTTCAGCTACAATTTGTTCAAATATCTCTTCTAGACCTCTGTTTTTCTCCACCCCTTCAGGGATGCCGATGATTCTGACATTGGATCGTTTCATAGAGTCAGTAATCTCCCGTAATCTACATTCGTGGGCGTGGATTTTTTTAAGACCAGCTTCTATTTTCGTTTTTTCTTCTACTAACCCATCCTCCAATTCGCTAACGCGTTCCTCTGCCTCGGTGACCCTGGCCGTCAGAGCCTCTAGTTTTGACTGTATTTGGCCCACTGAGTTTTTAATTTCTGTCAGATTCGCTCTCATTTCTGCCCTTAGGGATTCTATATTCTCAGCAACGCTTTCTCTGATGCTTTTTTCAAGTTTACTCATCATCTTGACCATTGTTGCTCTGAATTCCATTTCTGATAATTGGGATACATCCATATGTATTAATTCTGTGGCCGAGGCCAATTCTGTGGCAGAGGCCACAGACTCATTATCTTTTCTTTGCTGGGGGGGACTTCTCCTTCTCGTCATTCTGATGAAGAGAGATTGCAGGGTTGTCCAGAGCCCAAGTGTTGACTGGGACCCAGGCCGTGCGCCCTTGTTTTATAGAGATCTTAGGGATGTGGGCTTCTTCCTTAAAGAGTTTATTTATTTATTTGAGAGAGAGAGAGACAGTCAGCAAGAAAGGGAACCCAAGCAGAGGAGTGGGAGAGGAAGAAGCAGGTTCCCGGTGGAGAAGCCCGATGAAGGACTCCTTACGGAGCGTTGTGATCACACCCTAATCCGAAGACAGGTGCTTGGTGACTGCGCCACTCAGGCGCTCCGGGTTGTGGGCTTCTTGATTTTTCAGCCTGCCTTCTGGGGGAGGGGCCTGCCTGCCGGTACTCAG
Organism: Ailuropoda melanoleuca; assembly: GCF_002007445.2. Lineage (NCBI taxonomy): Eukaryota > Metazoa > Chordata > Mammalia > Carnivora > Ursidae > Ailuropoda > Ailuropoda melanoleuca. Next base: position 22,810,809 of record NC_048220.1, read on the forward strand.
AAAACCCTGTTTGGGTAGAGTCTCTGTGTCCCTTGCGAGGGGGGATGGGGATGGGCACCCTGTGAGCCGGTATTTCCGGGCTTTTGTTCTCTGGCGGCTTTCCCTGGCGGTTTGCTATGCCTCTTCTGAGAGAGCAGCAGCGGCTGAAATTCAGCCTCTGTCTCAGAACAGAGGGATCGCGGATCGTTCTCCACTGATGTTCTGGCCACTTTAACTCTGTTTCTGTTGGTGCTGCTCAACCCTGCAGCATCCCGGGCTGTGCGCCCCACACCCGGCGTCCCAGCCCTCACTTCCAGGGCCGGCACGTCTCTGTCCTTTGTGTTTCCAACCCCGCCAGCCGCCAGCCGCCCCGCGCGGGCTCCCGGAGCTCCCCGTCTCAGTCTGGTGTCTCACGGGTGCTGACCGCGAGTCCGCCTGCTCCCCCGTGCAGGTGGCCCTCCAGCCGCCAGCCGCCCCGCGGACGCTCCCGGAGCTCCCGGTCTCAGCCTCGATCCAGTGAGCACACCGGAGCTCCGGAGCTCCGTGAGATGCTTGGTGGTGCACGCTCCCGGCTCACGGACTCAGTCTGCCGTTTCCAGAGTGCGGGTCCGCGGTCCGCCCGCTCCCCGGTGCAGGTGGCCCGCCAGCCGCCCTGCGCGCGCGCTCCTGGAGCTCGCGTTCTAAGTCTGTTGTCTCGCGGGTGCCGTCCGCGAGTCCGCCTGCTCCCCCGTGCAGGTGGCCCGCCAACCGCCAGCCGTCCCGCGTGCGCTCCCGGAGCTCCCTTCTCAGCCTGCTGTCTCAAGCGTGCGGGTCCGCGGTCTGTCCACTCCCCCTTGCAGGTGGCTACCGCTTCCCGGCGCCCTGACACGGCGGCTCCCTCCCCCTTCTGTTTAGCTTCCGATATCTGTGCGCGGTTTCACGGCTCCCCGCTTCGTACCTCGATACTCAGCGCTGGAGATGTTCATTTGTAGAGATCCAGATGTATCTTCCTGCGTCTCAGGCTGATTCCGTGGATATTCCTGCTGGTCCTGGTACCTATCCAGCTCAACTCAGGGGACCGGCTGAAAAAGGTGTCCCCTACTCCTCCGCCATCTTAACCTCCCCCCAAGGATTTTTAACCTTAAATGGTAAGTCCTAACGTGGTTATGCCACAGTTTATTTAATATTCAGGACATTTAAAATTGTTTCCAGTTTGTCCCTGCTAAAACAAATTGCACTGAACAGTTGCATAAATGACTCTTGGAGACATTAACACTACGTTTCTAGACTAGACACAAAGCAGTGGAATTTCTGGTTGGAGATTTGGATATTTTTATTTTAAAAGTTCCCATAGATAGATACCACTGTTTACTTCTTGGGAAACTGGGGGTCTCGGCTGGTCATTGCACCCTAGAGGCTCTGGAGGTGACGTTTCCTAGCCTCCCTGGGGTCTTCAGTCTCTGAGATGGGGCTGCCTAACACCCGGGAACACAGACTTTCCATGTCTGCCCATCTGATGCACCCCGAGGACCAAACCATTTACATTCAGATCATGAAAAGATGTATAGCCTGGGGGAAAATGTTTCTCAAAAACAGCCCACCTCCCACAGAAGCTCACCGCAGACCTCTATGTCTCATGCAAAAAGGAGTTTATGTTTTTCTAAAGAACTGTCCCCTGGGGCCTCAAAGTCGGAGCCAAGTATTTTAACATTTCAGATACTTAATTTCTGGAAGAAACAAAACTTAGGATATCTGTCTTGCTTTCTGTGGAAATGGTGTCTTGAAGAAGCGAAATGAATCCAACTCAACCCAGTCTTGGCTCAAGTGGGCTCTGTCTGGCCCTTGCGCTCAGGGGAGTGTCCACAGGAAGGCCACAGGAACGGCAAGCCTGTGGAAGGCTGGCGAGCGCATTGGATCCACCCCATCCATCTCACAGAGGCTGCATCGCCAGGGTGCTGCTGTGGGAGAGGAAGCCCTTGGCCTTTCACAACCCAGGCAACGCTCTCTCTAAACCATCCCTTTGCAAAGCCCCTGAATTGGCCTCAGAGGGGCCTCAGCACTCCCACCTCTGACTCCCTTCTGCCCAAGGGAAGGAGACAGGCCCAGGGAGAGGCAGGATCTCCAAGTGCTCACATCTGGCCCACGACTCTCCCACACGACCCCTCCTCAAGGCCCGGCAGGTACAGCCCAGCAGCTGGGACAAGGTACAGAGGGATGCCATAGAAAGGCTCCAACAGAGCCTCCGGGCTGCTTGTGTCTGTGGTGGGGCTGGGGGAAGGACCAATAGAGCAGGACCAGCACAGGCCCACAGCCCTCATTTTGAACTCTTAGACTTACTATGACTTTGGGAAAATGCATGTGTCTAAACATTATATTCATCGATCACCTACCAATCCTCAGAATAAATCCCAGATCTGTCCCTTTGGCCACCCTCCTAGTTCAGGCCCACTGTCTCTCTCTGGGGTGACCACCACAGCCTGTGAGCAGGTCTCCCCACTTCTGCTCTTGCCCCCTAATAGTCTACTCTATACAGTGGCCAGGGGTCTTCTCTCATAGAACAAATTACACGTAACATAATCCCCCGCCTAGAAACTTCCAATAACCTTTCATCGCTCTCAGAAAGACTCAAATCTATCACAGCCAACAAGGCCCCTGTGACCCAGCCCTCCCCACCTCTCTACCCTCCCCTGCATTCAACCTCTCCCTGCCTTCAGCCCTTCTCACCTCTCCCCGCCTTCAGCCCTTCTTTCTGTTGTCCTTCAACATGTCACACTCACTCCTGACCCAGGGTCTGTCTTAGGCTCCCCAGAAGCAGAAGCCAAGAGGAGGCTCATGTGAAAGTGATTTACTAGGGAAGCATTCCCACAAAAAGCCAGTGGGAAAGTGGGCCACACCCCACCAGGGACAAAGGAGCTGGTAAGCACGGTTCTGTGCCCGTCAGCCTTCGGGAAGGGCTGTTCCCAAGGGGGGATACAAGTCCCCAGGTACCTCCTGCTCTCCGTGTGGAGGGAAAGCAGTTCCGGTAGCCGGAGGTCACTTTGCCAACAGAGAGCCATAAGCACAGGCAATCGGGAGGGAACACCCAGGAGAAGTGTGCACAGCGTGGGAAGGGATGCACAGGGCTGTGGGCGGAGAAGCCACAGCATCAGCAGAGGGTCCCTGTCCCTGCTTTTTCCTCTGCCTCCTGCCAGGATTCACTCCTTCCTTTCAGCAAGTGTCCACTCAGATGTTACTGGCTCCACCTACCTAATATACCCTTCCCTGATGCCACTTTCCCCTGATCTAGTGACAAACCACCATCTGTGACTCTCTCATACATTTGCTGGTCTCCTTGTGTCTCCCACTAGACGGGAAGGGAAGGCACCCGGTCTGGCTCATTCCCACCTTGTGTCCCCAGCACCAGTACGGTGGGTCTTATGAGCACTTGGTGAGTGCTGCCTGGCACATCTCAGGCAACTTACGTGACTTTTTACCAACAGGAGTCCCCCGCCCCAGTTAGCCACAGGGGATATGTTCCAAGACCCCCAGGGGATGCATGATGCTGTCAATAGTACCGAATCCCACATATACTGGTTTTTCCTACACACGCATGCCGCTGGTAAGGTTTGATTTATAAATTAGGCACAGTAAGAGATTAACAACAGTAATATAATAAAATAGGATAATAATTACAACAACACAGTGTAATGAAAGTTATGTGAGTGTGGTCTCTCTCTTTCTCTCTCAAAATATCTTATTGTCCTGTACTCACCCTTCTTCTCAAGATGATGGGAGGGAGCAAGATATCTGCGTGATGAGGGGAAGTGAGGGGAATGATGTAGGTGTCGTGATGTAGTGTCAGGCTACTGCTGTCCTTCTGATCATTTCTCAGAAGGAGGGTCATCTGGTTTTCAACCCACAGTTGGCCCTGGATCATTGAAGTGGTAGATTAGGGCAGATTACTGTATTTATATTTAACGAGCACTTGGGTGAGGTATACTATCTAAATTCCCTACAGCTCTAATCTTCCAAATGACCCAATGCAGTACATACTGTTGGTACCCTCATTTTACACGTTAGGAAGCTGAGGCTCAGAGGTTAAGTAACTTGGTCCCAGCCGCACAGTGGGACAGAGGTGTGGACAGGGAGTTGGGCTGGCTGAGTGGCATCAGAGGCCGTGCTGTCTAATGACCTGCTGCGACGTAAGCATCATTATCCACCTTGCAGCACCTACCAGAGAGCCACTGTGGCTTTTCCAAAGCCCCAGACCTGGAGGGAAGTGGGGCTGGGATTCTGACCCCCAAGCCCATTCCCCACTGAGGCATCACCATAAGCGGCCACCCGCGGGGGGTGGGGTGGGGATGAGTGGTTCCTCCCTCCTCCTGTGGCCCCACCCTGCATTTTCTCACCCTTCACCATGGGTCCCTGGTGATTGTTTCTAGCCCAGTCCCTGGGGAAGGAGGAAACCGCTGTCCCCTAGCTCAGGAAGTCTCTCAAGAGGGACTCCCACTGAGACATTGGGACCCAGGACCGAAGTCCCTTCCCTCCTCCCACAAACTATACAAGCCATCAGGTGGCCAGAGCTGGGATGTGAATGTGACTCAGACATTTTGCAGCCCATGTCCCTCCCTGCAGCAAGTTCAAGTGCCCTCACTAGAGGCAGAACAAAACTCTCAAAAGAAACATTCCAAACAAAGCCAGTAATGGTTAAGCCATAGAGCGCACACGTGCGTGTGTGTGCGTGTGTGTGTGTGTGTGTAAGAGGGAAGGGAGGCACACGCACATAGACGGATAGATGAGGCAGTGATCTATGTCCCACTTTGCAGGCTGGAAACCTCCCGCCACTCAGAGTGAAACTTCATTAACCCAAATACCACATGACTGGAGACAGGAGGGTACCGTGCAGACCGCCATGCATGCCCCCCGGCAAGACAGCACACCTGAGGGGGGCGCCCCGACTCAGCAGTGATTCCCGCCACACTGCATTTACCCAGCTCATCAACCCGGCTTTGACACAGACACACAGGCAGCCGCCCCAGCCAGCATGCCCACCTCCCAGCTCAGCTTGCCAACAATTACAGCAATCCCCAAATTGGTCGAGACGACTCATTGGGGGGTTGCTCACTACCTCCTAATTAGTGTTAAACACTGATTATCCAAGGCTATTGATATTGGCCTTAATCAGTAATTACAAGTCTCACATAAAATATTTAATAAGCATTCATAATACAAGAAATTTGATTAAGAAGAGAGTATTTTTCTTGCATTTCCACATGGGTCTCCTGAAGGCTTAGCTGGTTTCTTCTAAGCAGGAATAAATACAGCTGGCACAATTACCCTCCAAAGGCAGCGGGAAATAGCAAACTCAGATCCACCCGCCCCCACTCCTCTGAAATACTCAGCTGCAAAAAAAAAAAAAAAAAATGGGCAAAGGCCACAGATGGGCGATGCACAAAAGAAATGCAAATAGCCACACACACACAAAAAAAATCTGTGGGAAAATATTTAGTCTCACTAGTAATCAAGAAATACACACTGAAACACCATCTCGTCAATGAAATCAGCGAAGCTTTCAACTCTAACTCTACCGCTGCTGGTCAAAGCATGTCCCGGCCCACGACAGCCTCTTCTGTCATCTTCTTCCCTCTTCCCGAAAACGCACCCTCCTGCAAGGAGCCACTGCTCCCCTCCGCAGTCATGACAGGAAGTGGAGCTGCCCTGTTCTGTCTGTCACTTCCAGCTGCTGCAAGTGGTCATAATCAGAGCTCTGACCTGAGCTGGGCCCCTCAGAGAGCTCCCCGTGCTGTCCCCAGGGCTTGATCAGGGATGGGCCAGGAAGACATTTCCCTCTGGGATTTCCATCCAGGACAGAAAGGACTACTTCTGTCCCTCTCTGGGGGAGCCAGAGCTGGAGGATGTAAGCCAGGGGTACCAGCAGTGACCGTATTCTGTGAAACTCGGATGATGCTTACACATGGGCTCTCACAAGCCAAGACCTAGCTCGAGGTAGACCTGCTTAGGATTGTTGTCGCAAGAGCAAAAAGACACCCAAACCCCAGCCCCCAGCTCTGCCTGTCACTCTCAGAAACAAGGGCAATTTGCCTGACTTCTCAGCTCAGAGTCCGAAGGACTCCCCAGAAGCTCGAAACCAGCCCCTCACTCTGCTCTCTGGGCAGCAGGAGGAGCCCTGGGGGAACCCTCCCATTGAGGAGCTGGGAAGATCTCAGAGCTACAGGGCAACTCCCCTCTGTGAGAATTCCAATCACTGCTTTGCACCATTGGCACTTGGCACTGCCAACACACACACACACACACAAAGGAGGACAAAGTCTACAGTAAGCAGTGATCTCCAAACCTCTAGCAACTCCCATTGGATGGAAGAAACTAAGGACAGAAACTCCTAAAGGCTCACACTCCACGGCCCTCCAGCTTTTCGAGAAGCTTGGCTTCCCTCTGCCAAGACACCTTCTCTGTGTCTTTTAACGGCCCAGCTCAGGACAGTAAAGTAAACTGCCACACGACTTCTGAATGTGCACACAACTCAAACCAGACCAAAGGGGTCCTGCTCCTCAGAGGCCAGAGGGCTGCCTTCATAAATAGCAATAATCCGCAACCGAGCCCAAGGCCAGTCCCACTTTAATGCCTATTATCCCAGCACAACAATCAGTAACACCTTTCCCCCTTGAAGGCAATAAGTTAGCATCCTCTGTACAGAAATCTATAGACAACCTGCCCAGCCCCACAGACACATACCCTCATCATCTTCTTGCTTCCTTCAACGTGGTGGCATCTCCCGCCTCGTTAGGACTCCATGCAATCTCTCCTAAATTTTCCTTTCACTCTGCAAAATGCCTAAGGAGCAAAATACAAAATTCTTTTTCAGTCGTCAGCTCACAGAACGGCTGGGCCAGACCTGTGCCCTCTCTCTCGTGTGCATGCTGGGGTATGGTGTCCTGGTCAGTACAGCAGCTCCTTCAGTAGTCTGGGGAAGCGCTTCTCTCTCCAGACCAGCCTTTAGTTCAAGGCAAGCTATGGCAGCTTGACTAACGTTCGACTCCAAGGGAAAATGAATTCACCTCCATGGGATGTCTTCTTCCAGGATTGGGGAAAACAGGAGAAATTCCTTCCCACCCCGACCACCACAGTCTGCCCCCTTCTGGAATGGTGCGCTCACAGGCAGGACTTAGCAAATCTCCTCCCCGGCAGGCCTGCCTTTTCTTTCTCTGCCCTTGATTGGGACTGCCTGGTTCAAATCCCGCCTCCATCATGAACTAGTTCTGTGACCTTGGGCATATCACGTAACACCTCTAGACCAGCTGCTTCATCTACTGAGTTCTGAGGTTAAATAAAAGAATGCATACAGGGCATTTGGTCTGGTGCAAAGAAGCTTTAGACAAATGCTAGCTATTGTACTTAACAATAGTAGCTAATGACCCAGTGATATAAGTTTAAAGTAGATGTGTAACCATACCCAGATGAGAAATGGCCTCTACATCTGGAAAGGTGACTTGCCGATATTTATGGCAAATCTGATCACATACTAAGTGTACTGAAAGAATGCACAGACTGAGGCCAGGAGGACCAAGTGGCCGCCACCCAACTCCAACCTCTAGAAGGCCAAGCAGGGGCAAAGGTCCCACACCCATCTTTCCACCTGGAGAGAACACACCATTCCTCAATGAGCACCCAAATGAGAATTCAGTTTGTATGAACTATGTGCAACGGGCACCATCATATCCTCATTCTGCAGTTGAGAATACTGAGACCAAGACAGTATAAGCAACTTACCCAAGGCCACCCAACTTGCAAGGGGCAGCTCAGGGCTGCTCCCTCCCAAGCCTGGGGTAGTAATGATGAATGCCTATCACTGCTTCCTGCACTCCAGAAAAAAAGTTTGTGTTCTAGCCCAGGCTTGAGGCAGAAATAAGTAGGACTCGCTGAAATGGTGACCTCAGGGAGGAAGGACTCAGCGCCCCCGAGAACAGGGTCATGGGGCTAATGAGAACACATTCCTGCACCTGTGAACTCCAGCAGGAACAGACAGTCGCTGAGCGGCGCAGGAGGGCAGCACAGGGCTTGCCCACCTCCCGCTCTGCCTCCCCTCACAACGCACTCCACTTTGTTGCACACTCGCTCAATGAACCATGTTCTACTCTCCCACTGAGGGCGTGCTCCTGGGGGCTGCACATACCCCAACCACTGCCATTCCCCCTTGTCCTTCTGATGCCTGTCAATAGCTGTGCTTTGAGGGAAGGGTGGGCCTAAAGCAAAGAGACCAGCTCCAGGTAGAAATACATCCTGACTCCAAAAGACACCAATGGACCAAGAGTGACTCACTATGGAAAGGAAGCCCTGCAAATGTTTGCCATGATACCTTCGGCTGGTAACAAACCATCACCTCAAAGCAGGCTCAGCTGGGCCTCCACAGGCCCAGCCCAATGCCCACAGGGTGAGAGAAGGTGCCTGCTTTCTAGAAGCACAGCATGCCCTCCAGGTAGGGCCGAGAGAAGCTCATGGAAGCCAGGTGTGGGACCAGCCACGGTCGCTGAAGCTTCGGGGAGGAAGACAATGTGGACAGTGTGTTCAGAGGATCATGTTCATCTGCCCCTCCCCCTGGATGCCCATGTGCACCAGCATAATCCAGGCCCAGAGAATTCGGCAGATGGCAGCCCACTGAGGGGCAGGTCCGCACTGCTACTGGGCAAGAGGAAAGATAAATATGGCACCTTTGGGGATTTTTAAGGACTCAGGAGTCAAGGTGTCTACCAACTCCACCATGAAATTCTGGCGTGCGCTTTCCATCCTGGATTAAGAAAGCCAGGAGAGCCTCTCCTCTGGGCCCTTCGCTGCCTCCCCCCGCCCCCGCCCATGTTCCCGGAGCCCCAGGACTCCTTCACCTAAGCAGGCCCAGGCCAGTTTTCTCTGCCTCTCGGGTGGCCTTCTACTCCTTGGACACCCACAGGAAAAGAAGGTCTCCCCGCAGTCTACACCCTCCCTCGGGCCAAGCTGCGTCCCCACCAGCCCACTCTTCTGAAGCGGGACGCAAGGGATATTTTCTTCTCTCGTGGCCGCAGTTCAATGTGTCATAGGCCAAAACTAAGGCCAGATCACTTTATAATCCTTCTTCTGGCTCCTGCATAATTGATGTCCCTTATGCACTTTTCATGATCTAATTTATCTACCTCCTAAAATATTTTGTAAAACCTGAGTCCCGTCTGTAATGATCTATGTCTCATTATAAAGTCTACCGAAGGATTTGCTGGCCAAGCCGCATCTGTGGGCAGAAGCTTCGCCTCACTGGGTGGAGGCCTGACTGTCTCCAGCAGGGACGGAGGCCTGACCATTTCACTCAGAAAACACACTCAGGGAACAGGAGAAGGCAGGCGGACTCCCAGGGAGGCCAGCCTCAAGGAAGAGAGGCAGGAATGGAGGGAGAAGAGAACTTTCTGGGGGCTGCTACAGAGCGCCTGTGTGGCCCCCTCGAGGCAGCAGCAACAGCAACGAGAAAAGCAAAAACCATAGTAAAGGCTGTCACTGTCGAGACTTTTAAGCACTAGGCACTGTGCTAGCACTTGACGGGCATTATCTCATTTATTCCTTATTCGTGAGGTAGGGACTATCACCGTTCCCACTTCACAGATAAGAAAACTGAGGCCTGGAGAGGTAAGTAACTTGTTCAAGGCCCCGTAGTTAATAAATGAGAACCTGAGCAGTCTTACCCAGAACTCAGGTTCCTAACCTCCGCTCCATTCTCTACTTCTAGGTGCATCTAATTCCTGACAATGTGCATGTTCCATGAACCTAGAAATCCTTGAGTTTCAATAGTCAATCAACAAGCCTTTTAGGGCCAAGTTGCCAGATTTTGTTTAAAAAAATGGACACTCCATTAAAAGCGAATTTCAAGTAAATAATAAAATACTTACTTGGTATAATTATGCCCCAAACATGGCATGCAATCTCCTATACAATATTTGGGACCTACTTACACTAAAATATTATTTACTGTGTATCTGAAATTCAAATACAACTGGGTGTCCTCTGTGTTACCTGGCAGCACTCAGCGTGTGTCCAGGCCTGTGCTGGGCTCTTTGGGATTAGCAGAGACCACCCTCAGAGAACCCAGGCTGCGTGGGGGAAATAAGACACACACCTGGATAGGAGACAAATGTGCACAAGGGTCACAGTCTGACCCAGATCTGCCTGGTAGGGAACAAAGGGTTGCTGCTGTGAGAGCCTCACCATGCAGCAGTTTACTGGTGGAGCGGGGACCTGCACTGACCCCAGAGAGGGGAGGAAGAAGAGAAAGAAGAAGAAAAGGAAGCTGGCCCCACCCCCAGCACTGGAGGCCCGTATTTCAGCTCCGGGGTGCAGCCAAGAGACCCCAGCTGGAGTCCAATGGCCAGAGCAACCAGCTGCACGGCGGGACCGAGCTCACCCCATCCCACTAGTGATACTGGCTGGAGTGGCCCACCTGCTGTCTGGTTTCCTGACCAAGTCTACACAACTGCCTGCACTCATACCCCAGGCCTTTGCTTGCTCTGTCCCTCCTACCCAGAAGCTGCCCATCCTCTCAAACCCTACCTTCCTTTAGGATACAGCTCAGCCTTTCCTTTCTGGGACACTCCCACCTTCCCCTGCCCACCCACCAATCTCACCCTGGCTGGGCCAACCCTCATACTCTTCCCTTGCACCAAACATCTGCCCATTTTATTACTTACTGAGCACCTAGCTAGAACCTGGAACATAGCTGGTGCTCATTAAACGCTCGTTGAATGAATGGATGTACCAATGAAAGAGTGATCAGTACTGTGGCTCTGGTCTACACTGCCTTCTCTGTGTGCAGGTCCCAGCGGCGGGAACAGAGGGCATACCAGAGGAGGCCAAGTAAAAACTCTGGCATGCTGATGCATCTGCCACAAGCCGGCACCCCACCGAGTCCCGGGCCTGGCGCAGATTCTGTAACTGGAGAGGTGGAGTTAAATGAGGAGGAGGGAAACGTAGCAGGTACCACTCGGGCTAGGTCCTGGGAACCACTGGCTATCCGCCAGCTTCCAACAAGGCCTTGTGGTAGGACTTGGGCAAGTCACAAACCCCTGTTTGCCTCAGGGTCCCGGGCTGGAAAGCAGGATGCAGACACATTGCTCCGAGTCCCCCATGGCTAGCTGCGGGGTTACGAGTTCACTGTACTATTAGTACCTCCCACCACGCAAGGCACGCGGGAGGCCTGGGAGTTTGGTGGTTTCGAGGCGCGGGTCCTGGCAAGTTTCTGTCCCCGGCAGCCTCCCGTGCCCAGACTTGCCACTGCCCCGACAGTGATAAATTCCCCTCACGAGTCTAGCCACGGAGCACTGCTCACAGCCATGCTGCTCCCAAGTCCAGCCTGTGAGCAGAGGCCAAATAAAGATGGATATTCTCTCGCGCACAGCAAACACAACACCTCAGTCAATCTCTTGGCTCCTGAACTGTGTTCATTGTTCTAGTGTGGAATTCCACAGATACTTATAAACACTTCCATTACTTCTGAAGTTTTATTTATGGTTTTTGTTAAACCTTTACTCTGAAATTTGCCATTTTAAACACTCCCTGACTGAGTGAGATTTATACAGCTTCTTCACACAGAAGCTACCTATAATGGACAGAGCCAGAATCAATTTATAGGGCCTCAAGAGCAGCTGACAACTCATTTTTATTGCGAAAAGGTTTTCTCGGGAAAAAGAGAGAAAACATTAAGATCCCAGAAACACCCGCTTCCCAAGAGGTTGACCACACTGAGCGTGCCTCTCTGCACCTTCTTTAAAACCAGCTCAATCAAACGGCACGAGACCAGAGTGCCCTTCCGACCAGGGAAGGAAGCAAGGATGCCAGCCTCGCCCGGAAGGAGTCCCTGCCCCTCAGGGGCCTTGGAATGCTCAGAGAGGTGCCTGCCCAAGTGAACACAGATCCAGTGGAAGCCAAGGGCAAGGATAATGCAGAATCAGCCGTGTTGCAAATTTATTCAAAGTTCTAAATTCCCATCTGAAAAATTATGAAATTTCTCAGTTACAGGCTAGAAGGTACCCTCACACCATGTGTTGGTACTGGCGGGAATTTATAGGGAATTGGGCTCTGGATTGTGGTCCTGTGGTTTATCAGTCCATATGGAGGCAAAAACGCCTCATCTACAAGCCCAGTCTGTTGGGGCAAGAAATTGAAACTGGCCTCCTAGGCTACAAGAGTTCCAGAAAACAGAAGTGTTTGCCTTGTGGGGGATCTCCCTGATGGCTTTCTTCTCCCATCTGTAGTAAAAGCTGGCAAGGCTTTTCTTACTCCCAAGATAGTTCCCTCAAACAGTATTTCTAAACATACATGGCACCTTCTTCACAGGCGTGTCATTTTGACTTTTTCCCCCATCTTCTGGAAGGAGAAAGGAAGCAGAACTGGGACATCTAGGTCTCTGCCACCCTCTCTTCTGGGGTGGAATGCTGCTTCTCCTGGCTCAGGGACCTACCTTCTTGCCCACGATATTTCCACAGTGGGGGGCTTTGGATCCCCTGATGTGCCCACCCTTCTGTTTAGGCCATGCGCCCAGAAGCCGGGGCTGATCTTCTAGAACACTGAACCCCCAGGCCACTGGAGAGTGACATGGGTTCACTGGACACAGAGATGGAATCAATAGGCAGGGCCTTTTACAGCCTTCAGAGAAGAAAATGAAATCATTTTATCTTTCAACTTCTCGATACTATTGGAATGACTTCTTTCTTTGTAAACAGTGAAAATAATGTTACAAAAGCATCTTTTTTGTCATTTGTTTGCAGCTCTCCCCCACACTCTGGTGCTTCCAAATGAAAAAAGAAAGAAAGAAAGAAAGAAAGAAAGAAAGAAAGAAAGAAAGAAAGAAAGAAAGAAAGAAAGAAACACTACCACTTTTTGTACAAAAAAAATGCTTAAAAGATTAAAAAAAAACCAACAAAAATAAAATTCCCATCTGAAAGGAGCTTCGCCCACATTTTTCCAACCCTTGTCAAATAAATTAGGAAATCTCTTCCTTTGAAGATCAATGGTATAGAGATGACTTTGAACTCTTAATATCAGGCATTAGCGAGATAATGTTAGGTTTTATTAAGAATGAAAAGAATTTACCAATTTTCTTCCAACAATTCTCTCTGGATGCCACAAGGAAGCTAATCACTAGATAATTGTTCAGTGACTCTTCTGGTCCATTCAAGTCCACTGAATGGTTTAGTGGGGGCGGAGGGGGTGGGGGGAGAGGTCCTTAAGAAACTAGTTACCAAACAGCTGGCCCTGCAGCTGGGCAAGAACACACAGCTCTAGAAAAAGCCAGAACACCAAAGAGTCTGGGTGTATTCACGTGTTCAGACTGCCATAAAAAAATACCACTGACGGGGTGGCTTAACCAACAGACATTTATTTCTCATAGTCCCGGAGGCTGGAAGTCCAAACTCAAGGTTCTAGCCAACTGGTCTCTAGTGAGAGCTCTCCTCCTGGCTTGCACATGGCCTCCTGCTCACGGGGTCCTCCCATGGCCTCTTCCCAGGGTATGTACACATAGAGAGAGAGTGCATGAGCTTTCTGGTATCCCTTTGTATAAGGACACTGATGCTACCAGACAGGGCCCCACCCTCACGACCTCATCTAACCTTAGTTACTTTCTTGAAGGTCACATCTCTAAACACAGCCACAATGGATGTTAGGGCTCCAACATAGGAATTTCCGGGGGACACAAACATTCAGTTCATAACACTGGATTTGCCACAACTTGGTTCTCCCCTGTTCAGAAAATCCAGGCCCCATTCCACCACCACCCCCCATCAGGTGGTCTAAACTTTCTCCATACCTGGTCTTTACCTCTCCCCTCCCCAGTATATTTTTCAGGAGCTCTCAGGTTCCCGGAGGCCTCTTCCCAACCCACAGCTCTGAGTCCTTCCTCTGCTCAAAAACCTCAGTAGATCCCCCACGAAGACTAGAACTAGGTCTATCATTTAGAGGGTCAATAAGTGCAATGATTAAAGAACTTGCAATCAGACAGATGTACATGTGAATACTAGCTCTGACCTTTAATAACTGTGTGATCTTGGGTCATTCATTTAACTCCTCTGAACCTCTTCTGTACATGGGGAAACTAACAGCCTCATCAGGTTGTAGTGGAGAGAGAGAAGTGCCTAACAGAAGATCTGGTACTTAAAACTCAGTAACACGTCAGCCTCTCTCTACCCCACCTTGGTGGTCTCACCCCATCTCGTGGCTTTAACACCATCAAAAACTCAATGGCCCCTACATGCACGTCTCTAGCCCCAACCTCTCTCCAGAGCTCCAGACGAGGAAAACCAGCTAACCACCCCCTACACGCATCTCCATGCAGACAGCAAATGGGCAGCTCCGGCTCTGATCCCACTCCAGCCTGCCGCACCCAAAGCCCTGCCAGGTCCAGCTGCTGAGGCTGAAGCCATGGCACATCATAGACTCCCCCGCCTCTCACCTTTCACACTCAGCCTGTTAAGAAACCTATGTCCTGAACAGAACCCCCATTCACCGCCTCCACAACACCTCTCCAGCCCAGCCCACCATCGCCTCTTGCCTAGAGGCCACAGCAGCCTCCCAACTGGCCTCTCTGCCTCCGAACTTGCCCCTGAAATGGTCAGGCTTATATACAGCACACAGAAAGATACTTTCAAGACAGAAGTCACATCCTATCTGTCTTCCATTGAAAATCTTCCACAGACCCCCACATCCCTGAGGGTGAAGCCCAAACCCTATGCTGGCCATCAAGGCCCTCGGGGGCTCTCTGGCCTTGTCTCCTCCCACTGCCCCCTTGCTCACCCTGCAGCAGCCCCACAGGCCTCTGGAGACTCCTTGAGGATTCCAGGCACACTCCTGCATCAGGCTCTTAAACACCTGCGATTCGCTCTGCCTGAAATGCCCTTCCCCCAACTATTCATCCGGCTAATTCCTTAAATCCTTCTCAAACTGCTCAAATGTCTTCCTGTCACAGAGGCCTACTCTGCTGCCCTGGTCAAGAGTGCAACGTCCACCCAAACGCACGCATACAGCCCTGGTGCTCCCATTCCTCTCCGTGGTGCTACTCATTCCTTCCCCCTTACACTTTGCTCTTCTTAACGTGCTGTATACATTATGTATGGGTTATATTTATTTGTTTACTATCTTCTCCTGCTGGAATGTAAACTCACAAGACAGTGATATTTACCTGTTGGCAGCTGCATATCCAGCCCCTAGCCGAGTGCGTGGCACGTGGTAGTCACTCAGTGAATATGTGTAAGATACGTGAAGGATCACATGGATTTCTTCAGCAACTATCCACAGAGCATCTTCAAGCCCATTAGGGTCTCACCCTTTCCAGCCAATTGCCCAGGACTCCTCTCCCTAGAACCTCCCCACAAATCGCCCTTGTCTCTCTGTCTACACACCTACGTTTTGGACAGACTGGTCCCTGAAGACTTCCCACCCCCTCTCCACCTGTGGATGTGCAATTTGTCTCCAAGGGCCAGCCTACCTCCCTCTCCCCCTGGGGAGCCTTTGTATCCAATGTAGGGGTGCCTGCCCTTGACCTTCTCCATGCCTTTCCTCCACCCATTCTCCCATCCAGCTGAGCACTGCCATGGGTTGTGGTCTGTTCCATATTCCCCGCTACTCCATGAGATCTTCAGTGTCAGAACCATGTTTGCGCCCGTCAATCTTGCCCACTGTGCCAGGCACACCTGAGCTGTTCTGGAAAAATTTAGGAGTGAACCAGTATGCATCTGCGTCAGGCTGTAAATTAAAAAGTCAAAAGTAAACCCTAGTTCTGGAGAGTCAGCTAATTTGGCCCCTAGAGACAAGAGTGACATGTAATGATATAATTACCTTCCTCCTGCCTGGCTCGCAGCCCCGTCAACAGCCTCAGAAGGAATGTGCTGCTCGTCCTCGAGATGAGACTCCAGAATGCAGCCAAGTACAGCCTCTCGCCCCCTGCAGCTGTTATGCAGCCCTGTCCCCCCCCCAGCTCCCCTCCCACCCTACCCTCAAGAGTGCTCCTCCAAACCCACTGAAAAGAAGCCCATACAGGACTCTGTTCATTTAGGAAAATAAAAATGATACATATGGCACAAATATAAGGGTCTACAGGGTCTCACACACCAGTCTGACTAGATTTTATCCTTGAAGTAATGAGTTTTGTTGTTCAATTTCTTGTTCCAAAGAAGGAATGGGGCATCCTCATGCATCTGATCAAATATATCCACCAGTCCTGCTCCGAACCTTCATTCTGTGGGAAACTGACACTGCACTCGCAAAACCCCAGAGCTCCTGAGTCCCCAAAGGTGGCTCAACCCTGCAAGCCCATGTCCATGTAGGCATTAACATACAACAACATCTGTGTTTCCACCACTTCCAACACTTCCCCTGACTCTTGGCCCAGCCCCAGCAAGGGACTCTCAGCACCAAGGTTAGGAGAGGGAGGCGAGGCTCTCCTTTCATCACATTTCCACTCCTTTTGCTCACCTTCCCAGAGGAGAATCCAGTGGAAGTCATGGAAAGTCGAAGGAGCAGGATTATGTTAAATTAGATGTCCCACCCCAAGTCAGCAGTGATCCCACAGCCCAAAGCAGCAATCCAAGTTTTATTTGCTCATAAACATTAATGGGACCAAACCTCAGGGAAAGGAACAAGAGAAGCCAAATGCCGGAGAGCAAGCAGCACCATAAAACACTGGTGCAGGGCAGGATGGGGAAGGCTGGAGCACTGGGGAAAGGGCCCCAAACTCTCCTTCCACAGAGGGACTGCCTTTGTCCACTTAGGGGGATGGATCTGGGTACCTTCTTTAATGCCTTAGCATTCTATTGACACTTTTCTTAAGCAGGAAGAAAATAGTTAAAATAAGAAATGCGTTGTTAATGGCCCAACCTTTGCCAAAGAGCAGTGACAAAAGAGCTCAGCCCCTACCGTAAGCAGGCTCTCCTTCAGCCCAGACCTCCTCACACCAGGGTGGGGACCCCCGTCTCAGACATCTGTCCTACTGCAAAACTGCAGACCCCAGTGCCAGCCCTGCTTTACTAGTAACAACCCAGGTGATTTTAGGAAAACCCATACAACCTCAGCCTCCATTCTGTCACCGCTAACACAGGGCACATCCCCGGTGCCTCCTGGGGGGCTGGGGGTGGTGTGGTTAATGAGAGTGCACTGCCATCCAAGCCACACCCTGTGCTAAATGTGTCAAATGCATGCACTCCTTTGATCCCTTCAACAGCCCTATGGGACAGGGACTATGATCCCCATTTCACAGATTTAGAACCTGGGGCTCAGACAGCCTAAGCCCCTGGATCAAGGTCTTACAGCTGGAACATGGCAGAGCCAGAACTAGAACCTAGGTCTGGACCGAGAGTCTGCGTTTTTTAAGCCATACACTGTGGGACCTGATCCCACACCGTGTCAAAGCCAGGCCACGGACAGTAGTTGCTTAAGCAAGGCCTGCTCGATTGAACTGAAGCTCACTTCCTCAGAGCCCTTTGGAGGCCTTTTTGCCAGACTGAGTTAGAAGCAGCCCCAGGACTGTTCTTCCTCTGACAAGGAGGGGAGCCACGGGAGAGGAGAAGCTATGTCTGACCCCTCCAGCTCTGTATCCGGGTTTTAACTGAGAGAGGGGGAAGAGCATATTTTCTTCCCAATTTCTTCTCTCATTTGAATATTGGATTTCCACATGTGGGTTTGTGGAAGCCCAGTTCCCCAGAGGAATTCCCAGAGAAGCCATCTGCCTGTGTGCTTCTGAGGCTCCTTGGCAAAGGGAAATGTAGGATGCTAATCAATCATCTGAGGGGGAGCTGCTCACTCTTTCCCTGGGAGATGGGCAGGCACATGCCCTTGAACATGGAGGCTGTATCACCAGAGAGGCACAGGTTCAGGCTCTGAAGACGCTCTGACCATTCCACAGTCACCTCTGACTGAGGTCAGGTCAGGTGTACCCCAGCCAGGGGCCAGGGCAGCGAAGACCAGGACAGAGGGCCAGGCAAGGCCTTGAAGAGGCTGACACTTTGTATCAGAAGTGCCAAGGGGCTGCTGCTATGTCTGTGCCCAGACCAGAGCCCATTCCTAACAGACAGAGATGCAGACACCCAAGAGAAGTCAAGTCATAGAGCTATTCCCAAGAGGTCAGCTAAGAAATGTGGCAGGCCAGTACCACGTTGACCTTTCGATATGGCTGCCCCAGCTCCAACAACATCTCTGTGGGCAGGAAAGCCAGGTCTGCATGAGCCACAGCAGGCTACACTTGGGTGAGCCTTGTAGGTATGGTCTTCCCTTCCAGGACAGCCACTGGGTTCAATTTACCTCACTGGGAATGGAGGAAGCACCGGTAACAAAACAACGGGAACAGACAAACCAGCTTCCAAGTAGAGTCCTATTAGCTAAACCTTGAAAAGCCCCAGAGAGCATCTGGTCTACCATGTAGTCTTATCAATGGAGAAACCCAATCTCTCAGAGAGACAAGTACTTCTCAAGGACACACTACAAGGCTCCCAGTCCAGGACTCCATCCCAACACTCACCAGAATCAAGTCCTCCGAGGCTTGGTGCCACCCACCTTGCACAGGCACCAGGGAGAAGATGAGAGAAGATGGCCACCCCTCAGCCATTCCTGATCCCTCTCAAGGAAGTCCCAACCTCTGGAGGGGTTTCTCCTTCCTCTCTGTGTCCCTCTGCTCCTCTCTCCAAGCTTTAGGGATTTCTATCACATGTTCAGGCTGCCCCTGGTGCCTTGACAAAAAGGTTTTCAAAATGAGAAGAACTGCCTTAAATATTTCATCACTACATGCAAAACAAGGCGTTCAGAACAGCCCGGAGCCTGCACTGCTGCAGAGGAGAGAAGATTCGACAGATGGAATGTTTCTGCTCACGTCCTGTCCTCCATGGAGATTCCTGGGCCCAGGTGGGCTTCATTTGGCCATGACGGTGAACATACAGACCGGCCATTAGGCCAGCTGCTCAGGCTGAACCAGGAAGGAACCAGCCTGCGCTCTCAGGCTGGCAGGGGTCTTTCTGAGTCGTGATGCCTGAGCAGATAGGTCTGCACTCTGGCTCTCACGGGCCTGTCCTAAGCTCAGGGGAAGCCACCACAGGCCCGGTGATAAATGTCCTGCCTAATCTCCACAGCGGGAGGAAGTTCAGAGCTTGTGAGTCCATACCGTAGTTGGCATGAGAATATGGAGCACTTGAGTGCCCCAAGATTTTTACGTGGGGGGAAGAGACTGGCGTGGGGTTTTCATAGGCTTTCTGTAACCAAAGGGATCTATGGTCAGATATCTACGTTTGGGAAATAGAGGATTAAAGAAAGTTTGACAGATTTCTTGTACAGAAGGACTTCCCAGAGCCTGTACCTACTGATGGTCATTAAGGATCTCCAAGAAGGGAGCACAGGATACGGTGTTTCCCAGCTTCACTCAGAGGGCCACAGGCAGCTTTAACAGAGCATCTCCCAGGACTTAACACCCAATAGAACCTTTCGAAGAGAGTGAAAAGGGATCTAGGGGAAGCTCAAGAGAGAAATACAGACGTTCACAGGAGCCAAGTCTCTATGAGGTCTTAGGAAACATGCCCCTCTTCTATGAGGCCAAATTCCCCACCCCGAAGCACCACCCATGAGAAAGGGACATGCAATGCCCAAGCTTGGTATTTACATGGACTTGGGGCTTGTGAAAGTAGGTACGTCATGGGGGAAACCGGGGTGGGGGGGCAGGCCGGGGCTGGAGTCCTCTCTGGGGACTCCCAAGCACTGAAGATGCTGGCACGCCCTAGGCCCCTCCACACTCTGCCCTGTGCACCCCCTTTCCTCCCTGCTCTCTTCCTACTCTGCTTACCAGTGCTTCTCCACCCCAACCACTTTCCTAAGTGTCCCTGACACAGCTGTCTCTCAGATAAGCACACAGGCTGTTTTGAAACCACAGAGAAACAAATCCATGCTATCAGGTTCACAAAACCACAAAGCTTCAAAATGACCAAGGCCTGTCCCTACCTCCGTTGAAGACCACACCGTGTTGAGTCCAGGACTCCTTGTCCTCCTCATGACCCCTCCTCCTCTCAGTCCTTCTTCAGAGTCAGTTTCAACCCTGTCTGTCCCCAGGGTGGGGGCACTCATGTCCATCTCCCCTGGCTACCTCCCCTATCTCAGCCCGAGCTCCTTCTCTCTGATCCAGAGGCCAGAACAGCCCATGGCACCCTTTCCTTCCCAGATACACCCTCCAGTCAGCCAGTCTCGCCACGAACACCCAGCAGAGCTCTGGAAACTCAGCCCCTGGAACCCAACACACACTCACAGAAGCCCAGACGTGCCAGACTTTTCCCCATCACTTGCTCCTTGCCCAAGGACCACATGGCCCAAAAGCACTTCCTTCATGTGGAGACCTAGCAGCACGTGCGGCCGGACCAACACAAGGGGCAGCCCAAGGGGGTCAGGCTCAGGGCTACCGTAACCGCACCCCACTCACCCGCAGACGTCCGCCCGATCCCACACGGCCACTCAGCATGCTTTCTCCTTCTGGGCTGATGTGCCCCTTCACAGTCTGCTCCTCAACAGGCTGAAAAAAGTAAAAATAACATTTTAATTCATGCACTTTGAGATTCCAAAAAATGTTTTCTAGAGGTTCAGAATGTCATCATCTTTGAAGTTCAGCTAAGCCAGCTGCCTCCCTTCCCAGAGGAGCTGGGAGAGAGAGAGAGACGGAGGGAGCCAGTTCTGGGAGGAGGGGTCTGCCGAGGCAAGTGTCTAAAAATACTAGATTTTGTTATTGTGAACACATGAACCCTTCTCGTGTATGTGGTTCCTGGACACGGCTTTCTGTTAGCCCAACGGCGAGACTCGGTTTAGAGAGAAAACTCACAAACCCGCATTTACACAGGGAAAGCTAAAAAACAACTCTACATGCCAGGGGCAGGAATCGGGTCTCTGCCTCCTGTCCCAGTCAAGCTTTGCTCCCCGTGCTCCCACCCAGCCATGCTCACTAAAGCCTGTGACGGCTGTACCCAACCCTACCAGGGAAGGTCCAGGGATGATCAAGATCCCAGGAAGCCTCTTGACCTTCCAGATCAATGGGCTCCTATGGCCCCATGCTCTCCAAAAATGTCACGCTTCACACAGACAACATAGCTGTCTGGTTCCTGCCTGCCTCCCCCCACCCAAAGGCATGGACCTTAGCCATTGTGTCCCCAGTGCAGAGGCCTAGAATGGATGGATGGACAGAGAGGAGGGAGAGGGAGAAAGGGAGGGAGGGAAGAGGGGAGGGAGAGAATCCAGGTGGCCATGGCCTCACCTGGCCGGCTTGTCCCTGTTCCCCTCAGAAGGGAACTAGGACTAAATGACCACAAGTCTTGGGACAATGCAACTTACCCAGACCCCCCCTGGGCCCCAGTCCCACAGTTCCAATACCTAGGAGACAACACTGGGGTCTCTTGCTCCTTCACAAATCCAAGTTTGAGCCATCTCTGAGGATCTCTGTAGTCTGAAACTCTGGCAACTGGCTGCAGGATCCCATGCCACTCAAGCTATCTTTAGCAGAGATGAAGAATTCACGAAGCCTCTAAAGCATTCCACTATGCTCCAGGGCTGGGACTCGGCAAGATTCTAGGACTGGACCCTCGTGTCCACAGGCACGGCCTCCCTGTACCTCTCTTGAATCCCTGGCAGGAGCAGCTCTGCCTTCCCAGAAGCCCACCCATCTGCAACTGCACCCTGAGCACAGGGCTGTAGGCAGGTCCTGGGATCCCACTGGGACCCAGAAGCACCTGGTGCCATGGCTGGGGAGGCAGTAGGTCTCCCCTGCCTCCCGGCCCCCAGCGGAAGTGGCTGTGCACTATAGACAAACTCTGAATGATCTCATCTCAATCACAGGTGGTTCTGCTGGGCAGTCCTCCCCTGGTCAGCTTGTCTAGCTTCCCTGACCTTGACAACCGCAGAAAAGCTGAGAACACACACGTGCACGTGGGCTATTCATTTCCCCTGCCTGCATTTGCTGGCACAGCCCCACATGGGCATAACAAAGCCCAGGACAGAGACAGGATGCACGCTGAGGACCGCAACCTGACAGCACCCTGGCCACTTAGCAAGGAGAAAAGGAGCCACTGATGTTCTGTGGAGTTCATCTGACCCCCCACACCCTGATGGCCTTCTCTCTCAGCACATACCACAGCCTGCTAGGGGAAGACCAGGGGCCTGCACAGAAGAGCAGCCGTAGGGTCCCTAGCCACGAACACGTGGCAGTCATGCAGAGGCCATGGGCCACCAGAGGTCAGCGAGGGCTCGGAGTGGCCAGGAAGATTTGGGGAAGGGAGTCCACAAAATGGGTTAACTTGGGAAAGGACGGCGTTGAGAAGTGGTCATTCCAAATGGGAGCAGGGGCAGCAAGGGCGGGGCAGGAGTGTGCAGGGGTAGTGCAGGGAGCTGGGGAGCCATCTGATTAGGTGTGCCCCCGGGAGGGAGTGACCTGGGGCCTCCTGCTTCCCCCCACCCCCACTGCCCACTGCACGCTCCGCAACTGGCACTTTCTCCCTCCCCCACAAGTAGTTCCCTTTCTCAAAATGACTACTTTGCAGCTCTTTCTTGAGGGGCTTTTAGTGGCTTTTTAAATATAAGTCTGGAGCTGCAAATGCCACCTCGCCAATTTGCTGGAACACTCCACCTTCCCAGAAATTTCTTCTAAAATGACTTTCCTTCTTCTACCACAAACAGAGCATTTGGAGCAATAGGCCTTCTAATCAACAATTATAAGAAGTTTTAAAAGTCACTTTTAAAAAGCTGTCACGATGAGCCTACTCAGCTATTTTCTGTCTTCCCAAGGGACTACCTGGTGATGGCAGGAAGCTGGCGCAGAAGGAAGGTGGGTGCGTGGGTGGGAGCGGCCTTCATCCATCAGCCAGTGACAGGCCCCTGGTGCCTGGGGGTCCTCAGAGCGCACGTCGGCAGCCTGGGCAGCGCGGGCCTGATTGATCCCAGGCAGGATGTCATCTTCCCCCGGCCAGGTTGATGTGTTTGCAGGTTGCTTCTCCTCTCGCTGACCTCCAAATGCTTCAGTTCCTGGGGCCCTGGGCCTGGTCTCCCCCACCTCCACATACAGGTGCCTACTGTCACGGCTTCCCTCCCTGTCTCTGGGCTGAGAGCTCCCACACTTGTGTCTCCGGGCCCAGATGCATACACCCAGCTGCTTCTCTGTCATCTCCTCAGCTTTCTCCCAGCCTTCCACACCTCACCAGGGCCGCAGCCTTGTCATCACCCTTGTTCTCCTCCTCACCGCCACACCCCCTCCGACTCCACCTGTGAGGTCCACAGCTTTCCCGCCAAACCACATGGTGTCTACTCACCCAGCCCCTTCCAGGCAGCAGCCCCTATCTCCCTGCATAGGCCCCTGGCGTCCAAACACGCTCCCCCTTTCCTTAGCCCTTTCGCCTCCTCAAAACCCAAAATTCAGCCAGCCTTCAGCTCTCAGCTCAACATGAGCCAGCTCAGTCCTGAATGGTCTGAGCACCCCGTGCTCACCAGGGGCAGGAGAGCCCAGGAGTGCGTATCCCAGGAGCAAGTATCCCAGGCCACAGAGTAATGCATTCAGCAGTGGGGTGATGGTTTTGTTTTTATTGACTGTCTGACTTCCCTGCTGGTCTTTGAGGCCAAGACTGGGTTCATCTTGTTTGAGGCTGATCCCAGGGCCTTTCCCACAATAGGTTTTCAGTAAATACTGACAGAATAAATGCATAATCCTGCAAGTCCTAAGTAAGAGGTTGCCAGGAGCCAAGGAATCAAGAAGGAAAGAAAAGGCAAAGAGAATCTGGATCCCTCCTGAATGGGGTCCATTTCAGCATAAAACTCACGCAGCTGAGAAGTCTCATTATTCTCAAACACAGGATGCTGGGAAAGATGGAATATGGCATTTAAAAAAAAGTTTATGGCAAATGCAACATAGAGGAGAGTGAGAAGATTTGTAATGCCCCCAGGGAAATGTCTAGCTGCTCCCACCTCCGTTACACCTGCTGGACGCCGGTCAGCCTTCACAGAGCTGAGGGAGGGCCCAGCTGGACACCTGGGTACATGTGACATGAGACAGACCAAGCTGAGGGCTCTCACATGACATTTCTTCTCTGCCTGGGGTCATCATCCTCCCAACCCAGGCCTCTTTCTATTTTTTTGAGTTCTGGAAATAGGTTTCTCTTGCTGCAACTGTGATTCCTTTGGGGAACCATCCCCCCTGCTCTCCATATGGTTCTCTGGGGCTATCCATCATAGTGCCCCAGCCCCGGCCTCTGGCTACAGAGGTGTGCCAAGCCAAAACAATTACAGCATCATGTCTCCCCAGACATAGTCATTGGTCCATGTGGACACTTGACCCAGCAAGGCCAGTCTTTTCCATGTTTATATAGTCATAGATAGAGAGGAAGCTTGCTTTCCACTGACATGCCAAGCTAGAGTCATGTGAGCCAAGAGCTGCTAGCAGCCATCCTCCCTGACTGCATGAAGGAAGCCCACCAGCAATAAGAGTAAATGAGACCGAGACATGGACGAACATCAGGGCGAGCAGGGCCAAGAGAAGGAGAAAGTGAGAGAAAGGGCATTATTTGTGTTGCTGGATCCAGCCTTGCCTGACGGCAGACACCCCTAAATTTCTCAGCTACAGGAGTTAGTAAACATCCCTTTTGACTCAAGTGGGTTTTCCTGTTATTTATAATCAAGAGTCAGATGAATATAGCCTTTATCCTCAGAAGCCCCCAAGATTGACCCCTGTGTCTGTGCATGAACTTGTCTCTTCCAACTCTATGCCAAGCATCTAAGATTACGTCTGAGTATAAGACATGACTATGCCAAAGTAATATAGAAGGGAATCTCAGTGGTGGTGGTGTCTAGTCCCTGTGCCTCACCCCAACCCCTGGGATATACCTTCCCCCTGCAGGCCCTGTGTTTCCGTACCCCGGACTCAGGAAGCTCTGAACACAAGAGCTACAACGTCCATTTCCTAGGCCCAGAAGCACTTTCTGGAGTTCCAGCTGCTCTCTCCTTCTAAATGGGGTAAATTCTCTGGAAGCACACCACTCACCCCTTGCCAGAGGTGGGTGAAAGAAACATGGTCTTTCTGGGTGGAATAGAAATGTCCCTCTGAGTGGTGCTCCCACGCATTCTACCCTCCCCATAGTATACAGCCTAATAGAATTTGCTGGAATCCCCCCAACCAATATTGCTAACTCCTCTTTTGTCTTCTGTTCTAAAAACCTGTCAAACCCATCATCTCTGCCCCACAAAACAAATTTATTTTTTGAGTCATGTAGGAAAAAACTGAAGTTGAAATGCGGTGAGGGTAGAGGCTTTTGTATTGGTGTCAGGCGTCTGTGAAATCTAATGGAGCCGTTCTTTGACAACATTATCTATGTTTGGCTAATTTGGTAGAGTAGACAATGTCCTCTATTGAGCAGGAAAAATAGAATGCACAGTCCTAGAAAAGCAGAGAGTTGGCCCATCGTGGATAATTTGCTTCCACTATTCATCCCGCAGATAGGCACTCAATTAGAGAGACGTTTGCAGGTAAATTTCCATTCATTCTTTTATCACCTCCACACATTCATTTTATCAATGAAATAGTCATTTTTAAAATAGCTTGAAGCAGGGATGCATGTCAGTAAACAAAAGGACAGGCTTCCTTATCACAGTATATTTAATCCTGATTATTTATTCTTCTACCCCTCAGAAAGCTCTGCGACTAATTCACTCTCTCGGTCCCCTCTTACTAACATTTTTCCTATTAATACAGCCCAGACTGGCTCTCTGATGAACCACGGGAGTCAACCTTTCCTGAGTTCCATGTTTAGGCGCCTGGTGCCAGGGCCGAGGCTAGCTGAAAGGGAAAGAAAGAGCCGCTGATCCTGAGGAACCTGATCAAATAAGAGGCAGGCAGTCCAAGCAATGGGACCACAAAACCCACAAGAGGTCTGCCAAGGGTGGCCATGCAGGACAGGGACTGGTGTCCTGGTGGCAGCAGGCATGGCTCACCTCCAGGAGGCATGGTCTCCTGAATGCCCCACGACCAGAAGAGTACTTCTCACCAAGCTGTACCTGCCAGAGTCAGTTTGGAGTACTTACTAAGCTCTTCCTTTGTACAAGGTCTGGTGCTGGGTACTGAAGGCATGAGGATGCAGAGCCAAGGTCCCAGCCTCCAAGGTGTCCTACAGGAAGAAAACAAGGTGTGGGAGCATTGCCTGTGCCATGAACTCATGTTAAAACTGGGCCTCCAACCACAGCAGGTTTTTCTTCCAGGATGAAACACAACTTAAAAGATTCATGCCAAGAGGCTGGTTCTGGAAAAACCTGTCAAGCCCTGTTATGAGCAGCACAGAGGAACACACAAGGGTCAGAAGACATCTCTGACACCAAGTGCGATGGTTCATGTTATGTGGCTTGACTAGACCACAGTACCCAGACATTTGGTTAAACACTATTCTAGATGTTTCTGGGAAGGTATTTTTAGATGAGATGAACATTGAAATCAGGGGGCAGTGGGAGCGCCTGGCTGGCTCAGTCGGTGGAGCATGTGACTCTTGGTTTGGGGGTTGTTAGTTCAAGCCCCACATTGGGAGTAGAAATTACTTAAAAAAAAAAAATCTTAAAAAAAATCAGTCGATCAATCAATCAATCAATGAAGGGACTTGCAGTAAAGCAGATTATTCTCTATGATGTGGGGTGGGCCTCATTCAATCAGATGAAGACCTGAACAAAAAAAAGATTGAGTTCCCCTGAGAAGAGGCAATTCTGCCAGCAATAAGTAGCCTCTGGACGTGGAACTTGCAGCCTGCCAGCCTGCCCTGCAGAGTTTGAACTCACCAGCCTCCATGGTCACGTGAGCCGGTACCTCAAAATACACATCAAGGGAGTTAAGCTCTCTCCTCAAATACAAAGCTCCATAGTAAGAGCCCCTTGAATAAATAAAATCTGTCTTACCCTCCACAAATAAATAAGAGTAAATATATATATTCTGTTTCTAGATAATATATATCATAATTCTTATTTTTTTTACTGCAAACCTGATTTATTTCTATGCACAACAATGAGAATTAGAATATCCGCTTAAAGGAAAGCAGTCTTCTGTCAAACGGAGAAGATCAAGATTCTTAAGTCGCTGGCTCTGGGACCTACTACAATGGAAGACTTGCTGTGTTGCTTACAGACGTTAAGCCTCTTTACCTGATGTTTCAGCAGGCTTTTCAAACATGCCTTCCTGCTGGGCCAACTTTTCTAAGTCCTTCTGATTGCCAAGCCAGTATTCCAGATAGCTTATGTTCCTCTTGTATTCATCCAGGAACTTTCTCAGGAAGAACATATTCTGTGTGTGTGTGTGTGTGTGTGTGTGTGTGTGTGTGTGTGTGTGTTCTGTTTCTCTGGAGAACCCTGACCAATATACCAAGTGGCAGAACTCCGCACATTCTGTAGCATGTGTGGAAACCACCCACCCAGCCCACGTCAGGACATGGAGGAGATTCAGAGCCCACTCAGAAAGTGCTGAGGTTTCAAACCTGGGGGAACAGGGAATGGGAGCTGCAGGGGAAACCAACACATGGTGAGGAGAACACCTACCTCCACCTGTCACCTCCAGCTAGGGACTAGGGGCAGGATCTGGACACCTGAATAGCTTCTAGCTCTGCTCTCATTCTCAGGCCTCAGAGCTGCTTGGAGAAAAAGCAAACAGCATTACTTTGAGTCTGAAGCGTGGGTACCAGCAAGGCATACCGCTGGCCTGGGATCCCAGATTAGATGAAATGCCCAGTGAGGAAAGCGCAGGGGCCCACCAGGCTTCTCGCCTCCTCCTCTCCTCTGACCCAGAGAGAAACTGGCTCCTGGGGGCTGCTGGGTTGGCCACACCAGGAGTAGCAGCTTCCATTACCAGTTATGCTGCCCACAGATGGGGATCCACAGGGGGAAAGTGTTTCTTTTCCCAAAGCAGGACTTGGAACAACCTGGATGAAGGAAGGCATCCACTGTGCATAAATGAGAACAAGTACCCCAGGTGGTCCTCTAGGCAGATGTTACCTGAAGGAACTAGGTCCTTACTGAGCCCATCCAGGTGGGGGCAGATCCCAGGCTGGAGACAGAGAGGCCTTTTGAGGGCGCTCCAGGAAACGGTTCAGGTGAGCGGGCTGTCAATCACACTCTTGCTTCATGAATATGCATAAGTGTCATGGATATTCATGAGCATCCCATCAACCTAGCAACAAGAACAGGATTCCTTTTGTTGTTAAACAGCCTCTTAACATCAAGCAGTCTGGTGGGTCAGGAGAGGAGGCTGGAAAGAATGTGCACATCTCTTCTCTCTGTTCCTTGGCCTCCCAACAGCAAGATGGGGCTAATATTTATTACTGTAGCTAATATGCACGGTGCCTTTTAGAGGAAGCTGCTGTGTTCCAAATGCAAGCATGACCCCATGAGTGCCACTCACCTCCCCCTGCTGTATAGATGGAGACTGTGTTCAAATTGCACTTCTGTAAATAGAGAGTTTTTCTCAAAATAACCTTTTATGACTGGCTTGTGTGGGGTCAAGAGGGCTCCTCGCACTTTAAGTGGAGGACCGTTGCAATAATCAAAGAGGATGTTCTGCAAACAGATGCTTAACTGAACAAGAGAATGTGCAAAATTTACAGAAGCTGGTCATGCTGCCTCGTTCACTTGGAACTCTGTTCCTTCTCTTTCCACCAGCTGACTGTTGCCCCTGAAAGCCAGTGAGCACGCTCTGTAACCAGAAAAGAACTGTAAACCCATGAACACTGGAAGCAACACAATGGAAACCAGAGGCCTTTGGTAACCAAGTGCAGAGAGAAAGAGAACCACAGGGCCGTCTCTTGAAGCTTCCAGGGACAGAGGGTCATGTCCTCTCACCGCAAAATCCAGAGAAAACTAACGGAGGCCCTGGTCACACATTGTGACAGCGTCTGCTCATGTAGGAGTCCATCTTGTCCCTTGGTGACAAGATGGTATCTTTTTGTCGTGCTCCAGATGGCACCTTCTGGGAGAAACTTTTCAATCTCCACCCTGAATCCTGCCCACCCCCAGCTCCACCCCCAGACTTCCTGGACTCGGCTTCTTCAGATACCATCTTCTCACCTCTGATTTCTCCACCCCTGCTTCTCCACCCACCAGACACTATGAACTCCTTGAAAGGAGGGGTTTCCCCGCCACAAAGCCTCAAATATAGCCTTGCCAGTTACACACTGAACTTCATTTTTAAGGCATGAAATATGGAATCCTCAGCTGAGATTTTATTTTTTAACATAGTCAAATATTTAACTTTTCCCTCGGATTCTAAACTTCTCTAAATGTTTTCGCTCCAAACTAGAACACAAGATTCGGCCATCTTTACGACATATCCCATTTCCAGTAACACAACATGTGATTCGGGGAGGATGGACAGAAGCAAGGAATATCTCCACAACAGAAAGGGCTCAGACCGAAGCCCTGTCACTCAACCCGGGCTACACGTGGAAAAGTACAGTCTCCAGTCCTGATGATACAAGCCAATTAACTGCCACCAGACATGACTCTCGTCATCTTGTCCTCAAATCCATCCAGGCTTGAGGGCCAGCGTGGGGCTGGGAACCAAGGAGAACACCTGCAGCTGGAAGACCAGATGTTACGAGACCTCAGCGTAAACTTTGCAGTATTAAAAAAAAAAATCAAAAAACTAAAGAGAAAAGTTAAGTATGCTACCTTGGCTGGTATCCTTCACAATGACTTTGAAAGCCTGATGGTGAAATAGAGCCTTCTGGAATTTTTTTTCCCTCATGCCTCCTCCAAAGTCATTGAAAGAAGATGTCAAGGAAAAAGCTGGACCTCACTCAGCTGTCCCCTCTGTGCTGTGGCCCTGGGGGTTGCGGTGAGAAGATAGAGAGCCCAGAGCCTCGGGACAACTCAACACCCCCAGAGGCAAGCACTGAACTTAGCACCCCCACCCATGCAATGAAACCTAACAGAACCCGCAAAACAGAAGAGGAGAAGTGAATTCAGTGAAACCACCAGAAGTGTTTGGTCTGCAGGATGCCCAGTAACATGTACTGCAGTCTGCCAACTTCTAGAACAGTTATTTTGAATGAGTGGTGTCAATGCCAATACGTAGCTCAGAGGCAAAAGGGACATTTCTTAGCTGTATGTAAAACAGCCTTGGAGGGTAATGTGGTGCTGCTGACAGTGTTTCAGGGAGGAGGGGAGGGAGCACAGGGGTGGGTGAAGGGAGGGAGCGCAGGGGTGTTTCTTGCTCACCCCGAGTGCCGTTTGGTGTGTTCCAGCAGCCCCTCCCGGGTCTGCATTCTACTTTCAGTAGACTTGGTCTCGACCACAAGATCAGGGTTTCTGAAGCTCAAGGAAACAATGTCCACCCCCTCATTGGGGGAACACCAAAATATTTTTATTTAAAAACTGTATAAAATAAATCCCAAACTATCAGGAGGCCAGATGAGAACAGGTGGCAGCACAGGAGGGAGACGGGGGAAGAAGCCTGAGGACCACGCTCACCATGGCATTCTGGACGGTGAAGGGCTGAGCAAGAGAAGTATTCTCATCTTCTCTCCCTTCCTTCCCACATGAGGACACCTGAAAAACGGAAGGTAGGGCTCACTCCTTTACACGAGGTTCCTCCCAGGCCGATCCGTCTAGATACCATTGGTTTCCACTCAGTCCACAGACTGAATGGAGCCCCTGCTATCTGCCAGACTCAACACTAGGGTCGATGCCTACCTCTATGCACAAAGGCAGGCTGAGGCTGACCCTATGGCAGTCTGGCTGGGGACAGGTGCTTCAAGCTGTAAAGGGTGCCATGTGCTTGGTGGCCACTCTCCCTCCACTGACTTGGCCAGTCCTCAAGAGCAAAGAGAGCTTGGAAATCACACCTAAGGCCTTCCTCTGCACAGAGCTGCACATGCCGGGCTTCTGGTTGCTGAGGATCTGAATCCTGGGACCACACTGACAGCTGGGGCCACCATTCTTGGGGTTGCCCCTCTCACATAGGACACCTAGAGGCTGGTCCAGAACCTCAAGGCTGTCAGACCCTCTGGTCATCTGGCACAAACTTCTCAATGCCCTGTCTCCAGCCCTACAGATCTCTCATGGATGTGACAGCTACAATACTTGTATTTCACAAATTAACTTGCCTTTCCCATTGCCCCATGCCAGAATAATCAGCCTCAAATACCACCTTGATGTCATCATTCCACTTCTCAAAAGTGCTACACTATTTCCATGCAGGCACCAGCCTACCCAGCCATGTTTCCCTTACACACCCACATAAAACCACCACTTTCGGGGGGGGCGGGAAGGTGTTACTGAGTTCTGATAGGGGTACTTACCAACTTACTTCATTTACCTAAATTAGACGTCTTCAGAAGTCCTTTTTCTCCTCGTCCCTCCAATCGACCCACCCACCTACACACACACACACACACACACACACACACACACACACACACACACATCATGTTCACTCCTGCCTCTAACTTGGGTTTCCTACCAAGAAGGCTGTCTCCCATCTTAATTCCCCCTGCCCTTCAAGGCTTATTCAGGGCTTGCCTCTTCCACGAAGCTTCCTATATTATTCTCATAAGGGAGACCGGGCTGAAATCCCATCCTGAGCAAAAGCTGCTCCCACAGCATGCCAGGTGCACCCTGGGAACCAGAGACAGCAGTACAGCTGCCTGAGGCAACCCCAGAGCCATGGCCTCTTCCCCAACTCAAGCCTGAGGCCTCCCTGGGAGCTCCTCAAACACACTCACCAAAGGGTCCGAAACTAAGAGCTCACACCTCAAGCCAACCAGAGCTAGGCTCGGGAGCTTCCAACATTGCAGGTTTGGCTTCTGCACCTTCAACCAAGTATGTCTTCCCCCTTGCTTGCCCCTCTTCCTCTGCTCCACCTCTGTGCACTGGAAGGCCCTAAAGCCTGGGGCTCTCAGCACCCTCCCATTCCCTAGCTACCCCAGCACTCTGGGGATACTGCCCAGATCTGTGCCTTTAAATACCATATAGGTGTCCGTGGCACCATGTTCCACATCACAGGCCCGGAACTCCCGCTCAGCTCTGCCCAGGGGCACAGACCCAAGACCCTCCTCAGTGTGTCCACACAGAACACCTAAAGGAATCTTTAGCTTGACTTGTCTGAGCTTGCATTCTTGATCTTCTCTTAATTGGCAGCTTTTGCAAAATTCATCCCTCCTGAGGTTTCTCTACCTCAGTAAAGGACACCACCATCCATCTAGCCAACCGTTCAGGATAAAAATCCAGAGGTCATCCATGATGTCTCTCTTTCTCTCATCTTCCAGAGCCAAGCAATTAGCCACTCCAGGCAGTACCACCTCTCAAATCCAACCACCTCCTTCCTCCTCCACAGCATCGTTTGGCTCACTCACTAGCATGTCTTGGCTGGAAACACCAGCTCCACTGTTCTTCCGGCTTCCAGGCTTGTGTGTTGCCTGTCCTCAAAAGAGGAGCCAGAGTGATGGTTTCACTCCCTACTCAAAACCCTCCAGGGGCTCCCAGAATCTCTTACAGGTGCCATGTGATCTGTCCTTGACGCTTCTCCAGCCTCAGTTCCTATCACACCTCTCCTGGGTAGTCTTCCGCTCCTCAAACACACCAAGCTAGGTCAAGCCTTGGGGCTCTTCCACTAGCTGACCCGTCTGCCAAGAGCATTCGGCCTCCACATCCACATGATGGGCTCCTCCTCATCATTCAGATCTCAACTCGGATGTCACCTCCTCAGATCACCCAATTTAAATGAGCTCTCCATATCTCCCTACATTGCCTTTTGACTTGATGTCCCTGCTTTATTCTCCATCCATACCACTATCACTCCCTCAAGGCATCTTATTCATTTACTTAGTACTTGTTATTATCTGCTCCCAATACCGGAGTGTAGCTCCGGGAGGGCAGGAGCTTACCTACTCTGTCCACTGCCGCATCCCAGTGCCCAGGACCAGTGCCCACACTTAGTAGGTGCTTGATAAAGGTCTGTTGGAAATTTCCTGATCTCTGTGACATGATTGGTAGGCTGGGTTCTGCAAGGTAATACCTCTGGTCTGAACAAAGGGAAAGCATAAGCTGGGTTGGGGCTTCCAAAAGCAAGTTCATGGGAGATGCCTCCCCATGGGTCATCTCGTTGATCTTCTGCTGACTGGCTTTCCAGAAAGAGCAGACTCTTCAAGAGCAAAGGAGAAGCCAAGACAGTCAGAGGGCTTCTCAAGCACAGAGCCATCCTTACCTCTGGGAGAAGTCATCAGCCCCCTGGCCAATAGGGGGACGGCTCACCTCCATGCTGTCCAACAGAAACATAATATAAGCCACCAATGGGAGCCACAGACATAACTGTGAATTGTCTAGGGACCATATTTTACAAAGGAAAAAAGAAACATGTGAAATTAATTTTAATAATATAGCTTACTTAGGGAGCCTGGGTGGCTAAGTTGGCTAAGCATCAGACTCTTGATTTCAGCTCAGGTCATGATCTCAGGGTTGTGGGATGGAGCCTGGCATGGAGCTCCATGCTCAGCAGGGAGTCTGCTCAAAGATTCTCTCTCCCTCTCCCACTGTCCCTCCCCCTGCTCTCTCCCCCTCTCTAAGGAAATATATATATATAGAGAGAGAGAGAGAGAGCTTATTTAACCCAATATATCAAAATATTATCATTTTAATCAATATAAAAACTTAATTGGCTATTTCACATATTTTCTTTGTAACCAGTCTTCAAATTCCAGTGCAGATTTTACACTTACAGAACGTCTCACTTTGGACTAGCCAAATCGCAAGTGCCCAATGGCCAGTGGCCACTGTATTGGACAGTGTAGGTCTAGAATAACTGAGCTTTCCCTATGGTAGCCTGAGAAAAGCATTATGTCAAATGCGGAAGGCATTTTGTTCTCACGTGTTGAATCTTTTCACACGACGACGGTTTTGTTGCATTGGATTAAAATGCAGAGTCTGCATCGATTTTTCTTTCTTTTCCCTAAATTTCTGTGACAGAACCCTTTGCAGGCCCTTGAATTTGCAGCATGTATAGGAGCTGGCCCATCCCTGCCAAAAAAACAGAAGCAGCGTTTCCCCCTGCGGCACTATTGTTATCAGGTTCCTGTCTTCCTGGCTTCAGGTCCACCAAGAGACTATCAGAGTTTATTAACTGACTTTAATAGGGATCTGTTTCTAATAGCAGAATTAATGAGTCCTATAAACCCGTTGCAAAGGGAGAGGGTAATTCCACCGCGAAGAGAGAAGAGGCTTATTTGAAAGTCTGAGAGTGTGCCAGAACCATACACCTTCAAATGAACAAACCCGATCCCTGGCTCGTCAGAATGTCCTACCACGAGCTTGCTGTCCTGGGGTAAACAGCACACCATGGGGCCTGCGAAACCAGGGGTTGTCATCAACAAGGACACAGACAGCCCGCTGAAGTGAGAACACACAAGCTGACACTAATATTCCTCGTGCTTGTCCCTGAGAGGGAGCCCAGCGTGGGGAAGAGCAAGAAATTCAACTGGACTTAATACAGTGAGCGTTTCCTGGGGCCGGCGGGGTCTCAGCACCAGGCTCAGGGTGGGAAAGCAGGAAATGGAAGCCCAGACAAGATGTGCAGCCTCCCCTTGGGGATTGTGAGGAAGCCACACTTGATTTAAAAAGCAAAATCTTCCAGAGTTCAGCATAAAGAATACGTCCCACTTTTGGAAGCCAAATTGGCAGGGGTTGGCAGGGGGAGACTTAACGGATGATCTTTTTTCTATGCCAAGAGACTTCTCACACCAGGAACAGCAAGACCAGCCAGCCCGGGAGATGTGTCCTGTTGGGAAGGGGATGCTGAGCCACCAACAGGAAGGCTACAGACTTCCCTCCCCCCCTTCTTCTCTTTGTGATTTCTAGGGAGAGAACACTCGGATCATTTCGAGGCACAGAAAGTGGAGCTTCCCATCATCAAAACATGAGGCCAGAAGGAGCTCAGTGAAAATCAAGATTGGGGAAAGCAGTAACCAAAGGAACAAGGTCAACAGCAGAAGTCAGGGTGGCAAGCAGGGGTCAGGGGCACATCCACTGCCAGTGTCATTCGGAAACACGGTGTGCAACAATGACAAAGAGAGTTTCCAATTACCTGGAAAACTGAACAAGGTACATCACATCCGTGATGCGGAATAACTAGAGTTCAGTAAGGAGAGCTCTCTACCGTACTTAAGGGATGGCGTTTTCTTCAATTTCACTCTGATTGATCTCCTATTGTACTTCAGAGATGCATGTGAGAATGTGGCTTGTTCCAGGAGCTTCTCAGTTCCAGCTGCCCATCAGAACCAAGGCCGGGGCCTCACCTCAATCAGAATCTCCGTGTAAGAGGCCTGGATATCCATAGGTAGGGCCTAGGTGTGGCCAGGGTTGAAAACTACTGCTCAAGGAGACTCAGGTAAGGCCAGTGGCTGAAAGGACAGAGAGGAGGTTACTAACTCCAAGACCAGTGAAAGGTCTAGCAAGTCAGACCACTCATGGGGTCCCTGACATGGTGGAACGGTGGGCTCCTCCTGCTGGGACTAGTTCAGCACTGACTCAGTCATGCAGAGGAGTCTTCAATGACTCTTTGCTAAATCTTAGATTCCAAGAGAATTAAAAGTCAAGTGCTTCATGATTAAATCATTTCTGTGGGAAGGTGCCCATTACCCATTTCCTAACTCAGGCCTGGAAGCATGGAGGATATCTACTGCCTTATTGATGTTTGAGAAGTGGCCTGAGATATTCACCTTGGCTAACAAAACCTAGGGATTTCTGTGGCTTATGGGAGCAGTGGAACAGAATACTTGAAATAAGACTGTCCCCCCGCCAAATGCAGATTATGGCATAGTCTGGGGCTGACTGGCCGGCCCGTGTATTGTTCTATCCCAGGCTTCCGACTCTGCAGGACATCGGTATGATCTGGGAATCTGACTTGAAAATATACATTCCCAGGCCCTTCCTCCAGATTTACTAAAACAGAATGTTTAGGGGTGAGGTCTAGGAATTTTATTTTTTAAATATTTTCCCAGGTACTTCTGGCACAAAGCCAGATTAGGAAACTTTGGTCTACACTCCTCCTCTACCCCCAGGTAGGGAAAGCCGAGCTGATTGTCCCTCACTGCAATACTCTGAAAACTCCTTTCTGGAAAGAATACCCAGAATTGTACCCAAGGCCCCAAAGGGAAATCCACACCCTTACAGGGCTGGTCATGCAATATCAAGCATCACAGAAGCCAACAGAGACTCCAGCCAGACATGTGCAAAGACCTGGAAAATCACGTCAGGCAAAGCCTTCTTAGGTTACGCAGTTCAGAAGAGGCAGGGAGGAGGGAAGTCAGGGGGCCTCTAAACAGCCAGGGAAAGTTCCCTAGAGCCTAAGAGAACACTGGGATATGCATTCGTGGAAAGAAGAGAGCATCACCAGCAAGGTGGATGGCGTGGCAAAGGCTGAGAGCAGAAATATATACCCCAGGAACTGGCCCATGTGAAGGAGAGACGTCCTGCAGGCAGATAGGCCCCCAGGGGGAATGGTAGGTGGTAGGGGAGCACCTTGCACTCTGGGCCTCTGGAGCTCTTCTGAACACATGGTCCATGCTCCAGCTCTCCGGGATCACCCTGGCGAGAGGCAGAGCCCAGAGGAGTGTGGCCAGTGCTGACTGCTCATCATGACCCCCCCTCCTAGAGATAAAAAGCCCAGGAAAAGCCATTTACAAAGGGGATGCTGACCCAGCACTCCACCAGAGCCTGAACGATGGCCCATTGATTGGCTCCCAGGTCGTGCAATTCTCAGATAACCCCAGGGCGGGGCCAGGGCCCCTGCTCCCCTCTGGAGGGTCTGAGCGAGCAAGTGCTAGGAAGTTTGGCCACTGAGCAGCCGATAAAATATTCCAGCTCTCCAAACCCCACGGGTGTCATTCCAAGCAGAAAATAACATTGTAGGCTGGTGTTAGGTCACTGGATAATTAGGTAAAATGAATGACTAAGTAGACTTTAAAAGCTACGTGACCAGCGATGCCCCAGACCGAGGCGCTGACCCATCCTCACTTATCTGAGCCCCAGAGACTTAGAGAAAATGCCATAGCGTTTGTGGTGTCCTCCCCCTCAGGGGGGCCCCAGGGAGGGTCTGGCCCTTGGTGCTTTAGCTGAAGCTCGAAGCTAAACTGGGAGAGGACATTAAGACCCTCCAGGCCCCATGCAGCTCCCTGCTGCCCACAAAGACCCAGGCCCAAGCCACCCCCTCACATGCCCTTTCCAGCAGCATCCACAGCACTCCCTGCACCAACCTGAGGAAGCAACAAACACTTCTAGAAGCAGACCCTCTTGTCGAGTTGCTGTCCACTACCACACTTTGAGGTGCTTGCATTTCTATCGTTCTCTCATTATATCCTCCCAATAACCTCGTAAACTTGGGTTTATGGTCATCTCCATTCTGTGGAGGCACACTGGAGGCCCAGGTCACACCTCAGGTAAGGGGTGGATCCACAATGTCTGAACCTCACCTTGTCTGATTCCAGGGTCATGCTCTGTCATAATTAATGGGAGTTTCACTGCACTGATCAGAGTCCAGTCAGGGACTGGGAAACCAGGTCAGGTCCCTCACACAGAGGCGATTCAACACTGCACGTCACTCACCCGGGTGCTGGGACAGACAGGAGAAGAAGGTGAGGTAGGTGACCCGCACAGTGGGAAATGCGAGAAGCCAATAGTGCTCCAGGGGCTGGGGCTCACAAAATGGGGAGATGATATTACCCAGAGCTGAGAGGACAGGCTTCAGCCCCAGGAGCTGGGAGCACAGAGGAAGGCCACCACAGGAGCTGCCCTGCCTCAGAGATAGGACTGGAAGAAGAAGAAGAAAGAGAGTAAGGAAAACCAGGGCTTCCCTCACCTTCTTGCCTTCTGGGCCTCCTGTGGGCAGAATCCAGCAGGAGACCACCTGGCAAGGAAGCCAGAAAAACCGTCCATGGACTCTGGGTCCAGGAATACAGAGAGATGGTGAGCCGAGCTGAGAGATGAAAGTGGAGAAGTAGGGTAAGTTGCACGTCATCCAGCATGGTACCAAGCGCTTTCCAACCTTCTGCCATCATCATCCCAGCAACCCTGTGTGCTGGCATCATCACTGTCCCTATTTTAGAGATAAGGAAAGTGAAACTTATGAAGCCACACAACATGCTCAAGGTCATCCAGTAGAATTCAGATTCCAGCCCACATCTGCCTGGCTCCTAACACCGGGTATACCAGGAGCCGGGTGTAGACATGGCAACCTTGCTATGGCAACCTGCCCTAGGAGCTGTGACCCAAGGACCTCACAGCATGTGGCCAACTGGAGTGAGTCACCATCCCCATGGTGCAACCTGGCCACTCCTAAAGGGAATGTGAGTGTGGGGCTGACTCACATCTCATCATCCATGGCAGCAGCCAGAGCCAACCATGACCAGTGGCATTCATAGTCGCCACCCCGCCAGGAACCCCAGCAAGTCCAGATGGGGGTGCTGGCCAGGGAGCGAGCCCTGTGGCAGAGCCAAGCCACAGGCCAGTGTCTGAAGGCCAGCAGCTCTCCACTTCGGGTCCCTCCCAATTTGATCCACCCCCCGAATTCCACTAGCTCTGCACACAGCAGATCAGGCTACTGGAGAGGGGAGCCAGCTGTGACACTAGGGAATGCAATAAGGCTAATTCCTCGGAAACCTCCATTAACTTTACTACTTCTGTGTTAGTGCCTCATTGTAAATAATGATTCCATACCACGGAAACACAGTGCCAGAATCTCCCAGTGAACAAAAACTTAAATTCAGCTCCCATGGCCCACTCATGAAGCATGGTACCGTGAGAGCTGCATCATCTTCCAAGCCACAGAGGCCTGCAAATGTTTTCCACTGATTCCAGGGCAGGCTTGAGTGTCATCTGCCCTCAAGAGCAGGTCTGTGCACCCCTGCACCTTCTCCTGCCCCACACCAAACTCCCTCTCTCTCCAGACTCCTTTTCTGGAAGGAGGAATTAGACCTCAGCTGTGAGCCCAAGTAGTTCCCCACTCATCTTAGAAGGGGGCTCAGCTTAGAGCTCCCCCCCAGCCCTTCCCTTGCAACAAATTCCAAGAAAAGATATTTCTGAAGACAAGACACAATTTCTAGGAAGATCAACAGGATTTCTTGAAGCAAGTATATCTGCCCACCCCTCACACACAGCTTCCTCCATCCATTCTCAATGCTTCTTTCCCTACCTGCTGCTTCCCTATCTCACATGCTCAGTGAACACCTCCCTTCAGCCCCCAGGAGAGACACCCAGGAGGGATCAGCTAAAATAAGAATCACCTAGAACAAGAGACTAAAGTCAACTTCTCTTTGAAAATAAACATGCACACACTCTGTCTCCCACCAGCCAGGCAGGCACAGAAATAGCTTGTGGGTGCAGGGCCCTTCAGGAGACTCCTTCGCCCCGAAAGTCTTTAGGCAACAGGTACCAGCGATGCCGAGAGCTCTCTGCTGGAGCCCTGCTTCTCCACCCTTTGCTCAGCGAGGCTGAAGCAGAGTTGTCTCTGCCGAGCTGGCAGGACCCTCTGTTTGGACCTCCTGGGATGCACACCAGGTGTCTCACCCGCGCCCCCTCCCCAGACTGAAGAGCAGCCCTGATAGGCCCCTGGATCTGTAGGCTCTAATTTACTTGTCTGCGTCTTTGTGCTCTTTACTTGCTAAACTCGGGACAGGCAGCTTTGGAACTGCAGGCAGATTTAGGTGACCTGCGAAATTCAGGGTACATCCAAAGATGAAATCCGGCTGCCCACATGCATTTAGATGAGACGTCCTGCTTTCCAACATCCAATTCCCACCTCAGACTGAATTTTAAAAAGGTCTGTTCTTCAGAAATTAAAAACCTAAATAAAGCCTCAAACAGGAAGAATATTCAGACTGGGGGACCCACTATGAACTTCCCCCCACCCCGGCACCTCCTTGTTAATCAACTGAGTGTGAGAGCCCCCCTTCCTGCCCTTGGAGGCAGACTGCAGCCAGTCCTTCTAGCACCCCGAGCCCGCATGCGCTTCCAGCTCCGACTTCAGATGAGGAAAAGTTGACTCAGAGGCACACGGTGACCGGCTCAAGGTCACACACAGCAGAAGACTTGAACCCCAATCTCCTCCCTCCGCATCTTCTGCAGCAGCGTGAGCCAGGTCAGCACGCCTGAACGCTGGCAGTTGCTGAGGCCGTGGCCCCTCCAGGTCACTTCCCACCAGGCGTCTCCTCCCCGGGAGCCCTTCCCCGCAAAGGCACTGGAGAGCCCAGCTGTCACACCGCATTTCTCTGCACTTGGTTTCCTCTCCCTCATGACCTCGGCTTCACCAGGATGTTCCTTCAAATTAGATCCCAGAAGGAACTTCAAGGCAAATTCTTCCCTTTGTGATGTTTATGAAACTTGTCATTGTTTATGCGATTAGAGTGCCCTCAGGTGCTAGTGAACTTTCCTCCTGGTTCCCACCATGACCATGTTGGTTCTCTTCCCCTCGGGCTGGAAGCATCCTCAGGACCGTATACTGTGTGGTACCAGTGTCAGCTCCTCATGTCCTCCCCCACTTGATAGACACTGGTTTCCTATGGAACATGAAGGGTCTTTCAGCTTCCACCATTCCCAGTATGTGAGATGCTTACCTTACAGTCCATCAACATCCATGCAACAGAGGAAGGAGAGTGACTTCACAGGGACCACGAGGTACCAGAGGTCCCCAACTCCACAACATTCCACCAAGCCGAAAAGCACGTGCGGCCTGGGCTTGTACGAGTTGAGTATTCAGGCTTCATGACTGACTTGTCTAGGCAATTGGAGAGTAGTCCACCAACCCCATGGTCATCCCTGAGCTGGGAAGGAGAGACTGAGACACACAATATCTCCTTCTTGCTCACTGCAGACTTCTCAACTTGTTAGAGAGAAAAAGATGTATAAACTATTAGAGAACAAGGCAATGTGAACTACAAAGAAATACTGCGTTCTGACCAAAAGGTGCTGTGTTCAGAGTAGGGCAGGAATTGGTGACGTTTAAGATCTGCGAGGAAGCTAGAAGAGGCGCCACTGGTTTTATCTGAAAGCTTTGTTTTCTGAAAACTTGTTTTAACCCTTCCCTCTAAAAGCTCAATATGTTACAGGCTGTTGTCAGACTTTGGAGAATCCACAAGGAAGTGGGGGGAAAGAAAAAAAAATTGTGAAAATACTAATTAAAGGGAGAAAGCCTCTCTCTGAAGAACTTTCTTCTGAGTAGGAACAGAATTTCCTGAGGGATGCACGTTGAC
Organism: Ailuropoda melanoleuca; assembly: GCF_002007445.2. Taxonomy (NCBI): domain Eukaryota; kingdom Metazoa; phylum Chordata; class Mammalia; order Carnivora; family Ursidae; genus Ailuropoda; species Ailuropoda melanoleuca. The sequence continues at coordinate 22,852,016 of NC_048220.1, forward strand.
ATCTTGGCATTCACAAAAAAGTTACCATCTCTTTTTCCTCTGGTTCCTGCCACACCTGAGCTGGAAAGAGACCCTGCCTAGGACCCAGGGACATCAAGGGAAGAATCAGATGGTGGGCGAGATGAGCAACAACGGGCAGAATGAGAAGTCCACACTCCAAGGCTGTAACAAAGAGCAGCGTACAGCGATATGAGCACCCTGAGTTTCCATATGGGATTGCCTATATGAAAGCCAGGCTCCCACCAGGAAAAAGCAAACCAAGAAACCAAGAAAAAGCAGGAGAACTGTCCACGCAAATGTGGTGCTCCCTCTGCCACACACAGAAGTGTCCCTGGCAGTGGCCACTCCACGAGGGAATCCACTCCCAGCCCTGCTTGCATCTAGGACTGGCCATGTGACCAATTCTCACAAATGGAATAAGGAACTATGAGTGTCCTTTCCTTATAGGTAAGGAGAAGGTGTGCATTCTCCACTCTGTCTTCTTTCCAGCTGGACACCGAAAACAACATGTCCCTCAGGAATGGGGGAGTCCAGATGAGCCGAACCTGGGGCCCTGAATCCCCAAGTGGGGAAAAGCTGCCTGCTATCCAGGAACATCAGCAACAACAACAATGCTTTGACTGCATTAAAGCCACTGACGTCTGGGAGTTTATTTTTTTTTAACAGCAGCTAGCGCTGCCACAACCAATACAAGACTTGGGTGAGTTCTTCTACCCGAGTCCAGCCTGACCAAGCAGAGATTTGTAACTGCTGAAGATGTGCGAGAAGGCACTGAAGCATGTCTACGTCTTCAAACTCTCCCCCGGGCTGTATAACATACTTTTATGTAAAGCAGCCAGCAAGTGTTACAATTTTTTTCTACAACAAAAAATTAATTACTAATCAGAGTTATTATTTGCAAGGAAATCATTCTAGTGGATTTAAGCAGAAAAGAAACGAATTTTAAAACAACAATGATGATTTGAATCGACAACGATGATCTATGGATGCTAAAATAGTGGGTTCTTTTAAAGATTTTATTTATTTATTTGACAGAGAGACACAGCCACCGAGAGAGAGAACAAAAGCAGGGAGAGTGGGAGAGGAAGAAGCAGGCTCCTAGCTGAGGAGCCTGATGTGGGGCTCGATCCCAGAACGCCGGGATCACGCCCTGTGCCGAAGGCAGACACTTAATGACTGCACCACCCAGGCGCCCCTGGATGCTAAAATAGTTGAACAATTAAAGGAGATCTGGATATTCAGAGGGGGCCAAATTAGTGTCCATAAATTACCTGCTGCTGTAAGGAGTAAGGTCCAACTTTGTAATGAGGGATTCAGGCTGGCCCCAAGTGAACCCACCGAACAAACTGGTAGTCGTAAAAGTAGGGACACCAACCCCAAGACAAAGCATCACTATCAGATATCCTTGCCCGAACAGTTAAACCTGAATCTAACCAAGTCTGTAGAGCAATTTCTCCTTTACAGGAAGCACAGAGGACAGAGGAACACGTAGAGACACCACCACTGGGAAGGAATCAGATGAATCCAGAATGTGAGACCTTCCACGGAACCACCAGGCTGGTTTCTTTGCCAAAACAAGTCGGTGACCTGACATGATTCTCCAGTGAAAGAGACTTCTGAGACAGGAAAACTACACACACAGTGTGGACACCCAGCGGATCCAGACTTAAATACAACTGTACCAAGCCATCTTGAGACCATCAGGGGAAGACAGACTGGATAGTAGGTGGGATGAGGAATTACTGTTGATCTTGCTAGGTAAGATGAAAATTGTTAAGTTATGTAAAAAAAAAAAGTCTTTATTTTTTAGAAATTCATGCTGAGGTATTAGGAATGAAATATTCTTAAAATTCTTTGGGTAGAAAGAGATAAAGAAAGTGGGGAGGAGTGATAGAAAAAGAGGGGGGGAGGGACAAAGCTTAATCAATGTTGAATCTGCCCAGTGAGTAGGTAGGGGCTCGCGTTTATTATGTGATTTTTTTTTTCTCTCTAACTTTTGTTATGGTTAACCTTTTTTATAGTTAAGAAGGCTCAGTTAAGCATCTGCCTTCAGCTCAGGTCGTGATCCCAGGGGCCTGGGATTGATCCCTACATCAGGCTGCAGGCTCAGTGGGGAGCCTGCTTCTCCCTCTCCCTCTGCTGCTCCCCCTGCTTGTGCACTCTCACTCTCTCTGTCAAATAAATAAAATCTTAAAACTAAACAAACAAAAAAGAGTGCTAGAAGCTCCCACAGTCCCCAGGAAGAGCAGAGGACCAGCCTTGGAGGCGCACCACCAGGTTCTTCACATCTGCTCCACAACTGGTCCCAAAAATCCACCACTGAGGTCCCGATGCCAGGCACAGACTCCTTGCTGGGGCCACCACCAGCGCCCAGTATGAGCCGTCGCCACCATTAGGACCACTGCCCACTGTCACGGCCGGCGCTCTCGCCAGACTGCAGTCTGGATGGTCTCTTCCTGCCCCCTGGTTGCAAGAGAAACCAAAGGTGAGTACCTGGCCCCTTCAACTGTATATAGCAGGAGACGCTCTGCCTCAAAAGTGGAAATGCCCCGAAGAATAAGGAAGTTCAGATACTGGAAAGCCAGAAAGAATGACAAATGACCACAATACCTATATGTATAAAGACCCCTAACTGAGTAGCATTCTGTGCCCGTACCTGTGGCTCAATCCTTGGTACTAATAGGAAAGGACCCTTCTTTCTGCAAAATCCATGCTCCTAATCTGGGTGCCACCCCTCGCCTCCCAGGGAATACTCAGACAACACGCACAGGGCTGAGGAGAAAAAGGGCCTCTGGCATGCAGCCCTGTATTTACAACGTAGAAACTCAAAGTACCAAGAGAAGCTTCCTTAGAAGTGAGCCATCGAGGGCGGGAAGACCTGAGCTGAACTTAGTGGGGGGAGGTGGACGGAAGGGAGATGAAAAGTGAAGAGAAACAGGGGAGGACATAGCTCAGATGACAGCCTGTCCTGATTTTTCTGGGACCACCCAACTTATACCCATTGTCCTTCCATAATTATTAAGTGTCCCCTTGCATTATCAAAACAACCCTGGTTTGAACAATAAATAATATGGGCCACCATGAAATAGTGGGAATAGCTATGAAGAGCCAGCCCAAGTGGGCAACTGAGCACATTTGGGGAAGGGAGAGGGTGCTGTGTAGGAAGTGCAGGGCTGCATCAAACGGGCCTGGGAGCCACAAGGAAGAGCTCCTGCTTCTCCCTGGGGGTAGTGGGGAGCCACTGAGGACTCTAGAGCAAGACAGTTATAGCCACGTACTGACAAAGGATGGGAAGTAAGACACTGGAGGCAAGGAGAGCAGGAATCCGGGTATGGGAGCGTGTGGTGCATGGGGAGGACCACAAAAGGCAGGGTGTCAGACGCCAAGCGCCTTACAGGACTCTGAGGGGTACGGTGAGAAGGGAAGAGTGAAGGCAAGTGACCGGGGGGCCACCCGTGCACATTTCTGAATCAAACCTGCTGCCCTCCTTGAGTGACAAAGACACCTTTCCTCCCAGATGTGGCATTAACACAAAGAAAGGGAAGAGCTGATGTGACAAAACGTGAAGAATTATGTCTTTGATGTATGAACACTCCTCGCCCCTTTCGACCCTCATAAACAAGGGTTCACTCCAGACTCCCCTGGCGTGTCCACGGTGCACATCTTCAATAACAAGAGGTCTCCAAAGGTAGATTCCCTCTTACAACTGAGGGGCTATTTCCACTTTGAGGGGCTGAGAGATGCTTCCGATTAATTGTTAGTTTAGCCTTTTGAGACCTCAATTTATATGCAGCATTGACCAGTGTCTGCAAACATTCTGAGCAGAGGAAGGAAGAGGTCCTTAGGAAATTAATGTAATAGTTTCAGCTCATTACTAGAAGAGCTTGTTCTGAGAGCCCAGGAACTTCATTCATTCGTTCAAAACCGCTCTGAAAATCCAATTAAAATCGGAGGTCACAAACAGCAGCGGTGTTTACTTCCTCATTAGGAGAGGTGAGAGCCAACTTCAAAACTGCAGAAGCCTAAGGAGGTGAGAGAAGAGATGCGTGACATCCATGGGTCTGCCACGAAGCAGGGGGGCCGCGAACCACAGGACTCCAAGGGCCGCCGTGGAAACACAGCCCTACGGTACAAGAAAGGCATTATTTCAAAAAGAATATGGATCCCATCTTTAAGAAATAGTTTTGTATTCCTTCAGCTTACATTGGCATGCTTTCTTGGGACCTACAAACTTTAACTCCATCTAAAAAGAAGCCACTAAAAGAAAAGGAAAAAGCAAATCATTACCCTCCCAGAGAAAGGCCAAATGTTTACACCATTGGAAGAGCTTACTGGAGACTAGGTCCTCAGGAATTAGACCCAACTCCCAACAGGGCTGAGAAGAGCAACCAGAGGGGCAGTGTGGTGTCAGAGACAGAACCCCCCACCTCTCTCCTCCAAGCTGGAGGCCAAGAGAGCCCTGCTTGGCCAGGAGCCCATGAGACACGCAGGCCAGTCCACTCCCCTTTCTGGGTCTCAGATTTGTCTGCTGTAAAGTGAGGGGGCTAATCTTATCTTTGGGGGGGTTTCTGACCAAGATCAGCATGCCCTCCCGGGGTTGGGGTGGAGAAGTGCTCCTGGTCCCTCAGAGGGCAGCCTGGCCCCTGAGGGGGAGGAAGGGCCTCCAAGGTAGGGCCACAGCTTCCCCCCTGCCGAGCAGTCCCCCTTCTTTTGTCTTACTTATTAAATTTCTTCATATGGTTTCATTTTTTAATGGTTTTGCTGCTAGATAGATGTTTGAAAGCCACTTCCAGAGTTTGGTGATAAATACTCAAAAACATTTTCCCAGCATTAGGGGTGCCTGGGTGGCTCAATTGGTTAAGTGTCCGACTCCTGATTTTGGCTCAGGTCATGATCTCAGGGTTGTGAGATGGTGCCCCATGTTGGGATCTGTGCTGGGCACAGAGTCTGCTTAAGATTCTCTCTCTCCCTCTCCCTCTGCCCCTCCCTGCCCACCCCCACTCACACACACAATCTCTCTAAAAAATTAAAAATAAAAATTTCCCAGCATTAAACAAGAGTCCATCCATGGCTGAGCCCCATCAGAGGAGTCACAGACTTGGGTACAGAAGGCCCTGGGCCTTTCTAGGACATGCTAGAAGTCCCTGCCTGTGTGCCAGTCGCTGCCTCACCAAGTTGCTCACTGCCACACCAGCCCAGCTCAGCTTCTCCTCCTTGAAGCACACAGGCAGACGCTGGAGACAAGGGACAGGTGGACACAGGCATAGACAAGGAACAGACCACTACACTCTCTGACAGACTGCAGAGCCCTGTCACCTGTCAAGGCTGCAGTGGTTCATCAGTCCCGGAGCCCCACCAAAGTCAAATCCCCAACTGCAAGGGATACTGCATGTCTGAGAACAGAAGAGCAGCCCAGACGCCAGCCCTTCCTCCCCTAGAATCACTCATGACAACTACAGAGCAGGAGTCGGGGACAGCAGAAATGAAGCGGCCTGGTGCACTGGTCCCACCTCCCCATTTCACGGACAGAAAGGATGAGCGCATGCAGGGACTCAGGCCTCCCAACTTCCCCGCTCCTGCTTTGGAGGACGCCCATCCCAGAAGCCACCAGCTCACTCCCTTCTTGGGGCTACACATTGAAGAAACAAGCCCAGGTAATCCTTTGCTCAAAATGTCCCAAGGCTGAGAAGAAGGTCTCTCAGGGAGTACCACCACCCTCTTCAGTCTGGAATCATGAATTCATTTCAAAGCACTTCTCAAGCTGGTCCCTGCATCCATTTCACCTTTGCACAAACTGGCTTTTCATTTGAATTCCTCCTGCCACCACAGCCATTTACTACTGCATTGACCTTTGCTTCGAGGTTAATTATAAATAGTTTTGCCTATTGGAGAAATTGAACTGAATTAGCTGAGTTTTAATCTCTCATCAATAATTCAAATGACCATTTCCCACAAATGAAAAATAAAACTGTCCAGGATGGATGGAGCAGCAGACCCCCCAACCCACACTCCCAGAGAGGCTTCACCAGGCAGGAGAAGGGGCAGAGCCTCTGCGAGCGGGTCCGCGGCCTGCCTCGGCGGGCCCATGCTTGATTTCCCTCAGTCTGGACTGGACCGGTGCCAGGAGCACGAAGGGTGTCCCAGGCTGGTCCGGCCTGTCTGACAGCCCATTAGCCCCAGCTGTCAGAGACATCTGCCTGCTCTGATTACCGTCAGAGCAGAGGAGACGCGACGGCCCCCCGCATCCCACTGTCTCCCCCTGCCCTGAACTGTCAGCAAGTGATAGTGCTTTCACTTCAAAGCACTTAGAAGCCGTCCCTGGCTGCTATTAATAACCTCCCTGTGAGGTCACCTCCCAGTGAAGCTTGGGGAGGAGTGGGCCACTCTGGGGCACAAGACCCCAAACAGCACCAAGTTCCTGCTGCTGCCTCCAGGCAAGAAATATGCCACCCCAGAGCAGAGCAAAATCCATTCATAAAACATACATGCGACATCAGGTCAGCTTTCGCTGGGCTGTGGGGCTGGGGACTCCAGGGTACATGAGAAGGACACTGAAACTGCAGCAGCTTGTGATGTCATGGGTGTCCTCGGAGGCCTGGACATATGACTCCGCACCCAGGCCACACCCTGGACAGGACTGCTCCCGAAAACCAGAAAGATGCCTCTAGGATTGCAAAGGAGCACACAAGCCCCAGCTTCTAATGTAAACTGAGCCACCCTGCTCTAGGGTCCTGGGACTGCCATAACAAATCAGCACAAATTGAGTGGGTTCCAACCATAGAAATGTCATCTCTCAGGACTGGACCCCAGAAGTCTGCAGTCTGGCAGGACCTTATTCCCTCCAGGGGCTCTAAGGGAGAATCTGTTCTTTGCCGTTTCCAGCTTCCAGTAGCTCAGTGTTCCTTGACTTGGGGCAAATCGTATCTGTCTGTGCCTCTGTAGTCACATGGCCTCCTCTTCTCCCGTCTGTGTCTTCTCCCCTTTGTCTATCCCAATTCTCCCTCAGTCTTTCTCTTAGAAGGACACTCGTCATTGGCATTAGGGCACCCCAGGATAACGCAGGATAGTCACCCTGTCTCAAAATCCTTAACTAAATTACCTCTGCAAAGACACTTCTTCCAAATAAGGTCAGTTGACAGGTTCCAGGTATGTGGACAGAACTTTTTGGGGGGCCACCCATTCAACCCATGACACACCTTGCCTATGGAAAAACCAACAAGAGAATGGCATTGGGATCACCAAGCTCTGAGTCCAAATCCCACCTCTGCCACTCAGTAACTAAAAACCAATCCTTTCTTAAGATGTCACCAACACCCAGTTTGATTCCAATTAAGGGCCCAGCAGGGCAGTGATCCGCAAACAGGCCTTGCCCTCCTTCTCTCTCACCACAGAAGGCCCCACTGCGAGCTCAGTGACAGTCCCACCCCAGGCCCAGATGGGAGTGAGAGCTTCATGTGCCCTGCAAGGTGGCCTGCTGTGGAGCCATTTGCTCCCGCACTCCGAGGTCCCAGCACTCTATCTGTCACCTCTCACGACACCCCGTCTTCCTGGGCTCTGGAACCTGGCTGCCTGCCCACATGTTTCTGCTTCAGAGCCCCCAGCAACGCCAATAGGTCTCCAGCCCAGCTTTGTTTGCTTTTAATTACGAAGCCCATGAAACAAGCCCCCCACGCAGCCATGTGCATGCACACCTGGCTGCCTCTGACAGGTAATGAATCGCTCAGCCGTGTTCAAGGGCAGGCCCTCCTGACGGCCAGGGGGCAATCGACCAAACAAAGTCAGGGTGAGCTCGGAGGTCAAAGAATATTGAACAGGGAGTGTGGTGCCCTACCCCGCAATCACGGGCCTCCCTCACACTGTCCCTGGGCGCAGCTGATATTGACACAGGTATAGTCTCGGAACTCTGTGCTTCTGACAAGGAGGATTGATTTCTCTAGGAAAATGGAAAGCGGACCCTGAGCAAATACTCTCTTATATGTCAGCACGGAGACAAAGCCTCTTTAACGTCACTTGTGAGGGGAGAGTTAAAGAAAAGCCAAGTTTTTCTTCAAGCCAAGAGGAAGACAGATGAGTGTGTAGACCCCTCTGGCGTTATTTTCTTGGGTAAGATGAACAGACCTCCAGAGCCCTGGGTTTCTTCTCTACCACCCCACCCCAAATTCTGAAGCCTACACACAAGGCTGGTCACACAGCAGCTTGGAGCCATCCTCGAGCAGGGGAAGGTCATCCTTACTGACCCAGAGGTAGCAACGGGCACAGCAGGGTGTATAGATATAAGGGGGGGTGTCCTGTGGGGCTCAAGGACCAGGATTCACCTCAAAGCCCGAGAGGTCAGCCACACAGGGGCACATGCCTGCCCATCCCAGCACACTGGGCAGCAGGGAGCTGCCAAGAGGCTCAGAACAGCGTGGCATTTCCCGGGTGATAGCCATGAAGGGAAGCCAGAAGGTAGTCAGTGCCAACCCCGGTCCCGTGCAGACTCCCCAGTGAGCACAGAGTGTTGGGTATTGGTGACACGTGGTCAGCTTTTAGTCCCCCCGACGCACGGTAGATGCCCAAGAGGAGGGTGATGGCTGAGAAGAGGGCAGGCTTTGTGTGAAGCGACAGGTCAGTCAGCTTCCTGGGGAACCAAAGACACCATGTCTGTGAGGATAAAAGACAAATACGCTTTGGGTCCTGTTCTTGTAAAAATTAGAAGGACATATGTCGAAGTGTGGATTCACACTCACACACGCACACACACACACACGCCTGGAAGCATCTCTAGAAGGCTGTACACTGAGGTGTTAGTGTCTCACCCTCCATGGTGGGATTTGGGATTTGTTTTTCCTTGTGCTTTGTCTCTATTTTCCAAATTTCCTATAATGTACATCGTATTATTTTTACAGTGTGAAAAACTGCTATTTTTTAAGCTATACAAATGAAAAGAATTGGCAATTTTAATAGTTCTCATATTCCTGCATCCACTCGGTAAGAACAGACTGTAGCCGACCGTGCCTAATTAGATTATAGGGGAACTCAGCCAATTATGTGCAGGGTACCACAGGCCCCACGATCCTCCCAGACCAACGGGGGCACTGGACCCTCAGTTCTCCCCCTTGCAAACGCTGGAGCCCCAGCGCTGCTGTTGATCCCATTTAAGAATAACCAAAAGAACGAAATAGATGTCACAAATCACTTAGTCTGCGCAGTGTTCTCCTCGAGGATGCTCACGCAGGCTTCCAGCAAAGATGACGCAAAGTAACAAGACAGATGTAATAACTAATACAAAGTGCTTGGTTCACTAAACACAGAGCTTTTGATGCTGTAACTCAATTTATGCTGGCGTAATAGGATCTGAGCGGGCTAAGAGGAGCCATATACAAGGGACAGGCAGCCCTGACAGCAAAGGGAGAGCAGAGGGCGGTCGAGCTTCTCAAGCCCGCTCTCCTCACAAACCAACCTCCTGGGACCTCAGAAAAGCCCTATCCCCTCAGGTGAGACCTTGCGGGAGTTTTCACTTTGCTGCAGGAAAAGACTCCAACGTTGCTTGGTGGCTGCTGGGACCAAAGACCGAACCAAAATCCCTTTTCCCGAGTGCCACACTCCCTCATTCCTGTAATCAGCACCTACTGTGTACCAAGCACCCACTGCATCACCAAGGTGAGTCTGGGGAGGGTCCAACACAGGTGCCAATGCTCGGGAATTCACAAGCTGACAGATAACCTTCTCGGTGCTGTCAGAGGAGGTGGGGACAGCGTCTAGTGGTTCCGCTGTCCCTGCTGACCCCGGAATAATAGAAAGGAGCCCCAGTGGCTGCTTCCCAGAGGCCCAGCCTGGGGAATGACAGAAGACATCTCGTGATTACTCTTCGTACAAAGTCAGGTCTCCCCCAAGAGGGCATTTCCAGAGCTCTGCTGCCAAGCCAGAGGAAGAAGGCCTTGCCAGGGACCCTGCCCCAGGGTCTGCTCTAGAGGGGCCCGTCATCTTTCCTCCCCCTTCACAGCCGTGGTCCCTCTGTCATTGGCATCACTTCACCACTGTAATGAGAACCTCTGGATCTGCAGGGCCAGCAACCCGCCCTGATTCACAGCTCCCAGGGAGGCTTCGGACAAGACCCGCACCCTCTCTGAGGGGCAGAGTACAGCTACCTGGATGGAGACAGAGGGTTGGCCTAGCCCTACCCTCAGACACTCTCCAGAGAAGGTGTCAGACAGCCCCCCAGAAGGGGGCTCCAGTGATAAGATCAAAAGCGTGTGCCCACTTCTGTGGGACAGAGGGGCTGATGAGATGGTTGTAGCAGCTGAGAGTATTTCTCTCGTGCTCAGGCCTGTGCACCGAAGTTGAGGTCAAGGCGTGGGGGCAGGGCATGGGGACCTGGAGCAGCACGGTGATGAGCCGGCTCATCCCAGACCCAGCAGGCTTCTTGAGCATGAATCAGAAGGGGGGCAGGGGTCCAAGTCAGTCTCAGCTGAGCTTGCCACGGGGCACTCTTCTCCCCAGGGTGCCCACCTGGCCGGGATGGAAGCAGCTTCCAGAGGCCCTGGGAGGGGCTGGGCTGGGAATGTTACCACATGGACGAAGTGGAGGGCCCACCACTGCCCACCGAATGGCCAGGGCCTTGGGAAGGGGGCCCTGCTCTCTGTTCTCACACTCCCCCTCGATCCCTACCCAGCCTCACCAGGGAGGGAGGGGAGCACAGAAGCACAAAGCACGTCCTCACCAAGGGGAATCCCCACAGAAAACCATCCCCACTTCCCTGAGGAGGAAACTGCAGCTTGAAAGGGTCAGAGCAAGCACCTAATGCTGGCCTCCGGCCTCGGGTCCCAGGGCTCCCTCCTCCACATTGCTTTGTCACCCTGTGCAGGAGTCCTTCTCACTTAGGAGAAATTTGGGACACTGGGACATGGCTCAGCCACCCTGGGCCTGGTACTGGAGTGTCCTCAGGGGCTCTCCTCTCCACCCCCCTCCACGCATTGAGAAGCTGGGTCTGAGAACTGGAACTGTTCCCCACAGTACCCCTCACCCTGTGGGACCCCGGCAAAACATATCACTTCTCTGAGCCTCAGTTTCCCCACTATAAAATGACCAGCTAGACTAAATGTCATCCGAGGGCTCCCCAGCTCTACCCCTACAACTCCAAGGACACCTGGGGAGGTGTCAGGACCTGTTAGAGCGCTGAAAGTCACAGGGCTGAGGCCTTGAAGGACGGTACCTATTTCTTCCCCAGCACTGTAAGAGATACTGAAATAGGAAACACAGCCCCCATCTCAAAGACTCCTTAATCTTGCTGGGAAGACGGGAGAGCCCACGTAAGAGGGTGGAATCATTCTTAAGTCCCCAGTGAGTGCTCTGAGTGCTTCCAGAGGAGGTAGCAAAAGATCCAGGCCCCATCAATGGGTGTGTCTGGACGGGCCAGTGGGCAGGAATCACAGACAGGAGAAGACCACCATCAAGACCTGGAGATGGCAGGGAGCACCGTGGAGCCAGGGCCACTGGAATCCGGGCACACGGAGACCTGCCCTGTGCTACTCCTGTGCTACTCACTCAAGGAAAGACGAGAGCCCTACACTTTGAAGTTACCAAATTCCTTTTAATGACTCTTAAGTGCTTCCTTACAACTTTCTATAAATCTACCAACTCATTCCTGTCCCAGAACTCCACACGCAACCTCATTAGGAGGCAGTAAGTGGTGGGAAATATTGATACTTCTGGCTAATAGTGTTATTAATACCATTACCATTCATATCACCTCGTAAACAACTCTTATAGGACATTTAGCATGGCTAAGTCCAAATGAAGATAATACTATTGCTAATTATATCTCTATAAACTTATTTTATGGCAGGGAATAAGGGCTCTTATATCCTCTGATTACTCAGTTGCCAGAACCAGAAGGAAGTAGGCAAGACTTCATGAAGACGTGCCCTCTGGGGATGATTCATTACGAATAATTGTGGTTTGCAAAAGCACAAGAGCTTTGAGGAGATATTTAGAAAGAAAGGAATTGTAATTTGTAGGAGGCAGGACAGGGAGAAAACATCTCGGGCAGCCAGAATGGGCGAGGCCGACTCAGTGGTCTCANGCAGAGGGCGGTCGAGCTTCTCAAGCCCGCTCTCCTCACAAACCAACCTCCTGGGACCTCAGAAAAGCCCTATCCCCTCAGGTGAGACCTTGCGGGAGTTTTCACTTTGCTGCAGGAAAAGACTCCAACGTTGCTTGGTGGCTGCTGGGACCAAAGACCGAACCAAAATCCCTTTTCCCGAGTGCCACACTCCCTCATTCCTGTAATCAGCACCTACTGTGTACCAAGCACCCACTGCATCACCAAGGTGAGTCTGGGGAGGGTCCAACACAGGTGCCAATGCTCGGGAATTCACAAGCTGACAGATAACCTTCTCGGTGCTGTCAGAGGAGGTGGGGACAGCGTCTAGTGGTTCCGCTGTCCCTGCTGACCCCGGAATAATAGAAAGGAGCCCCAGTGGCTGCTTCCCAGAGGCCCAGCCTGGGGAATGACAGAAGACATCTCGTGATTACTCTTCGTACAAAGTCAGGTCTCCCCCAAGAGGGCATTTCCAGAGCTCTGCTGCCAAGCCAGAGGAAGAAGGCCTTGCCAGGGACCCTGCCCCAGGGTCTGCTCTAGAGGGGCCCGTCATCTTTCCTCCCCCTTCACAGCCGTGGTCCCTCTGTCATTGGCATCACTTCACCACTGTAATGAGAACCTCTGGATCTGCAGGGCCAGCAACCCGCCCTGATTCACAGCTCCCAGGGAGGCTTCGGACAAGACCCGCACCCTCTCTGAGGGGCAGAGTACCCAGCTACCTGGATGGAGACAGAGGGTTGGCCTAGCCCTACCCTCAGACACTCTCCAGAGAAGGTGTCAGACAGCCCCCCAGAAGGGGGCTCCAGTGATAAGATCAAAAGCGTGTGCCCACTTCTGTGGGACAGAGGGGCTGATGAGATGGTTGTAGCAGCTGAGAGTATTTCTCTCGTGCTCAGGCCTGTGCACCGAAGTTGAGGTCAAGGCGTGGGGGCAGGGCATGGGGACCTGGAGCAGCACGGTGATGAGCCGGCTCATCCCAGACCCAGCAGGCTTCTTGAGCATGAATCAGAAGGGGAGCAGGGGTCCAAGTCAGTCTCAGCTGAGCTTGCCACGGGGCACTCTTCTCCCCAGGGTGCCCACCTGGCCGGGATGGAAGCAGCTTCCAGAGGCCCTGGGAGGGGCTGGGCTGGGAATGTTACCACATGGACGAAGTGGAGGGCCCACCACTGCCCACCGAATGGCCAGGGCCTTGGGAAGGGGGCCCTGCTCTCTGTTCTCACACTCCCCCTCGATCCCTACCCAGCCTCACCAGGGAGGGAGGGGAGCACAGAAGCACAAAGCACGTCCTCACCAAGGGGAATCCCCACAGAAAACCATCCCCACTTCCCTGAGGAGGAAACTGCAGCTTGAAAGGGTCAGAGCAAGCACCTAATGCTGGCCTCCGGCCTCGGGTCCCAGGGCTCCCTCCTCCACATTGCTTTGTCACCCTGTGCAGGAGTCCTTCTCACTTAGGAGAAATTTGGGACACTGGGACATGGCTCAGCCACCCTGGGCCTGGTACTGGAGTGTCCTCAGGGGCTCTCCTCTCCACCCCCCTCCACGCATTGAGAAGCTGGGTCTGAGAACTGGAACTGTTCCCCACAGTACCCCTCACCCTGTGGGACCCCGGCAAAACATATCACTTCTCTGAGCCTCAGTTTCCCCACTATAAAATGACCAGCTAGACTAAATGTCATCCGAGGGCTCCCCAGCTCTACCCCTACAACTCCAAGGACACCTGGGGAGGTGTCAGGACCTGTTAGAGCGCTGAAAGTCACAGGGCTGAGGCCTTGAAGGACGGTACCTATTTCTTCCCCAGCACTGTAAGAGATACTGAAATAGGAAACACAGCCCCCATCTCAAAGACTCCTTAATCTTGCTGGGAAGACGGGAGAGCCCACGTAAGAGGGTGGAATCATTCTTAAGTCCCCAGTGAGTGCTCTGAGTGCTTCCAGAGGAGGTAGCAAAAGATCCAGGCCCCATCAATGGGTGTGTCTGGACGGGCCAGTGGGCAGGAATCACAGACAGGAGAAGACCACCATCAAGACCTGGAGATGGCAGGGAGCACCGTGGAGCCAGGGCCACTGGAATCCGGGCACACGGAGACCTGCCCTGTGCTACTCCTGTGCTACTCACTCAAGGAAAGACGAGAGCCCTACACTTTGAAGTTACCAAATTCCTTTTAATGACTCTTAAGTGCTTCCTTACAACTTTCTATAAATCTACCAACTCATTCCTGTCCCAGAACTCCACACGCAACCTCATTAGGAGGCAGTAAGTGGTGGGAAATATTGATACTTCTGGCTAATAGTGTTATTAATACCATTACCATTCATATCACCTCATAAACAACTCTTATAGGACATTTAGCATGGCTAAGTCCAAATGAAGATAATACTATTGCTAATTATATCTCTATAAACTTATTTTATGGCAGGGAATAAGGGCTCTTATATCCTCTGATTACTCAGTTGCCAGAACCAGAAGGAAGTAGGCAAGACTTCATGAAGACGTGCCCTCTGGGGATGATTCATTACGAATAATTGTGGTTTGCAAAAGCACAAGAGCTTTGAGGAGATATTTAGAAAGAAAGGAATTGTAATTTGTAGGAGGCAGGACAGGGAGAAAACATCTCGGGCAGCCAGAATGGGCGAGGCCGACTCAGTGGTCTCAGCATCTTGGGACCCAACAGGCAGGGAGCTCAGGCTTGCTCTCTGTGGCGTCTGAGGGGCAGAAAGTGCAGATACACCAGTGTCAGGAGCAAAGCTAACCCGGGTCTGCATCTCAGGGCAGGGAAGGAGGTGTCTAAATCCAGCAGCTTTGAGATCACTTTTTGAAATCATTCACATTTTTCATTTACTTAATAGTTTACTTAGCATTTATGGACTCAAAGTGGGCTTATCTGAAGCTGGGGGAGGAGCTTACGCTGTCTCTGGAAATACTGCCTGCCCTGCAGAGATCCCCTCCCGCATTGTTTGGCAAACAACATTCCCAGATAAGGGCCAAAAACGCTTACTCTGAAGGAGGCTGTGAATAAGAAAATAAATGCTTTTCTTTTTCTCTTTCTAGCTGAGCTCAGACAATTTACAGTATTAAATGTCCCCTTGTACTCCGGAGAACTGGAATTGATTTTTTTTTCTTAAAAGTGCTCATTGGGTTGCTTATAAATTTCTTGAGCTGTTGTTATCAAGCTGTAAATTGCAGTTATGAGAATAATCACAGATCGATTGCAGTCATTCTGAGGGAGGGCCAGGTCTGCACGAACATAGGCAAGTCAGGCTTTGGACAGACATTTGTAGTAAATTATCTTTAGTTCAGATCCAATTAATTAAGAATTGGTGAGATCTCAGCACGATGCCAGGGAGAAGTCAGCCTTCCCTCCATCTGTGGTGTAGGCGTTAGTGCCATGCACCAAGTATTTCCAGTTCTCCTCCTCTCATGCAAGTCCTCATCTCCTCCGAAGTCAGACAAGCCCACAGGACTTATTTTGGCCAATGAAACGTGAGCACGAATATCACGTATTAATTTCAGGTAGGGGCTTTAAAACAAGGGTTAGCAAACTTTTCCCACAAAAAGCCAGATAGTATAGATTTTAGGCTTTGTGGATCATCTGGTAACCGTCACAACTACTCAGCTCTGCTGTTGTAACAGGAAAGCAGCCGTGGATACTATGTGATCAAATGGGTGTGGCTATGTTCCAATAAAACTTTATTTGTGGACAATGAAATTTGAATTTCATATGATGTGTGTATGTCATAAAATATTATTCTTCTCTTGGTTTTTTTTAACCATTTGAAAATTTAAAAAATATTCCTACACTGCAGAATATACAAAAACAGGTGTGACCCAGAGGCCATAGTTGGCCAACCCCTGCCTTAAAGAAATCAGTGAGGGATTTGCTGCACCCCTTTCCCCTGCCAAGATGAACACAGAAACATGTGTGGAGATGGAGCCCTCTATCAGCCCAAGGCCCATCAGTGTCTATGATCAGTTCCCACTGCACATACAGAGTGAACAAGGGATATACTCTTATTTAAGCCATTGATATTGTTGGGTATTCGTTACTGCAGCAAACCTAGCCTGTCCTGTCTGAAACTGTCTACAAAGATTTTTCTAATTGAATAAGTAGAGTAGATAAAATTGCAATATGAAAGTATTATTAAGAAAAATGACTTTTCAAATATACTTTAAACGTACATTATAGTACCTACTTTCATTAAAATCATAAATTATACATAAATGATTTTAATCTGTTCATTAAAGCAAATCCCAAACATACTGAAACTTGACAACATCTCCGAAGTCTATCTAGAATCACAATGGATTTTTAGAGTCACTTCCTTTTCAAGGAGATTCACATTCAAACTAGCCTTTCTCCTATTCTGTCCTGTTCAGTGAAATTGACAGTTTGGGAATCTGAGCCTCATACCCAGTATTTCCATCTGTAGACCAAGTGACAGGTGGGGAATAGCAGATGTTTCCAGACAGAATGAATCACATTTTAATAATACGTGATTGAGAAAGAAAGAGGCAGATAGAGACAGAGAGGTATGCCATGTGACTTTGGGTATGTCCCTTGTCCTCTCTCAGTCTCAGTTTTCCCATCTATAAAACTGAGAAATGGAACAAATGTCCTCTAGGAGCTCTTTCAATTCAGATAATCTAAAGCTAGATATAACTTCACAGACAATCTAAAACAAATCCTTTTGGATCTAACAAAATAGAAAAGAACTTTGAATACAACCCAATTTAGAATTTTGATAAAAGCCTTCACCTAGGGGCACCTGGGTGGCATAGCGGTTGGGCATCTGCCTTTGGCTCAGGGCGTGATCCTGCCATTATGGGATCGAGCCCCACATCAGGCTTCTCCGCTAGGAGCCTGCTTCTTCCTCTCCCACTCCCCCTGCTTGTGTTCCCTCTCTCACTGGCTGTCTCTGTCAAATAAATAAATAAAATCTTTAAAAAAAAAAAGCCTTCACCTAAAAAAGTCAAACGCCCCTATATTAAGCCCATAGAATTGGTCTACAATGTCCAGGAAATTAACAAAAAAGAAATACAAACAGACAACATTTAAGAAAATGTTCAACATCACTAGAGACCAAAGCAAACAGATTTAAAGATCAAGATGCCATAATCCATCTACTAACTTTGTAAAGACTCATAAGGAGGATCACAGGCCATAGTGGTAGAATAGGGAGTAAAGAGACCTGTGCTAACAGGGCTGTCAGTTAGCATGGCTTTTCTAAAAGACATTGCAGCAATATAAATTGAAAAACACAAATGTGGGCATCCCCTTGCACCAACCAATTAAACGTCAAAGATTTTTTTCTAGAAAAAACCTAGATAGGGGCGCCTGGGTGGCACAGCGGTTGGGCGTCTGCCTTCGGCTCAGGGCGTGATCCCGGCGTTAAGGGATCGAGCCCTGCGTCGGGCTTCTCCACTATGAGCCTGCTTCTTCCTCTCCCACTCCCCCTGGCTTGTGTTCCCTCTCTTGCTGGCTGTCTCTATCTCTGTCAAATAAATAAATAAAATCTTAAAAAAAAAAACCCTAGATAAGTACCACAAAATATAGATGACCCACCTGATTAATGCAGGATTGTTTACAATATCAAAAAAAAAGAAAATAAATGACCAAAAGTAAGGAAATGTGTAAATAACAGATGGCACATTGATACAATGGAATACAATTCAGCAATGAAAAGTAATGCTGCCGTGTAGAACATGACCCTAATTCTGTTTGGGAGAGGGAAAAAAGTAAAAATTATATGCATACATGGAAAAAACACTGGAAATTTTCACCAAAAATAGAAGTAGTAATCTCTAGAGATTTTCATTCTCTCAATTATCCTTTTATTGTATTTTCCAGAGTGTTGCAGAATTAGGGAAACAAAAGCATTAAATGGTACTAAAAATAAAGAAGTACAATCTACATTTATTTCTTTTAAAAAGTATTTTTGATACAATGAAAAATTTTTTAAAAGTAAACCACCAAATAATACATAGTTAGAGTCTGTTTGGGAAAATAGGCAAAAGACTGGAAGGAAATAAAATAAAAATTGTCTCTAGGGGAAGTATTATGAGTGATCCTTTTTCTTCTTACTTGTCACTTTTTTCTGATTTTTCTCTGCTGAATGCGAATTATTTATGTAAAAGTCATAAAGAACAACTTTTAAAAAATAAAGAAATGAGAAGGATCTAGATGGTTCAGGCAGGTTTGCTCTCAGTACTGAGTAAGAGTCATCTAGACCAGCCCCCAATCTTCCAAAAAGAAATAGCCACTGCCATGGTCCATAGCATCGCTCCCTGCAAGAACACATGGCCCAGATGAGGCAGGTGGGAACACCTGAAGCCCAGGACTCCATGATGACCAGGACACACTTTTAACACATGTGATATTGATACTGACAATGTGATATAAATATCCAATGTGAAGGTGTCTGGAGATGGGATCTTAGGGAAGTCATTAGGTTTAGAGGAGGTCATGGGGATGTGGCCCCCATGACAATTAGTGTCTTTCTAAGAAAAGGAGAAAACACCAGGACTCTTTCTCTTTTCGGTGTGTTAGGACACAACAAGAAGGTAACCATCTGCAAGCTATGAAGAATCCTAACCAGAAACCAAATCTACCAGCACCTTGATCTTGGACTTCCAGCCACCAGAACTATGAGAAATAAATGTCTGTTGTTTAAGTCACCCAGTCTGCAGTATTTTGTTATAGGGGCCAGAGCAGACTAACACAGAGGTCATTGTCTTTCACCATAAATAATATTATTTCACTGCCTTCAAGTTTCCACTCTCCTTGGAAACCAGTATCACATTCAGTGTTGCTCTTAGAAGGTACTTTGTCCTTTTACCATCTGAATCCTTCAAGATTTCCTTTTTCACTTCCAGCAGTTTCATTGTCATGTGCCTACATATATGCCCTTTAATTTATTCTACCTAGGGTTCATAACACTTCTTGAATCTGTGGCTTGATGTTTTTGTCAGTGGCCAAATTCTTGGCCATTATCTTTTCAAATATTGCTTCTACTCCCCCCTCCCCTTTCTGGAACTCCAATTACAAATATCAGGCCATTCCGTTATACCCCATGTGTCTCAGGGTCTTTTCTGTATTTTCTATCATTTTTTCCTGTCATGCAAACTGGAAATTTTCTACCCATCTTTCTTCCAGTTGGCCAATCTGCTCTTCCACTGTATCTAATATGCAGTTAAATCCCTCTATTGAAGTCCCAGTTATTGGTTCCACAATTTCCAAATTTCCATGTGCTTACTTAAGTTTCCAATTCTCAGCAGGAATTCTCTATGTTGCCATTCAAATTCTTGAGCGTATTAATCACAGTTGGTTTGAAGTCCACGTCTGATCATTTCAGTTGCCAGACTCCCTTCCAGTCTATGCTATCATATATTTTCCCTTGGTTTTTAGTCAGTTCTTGTCTTTTATATACCTAGTTCTTTTTTAGTGAATTCCAGATAGTGTAGAGATAATATGAGTTTCCAGATCATGCTGTCTTTCTCAAAAGAAAATTCATTTTTGTTTCTGATGGCAAACACAGTAGGGACAGATGAACTTAACCCTGTCAGTGGCTGAGCTGATTTAAAAGGCAGGCTTCAGAGGAGCCTGGGTGGCTCAGTCAATTAAGTGTCTCACTTTGGTTCAGGTCATGATAGGAGAGAGCCCTACCTCACCTCCATGCTGGGTCTGCTTCTCCCTCTCCCTCTGCCCCTCCCCCTGCTCGCACTCATGCTCTGTCTCTCTCATATAAATAAAATCTTTAAAAAATAATAAAAAATAATTTTTTTAAGTAATATAAAATGAAAGGTAGGCTTCAGCTTGTCTGAGGGCAAGTCTATTTCAGGTTCAACTTTACTATTAGAAGTTGCAGCTGAAAGTCTGGGGAGTTTACCAGGGCCCTTCCTACTTGGCAGAACTGAACCCCAATTTTCCCCCACAGACCAATGAAAACGCTAAAAGCAGCAATCAGCTTCTCAGCCATTTGGCAGCCACTTCCTGAGCCGCCTCTCAGCTGTGGCATCTGAGTCCACAACCAACCTGAGCGTGAAAGTGGGACTAAAGATCTGGCTCTCCTCCTTGGGTTTCCCATCTTTCAAGAATATAGGCCCCCTTAAGCCAAGCCTTTGTTGTTCCAATAGCTTTCCAAAGCCTTCAACATGTTGTATGAATTCCGTGGAACTGTATTCTAGTAATTATGACTGCATAACAAATTTCCCCAAAACTCAGTGGTTTCAAACAAGAACAATCACTTATTATCTCTCATAGTGATTGTGGTCAGGAATTCAGAAACAGTTCAGCTGGGTGATTCTGGCAGGGGGGTCTCTCGTAAGCTGCAGTGACATGGTAGCTTTGGCTAGGGTCATCTCAAAGGCTCCTCCACTCACATGCCTGGTACCTACTTTGGAAAGACTGAAATAATTGGGCATTTGGTTCCTTGGGCATCTCTCACTAACTCCGTGTAATCTCTCCATGTAATTGCTATAGCACGGAGGTTTCAGATGAGAAGACTTCTTACAAGTCAGCTCAGGGCTCCCACAGCATGTGCACCCCAGGAAAGAAAAGAAAGGACAGGTGGAAGCTTTTATGACATAGTCTCAGAAATCATGCAGCTTCACTTCTACCACATTCTCTTGATCCAGGCTATTACAAACGTCCATTCATGGTCAAGGGGAAGGAATATAAAACCCAACTCTCAATGCAAGAATGTCAATGTCGTGTCGTAAGAAGACACAACACACACGAGCATGTAGTATGGAAGAGATGTGGATGTGGTCTTCTGGGAAATACAATCTACCACAACTTCTCCAGCTCTTCTTGATGGCAGGTTGGCCTAAAAGAAGCTAGAATGTCACTGCCAAGCATAGAAATTCCCTTCTCTATTAACTTGGAGTTGTCTTTAATGAAGATAGGACTGCCGTGACTGTGCTTTGGTGAAAGACATCCCTGATTTGGAGCTTTTCCTTTAGTTTGGCTAAACCCACCTTCCAGGTAGGGAGCAGTTATCACATCAGTTTTGGGCAAATCTCAGAGGCCCAGTGAGAGTTCAGGCACCATTTTGGCAAGACTTTGGTCACTCTAACCAACACAGCCTGACTGCGGCTACCACTCAGACCCACTCTGAAGGCTCATTTCTCACCTGGCACAGAAAAGAAAATCCAAACCGCTTCTCCATGATCTATTCTACCTTTGCTTTATTTCCTCAGCTCAGTACTTCCCACAGACTAATATATAAAAACTCTGATCCTACATGATGTGAATTCTGTTTAAAGAAAAAAAATACAAAGAACTCTACGTATTATTTCCTCCCCTTTCCAGAGTCTTAATGCATATTAACATACAGCCTCTGAAAAGTCCTGCAGCAAAGATATTTGTTTCCCCCTCGTCTCGTGAATTTATTTAATCATGGAAAATGGGTTTGGGGGGAAGTTATCTTTTCATTAGCAGGATGCCAATTAACACCCCATAAACATTACATAGAACATATCAACATTGTATAGAACACCCGCACGCTTCCGGTTCCACCTCTGCTCTTGTGAGACTGTAGAACCAAGTTGTTTATAATAAAATATTCTGTCTCAAATTGCCTAGTGGGAGCGAGGTCATGGCTGATCACTCTTTTGCTCAGTGGGATGCATTTCTGGGTGTTCAAAAGCAAAAAGATGGGCCGTGTACCATTTTCCAAATTAGGCTGATGAATGCATCAACCTTTTCCACCTGCCAGTAACACAACAAGAAGTTTTTAAAAGGCTTGTGTTTACCGTCTGCCAATACACATGGGGCCATTAGCCAGTTGGCAGGCCTTGTGCAAGCTTCATTTCTGCCAGCTTGGAGTGAGCTGCCCACTCCCTAGCTGAGAGCCACGATCAATGTCCCTTCAGCGCTAAAGGACTGTAGGGGTGAGGGGTGGAGGAGCAAATGGGTTTGATGAGGGAGTGAGAAGCGAGGAGAAAGGGACAAAGCCGTCTTTCTAACCTCTGCAGGGGAGAGTCCTCCCACTCGAAGCCTCATTCCAGGCATCGCTACCTATCTGTTCTCCCAATCTCTTGATAATTTAGATGTGCTTCCAATTGAGAGCTGAGTTGTTTAATAAAGCAAAGACAATCGACTCTTCCTCAGTGTTATAATAGCCTCTCTGTGTGTTTACTTGAGAACAAATGCTGTTATAATTTCTTTGGGGAATCAATATCTTCCAGTGCATACGCACTGCCCTATTGGAGGTTCAGATTGTGTGAGGAGAGAAGGGGAATTTTATGGCCTTGTAAATGCTGGCAGAAGGTAGTAGGTTTAGTGAGAGCTGTAATTAAAGTTTTGCTGATAATAAAAAATGGAGGCAATAAACAATCCCACAGATTTTCCAGTCATCGGCTCTAGAACTGCTAAACCGTCACGAGGTCCTGGACGCTTGCTGGTCTCTGCACTATGAACCTCTGAAAGTGAAGGTTGCGTGGCCCCAGAGGCCGCCAGCTCCTGGACCCTTGGGATGCCCTCTACAAGCTCGCAGGCCGAGCAAGCCACAGTCACTCACTTTCCAATATGCTCTCTTCAATTTCAGGACAGCAGGCTGCAGGCCAACCTTTGTTTTATGGACTACTTCTGAGGCTGGCTGTTCAAGCCAGAACACCGCCAGCCCAGCAGTCTACACGGGAGTGGAGATCAGGGGACACAATCTGGAGGCGAGGACCTGAACTCTGAAAGGAGCTGAAGTGTAAGGGTAAGTGAATCAGTACCTACAAATCTTCTTGGAAGGGCCCCATGCTCTCCCCAGAAACCCTGCTCAAGTTCCCCAGAGCTGCACAGGAGGCTTTTCCCCAAAATAACTGCTCACCTCTCCACTCTCAACTGAGCACTGTCTGTGCAGTTTCGTGTCTGTTCTGGGCTTGACAGAAGCAAGGGAATTGCACCATTGGACGGCAGGAGGAATAGTGACCTCCTAGTACCCACAGGAGGCCAAGACAATTCTGTCTGTGTCTGCAAGCTTCCACCAATCCCCTGCCATGGGGCTGAGGTCTCTTCTTTTGAGCAGGATACAATCACAGGCACTTCTCCCTGAGATCTCTTGTGAAAAGAGTGTCAGGCTACAGAGGAACGGGGCAATTTCTCCGGTTCACAGTGATGCAGACATTGTCAAGGCTTCCTTGGCAGTGGACACCAAAGTAAGATCGGAGGAAAGCCAGAAAATATCTCCACTCACAAGCACCACCACACCCTGCCCTGCAAGACTGAGTTCCCCAAGAGGAGGAACTTGGTCTATAATCCCTGTAGTCATCCACTCAATAAACCCTCCCAGAGCACCTGCTACCTGGCACACACGGTATCACCAACACCCACAACCACACACTTGCAGAAAGAATGAACAAGTTAGCAAATTCACCTCCGTAGCGGCCAGAAGGTTCCTCTGAGAATACATGGTCTGAGTCCTTCCAGAAATCATAACGTTCTTGATACTGAGCATCTACAGTGTGCCAGACAACCTACAAAGACCTTTACAGATGTCCACTCTCTTTTCATCCTCATAACCACCCCCTGGAGGTAGAGGTGGTAGTCGTCTCTGGCAGCAGAGGGCAGTAAGACTCAGGGGAATGAACGCCCCTGGGGTCCATGTCACCCAGCCAGCACAGTGCAGGGAGGGTGTAAACCTAGGGCATTTGTGCTCCAAAGCCCATGTTCCTTCTCTTGTGCCATGTTCCCTGTGCCACAGGAGCCCCTCACCTGCCACCAGGAGTGTTCTTCCTCCCAGGGTCTGCTGCAGCAGGGGCAAAGGGGGTGATAGAAAGTGCAGAGAGGGTCAGGTGAGGGTCCCTGAGAAGGCCCAGAGGAAAGAAGGGCTGAGTCTTCAGAGGAGAGCCATAGAGAAGCAGTGAGGGGGCCAGGACTGGAGCTCAAGAAAAGCAGAGGACGCCTGGGTGGCTCAGTCAATTGAGTGTCTGCCTTCAGCTCAGATCATGATCCCAGAGTCCTGGGATCAAGTCCTGAGTCAGGCTCCCTGCTCAGCGGGGAGTCTGCTCCTCCCTCTACCCCTCCGCCCTGCTTGTGATCTCTCTCTCTCTCACACTCTCTCTCTCAAATAAGTAAATAAAATCAGAAAGAAAAGAAAGAAAGAAAGAAAGAAAGAAAGAAAGAAAGAAAGAAAGAAAGAAAGAAAGAAAGGAAAAGAAAAGCAGAGTCGGGGGGCTTATGTGTTTATAGGAAGCAGACCTGGCTGGGACTCCAGCTACCGGCAGCTCTACACTCTGGCTTTCCCTCCTGTGTCGTAGGACTCTATCTTCTAGCCCTCCTCTCCAGCGTTCCAAGGCCTAAGAGCTCTCAGGGGTCTTCAGCACAGTCCCCTTCCCAGAACACATGCTCCACCACAAATAGCCACTGGCATGGCCACAGCCCAAGCTCCTCCCTCCCAGGGGCTTGGCTATGGGGCTCCTCCAGCCAGTGCCAGACACACCTCTCCTCTCCAAGGCTGGGCCATTAGCAGCAGATGTAGCTAGGCACCAGAGGGACAGAGCACAAGGTGACACACACAGGCTGGCTGTCCCCAGAATACAAGACCCTCCAGTCTCACGGTCCTCTGACAGGTGGCTCCCCTTGGAGTCAAGGGCAGGCCTGCACTTGTTCCGATGCCCTCCCAGCAATCCCTGTCTTCAGACGCCTCAGAATTTGCACTGACCTCATGTTGCTCCTCCCCACATAAGTGAGGGACTCGGGCTGTCTCATATGGACTGCTCAGGATGCGAGCAGAGGGAGCTGTAGGAGGAGGGCCTGCCTGCATACCTCCAAGCCCAGGAGGAAATCCCAAGCAAGTGCCCACATTTGCAACTTCCCAGCCCTGTGGTTCCTCCAAAGAGCCCAATGGCCCCAATGAGGGTTCCAGAGCTCAGGCTGCAGTGGGGACCCTGGGCTGCTGATTATCCAATAAAATTACTGGCAGGCATTAAATCTATCCTCAGTTAACCTAGTGTCTTTAATAATAAAAAAGATTTTGCACTGGGGATAAATACCGTGTCTCATTTCCTCACTCTCACTGGTCTCCTGTCACTGTGCTCTTATTAATACGATGGCTAATATACGGCTCCCAATCAGCCACTAAAATGCTGCTGTTATTCCTACTAATTCGACAATAAAATGTGGCTGTACCAGGCCATAAAAAGTGGGCTGTCATGTGACTGGGGGCTCTGTGGGAGGTGATCCACAAGGCCCAGGGGTCTAGAACTGACCACCGGAACCAAGCCACACCCGAGCCACAGCACCCCAGGCCCCGACTGCCCAGGGCCCAGAAGTCACCCACAAGCTAGACATAAGCATTACCTGCGGCATTTGTTTCCCACGACCACATAACATGACCACAGACTTGGCAGCTGAAACAACACCCACTCGTGACCTCACAGTTCTGGAGGTTAGCAGTCTAGGAATGGCGCCACTGAAGTCTCCATTCAGTGTCTCACGCGGCCAAGATCAAGGTGTCAGCTGGACGGTGTTCTAGCTGGAGGCCTGACTGGCGAAAAATCCATCCCCAAACTCATCCAGGCTGTTGGCAGAATTCAGTTCCTTGTACGTCAGGACTGAGGTCCCCATTTTCCTGCTGGCTAGGCTATCAATGAGGGATCACACGCTGGGGCTGTCCTCAGGTCCTAGCCACCTGGCCTTCTCCACGGGAGGGGAGCTCACTTCTTCAAAGCCCTCGGGAGACTCTCCAGTCTGCTGCTTGGGGGACTCACACAATGTAACACAATCACTGGAGTGCTGTCCCTCGCATTTCCACGTCCCACTTACACGCAAGGGGAGGGTATTACGCAGCGTGTGTACATCAGGGGGTGTGGTCTTGCCCCCCCCCTTAGAATGCCATCTATCAGAGCTCTGTGTGAAAACCCGCCACCTGCCTTTGTGGAGAGACAATGGGTCCAACCCCACTGCCCTCCCCCACACACACTGGAGCAAGCCTCCACTCCTGCCAACCGGAGAAGCAGGTCCCACAGCAGCCAGCTCTGGCACTGGGGTATGTGCAAGGGAGGGACGGGCCCAGGAGCAGCCCCTCACGGCTGAGCACAGCATGGAACAGGGATTTCCAAAAGCAGACTGTTGACTGAGGGCCAGTGATTCACACCCCTCAAAAGGGTGTGTTTTTCAGCTTCTCAAAAGCTCCCCTGCCTTTCTTCTCCCCTCCCCCAGTTACCCGCTAGGTTATTCCCTCATCCTGGCTCTGGACACCCAGGAGCAGCTAGGCAGGAGGGAGGACCACATCAGAAGCAGGTGGAAGTGGGCGAGCAGATGAGGGGAAAACACAGACCTCAGGGCCCCCCACCTACGGCTCAGCGGACTCAGCATGGGGTCTGCCTCTGTGAACCTCCCAGCCCCGAGCTGCCACCCATGGGCCCTGCTCTGTCTCCAGCGGCTCGCAAGGCCCTGTGAGGAATTCAACAAACTGGCTTTTGGTTTTAAGGGTGAGATCTATGTGGACATAGACCCTTCAGCATTAAACCAGGGCAGCCAGCCGTGAATGGGCCCCTCCCCTTCCAGCCAACATCGATTCCCCTGCCGCAGCCTCCCAGGGCCCGCACAGGCGCCCCTCACCCCCCACCCCACTGCACCCCGCTGGTCTGCTCCACTCCACCAGGCTCCCTCGTCCCTCCCGAGCCTTTGCTTCCACGGCACCCTCAGCCGGGGCACCTTCCCTCTTTCTCTCCTGTGCTGCTCATCTTCTTCCTTATCCTTCCACATATCGTCTCATCCTGGATTTGTGGAAACACATTTGAAAATTCCTTGACACCCCCCCATGGAGAGGCTGAGTCACATTCCCCTCCCCCTGGTCTTAATGACCCTCCTAGTGAAGACAGTCCAGCACAAGTGATGCTGACTTGCTCCCAAGGCTAAGTCAGAAAAGACAGTGCAGCTCGGCCTGACCCCATCAGGGTCACCCTTCTCACCATGTGGCTGTCATGCATGGGGCAGCCCCAGTTATGGGGACAGGCCGTCACAGGCCCTGCTAAAGTCCTGGCCTGTAGCCAGCCTGACACCATCCCAGAGGAGTGAGGAAGCCTTCGGGGATGGACCCTGCCCCAGGCACCATCCGACTACAACCACACAACAGACCCCAAACCAGAACCCACAAAGGAGCCCAAACTACCCCCACAACCAGGAGAGATGATAATAGAAAATGACTGTGGTTTTACAGTATGGAGTGCAGGGGGGTTGTTACCAATGACCAGAACAGAGCTCAAGGAGAATTCCAGCAATTCCTCTTTCTCTCCTTCACGCTCAGCCCTCATTTGGGTTGCCTGCCCTCCCCTGTGCCCCCAGAAGATTCTGCATAGTGCAGTGGTTAAGAGTGTAGCCTCTGGAATCATGTACTTGAGTTGAACACCCTGCTCCATCACCCACTGGCAGGGTAACCCCGGGCAAGTTCCATTTCTTCTCTGAGCCTCAGCCTCTTCATCTATGAAACATAAAGGGTAACCAGACAGCCTTGCCCTGTGTGTCCATGGGGCCAGGGATTGCCAACCCCATGGGCCCAATAGTTGCAAGGTAAGCCCCTGTCCCTAGCAAAGGCAGGAGGGTGGCCAACAAGGCCCTTCCAGCTTGAGGACTAAAGAAAGACAGAATGGTATCTTCAACACCAACCCCGAGAGGAAAGACCAAGTCACCTTTAAATAATGGCCAAGGTCATATGGTGAAGCTCTGTGAAGACACATAAAAAGGAAGGTGAATTATTTATGCCTGGGCTGAGGAAACAGGCTTGAGTCCCACCATGTGTCTCCTCCCATTATATGCTCACCTTACAGAAATTATCAGTGAGAACAAGACCTGAGCACTAAGAAGCAGAATGAAGATTTCCTCCGGTACATACTGGCCAATTAATTCTTGTCTTCTCGTCATGGCAGCTGTCCATGTCCAAGTACACCACGAAGGAGTCTGCCTGGGTGTGTGACACCCTCTAGTCCCCCAGTGGCTGGAGGCCCCAAATTCAGACTGGGATGCTTGTTCCACCAGTCACCACCCCCAGGGCCGGCCTTTCTGCACCCCGCTTCCGACGCTAATGTTGGCATCTGTGTCATTACCACAGTCCTGTCCAGCAGGGCTGTGGCCTTCTCTCAAGACCCTTCCCCTCCTGCCACCTCCTGCACCACAGGGTCCACAGGCCTGACAAGCCCCCTTCAACATCCAGTCCAAATGCAGCCACAAACAATCAAACACTTGCTATAGGACGTGGAAGTCCCCACTGGGAACCTCAGCTCTACTATTCATCCACATCGGCATCTGAAACATCAGCTGAAGCTGCTTCACTTCCCTGCAAAACAGAAAACTGGAGAGAATCTTCAGAATCTTCAGGCAACAAGGCCCAGAGCCCCGGGCGGTGGGGGGGTGGTCCTGAGCCCTCCACAGGGCTCTCACAGGGCATCTCTATGTTCACACAGAGCGTCCAGGAGCTGGGCAGGCAGGCGGCAGCTCTACCTCTCCTCCAAAGCCACCAGGAGGGATCTGGCCCAATCAGGGAGGGGCCTTTTGCTCTCAATGTGAATCGAGGAAATGCCGGCAGATAAAATTAGCGCTGCCTACCCATCCCAAGCTGTCAGAGGAGCTATTCTCAGGTGCTTGCTGCTGGGTTCATCTTCCCATTCTTTGCTCTGACTTCTTCCAGTGTTTCAAGAGCAGAGTCACTGGAGAGGCCAGCCCTGGTGTACATTCTGGATCCTGAATCTCTGAGGCCCAGGAGGGATTTGGGAGAGAGGAGGGGACCTGAATGCAGAGGCCCACTGGGGGCACAAGATTGGAAATACCGGCCTATGCCGGCAAAGCACTAAATGCCACATATGCTCTCAGTACCACACTTTAAGATGACAAAACTGAAGAAGAAGAAACAGGCAAAGCCAAGCTAGATGGCCAGACAATACAACACAACAAATCCCTAAGCCAGGACCTAGGCTTTCCACTACCTGGTCCTATGATGCTGCTACACAAACAGAGCCACGTGAGCCAACCACTCAGCCCTGGCATAGTGCCCGGCCCAGTCACACACACAGCTCCAGGGCCTGGCCATCCAAGGGGCCGGGGAACCTGCTACCAGCGCCCCAGTGGCTTCCAGACACTGGGGCCAAGAGGCAGTGTTGTCTCAGCCAAACTCCATGGACCCCAGGCCAGGGGTCCTCACAATTCCAGCTTCCTGAGAAGGCTCCCAGAAGTCCTCCAAACCCCAGCCGGGAACAAGAACCCCCAGGCACTGGAAGGGGCCACTCTGAGGTTAAACGAAAGCAACAAGAGCCATTAGTGCCAGGGGAAAGGGAAGACGGTTCTGATGAGCATGCCACCTCTCCCCACCCCTGGCTACAGATCATGGCCAATGATCCCCAGATGAAGGTCCTCGCAGGAGAGGCCGTTTGAAGCCCCTGGTGGGCCCCCTACATCACCTCTTGGTTGAGTCCTCCTTGCTGGGAGACACCTACTATTTGTTCCCAAATTATTTTGTCCCCAAATTAGTCTCAAGGATCTAAGGATCAGGAACACTCCCACCCTCCCCTCCCCAGCCTGAGACAACCCCATCACTCCAGGTAGCCCCCTACTGTCACCTCCACAGTCCTTTGAGCTGCATGGGTCTGGGCACATTCCCATTCCTTGAGAGAAACAACATTTCTCTCAAGATAGCAGGTCGGCCCATGACAGAGTTTATGCCCCATGCTTCTCCACTGGAGGAGGGAAGTATCAGCAGGAGAACCTCTACTCATCCTTCAGAGCTCAATCTAGATACCACCTCCTCCAGGAAACCTTCCCCCACTTGGTCAGGTGCCTCTCCTCTGAGCTCCCCCTACACCCCATGTTTCCCCCATCCTCGATTTACCACCCCGCCAAGCTGGAAGGTGACCTGACATCTTTGCATGGCCTGTGACTGGCACAGTCGGTGCTCCACAAAGTGTGGCTCACGGAATGAGTGTGCTTTTTTTTTTTTTAAAGATTTTATTTATTAATTTGACAGAGACAGAGACAGCCAGCGAGAGAGGGAACACAAGCAGGGGGAGTGGGAGAGGAAGAAGCAGGCTCATAGCAGAGGAGCCTGATGTGGGGCTCGATCCCATAACGCCGGGATCACGCCCTGAGCTGAACGCAGACACTTAACCGCTGTGCCACCCAGGCGCCCCGAGTGTGCTTTTTAACAAATCCAGCCAACCACATGGCCTGGGGCACTCACATGCACAAATACTCACAAACTCTGTAAACATATCCTCCTGAGTCATTACCACAAAGATCCTGCTGAGAGATTCTTTGAAGTTCAGAGAAATGCTGGGCCCAGTTCCTCAGGCCTTTGATGGGGGCCAAGAGGCAGAGACGACCCAGTGCTGGGCCATCGCCTTGCCCCCCACCCCCACCCCAAGAAACCTACCTTTTAGGAGGAAAACAAGCCAACAAAGACAGCAGCTGCCTCCCTCGACAGCCAGACCCCCAGAGAGTTTAAATGGAATGAAAATAATCTCACTTTGTTGCCCTAACCACAGATAGACAGTCAGGAGAGAACAGCCCGCTAACTGCTTCTTTGAAGAGGCAAAGACTCTTGTACCCAAAAGCTATTTGTCCTCCATAAATGGGATTTCAGAAACAGAGCTGAAAGGGGAGACGATGGCCTCAAGAGCCTAAGCTTGTATTATACATTAGACAGATATTTAAAAATAAATAGTGGGGGCGCCTGGGTGGCAGAGCGGTTAAGCGTCTGCCTTCGGCTCAGGGCGTGATCCCGGCGTTATGGGAGAGCCCCACATCAGGCTCCTCTGCTATGAGCCTGCTTCTTCCTCTCCCACTCCCCCTGCTTGTGTTCCCTCTCTCNTTCCCTCTCTCGCTGGCTGTCTCTATCTCTGTCGAATAAATAAATAAAATTTAAAAAAAAAATAATAAATAAATAAATAAATAGTGATTAAAAGGAAATCCACGAATGACAGCAGAGAGCTCCAGACCCTCCAAGGCCTTCATGCAAATGTCTCGCTGCACTCTCTACACTGGGATTCTGGGCCAAACTGTAATCGTTTCTCTGATTTTTTTTAAAAACTCTTGCCACCCAGCTGCTTTGAGGGGCTAAGCTCCGTTCCAGGGGGTAGAACTGCCTCCAAGGATGGGAGGCCCCGCAGCAGCGCCCTCTCCTGGAGGCCCGTGCGCATGCTCACTGCTCTCAGCCTCAGGACCAGGCCCCAAGGGGTGCCCCCTCCGCCATCCTCCTGCTAAGCAGGTGCTCCCTTCCACAACACTCATCACAGCCTGTGTGGAAGCCTGTCTCCCGGGCGTGTTGTGACCTCCAGGGGTCAGGAACCCTGCCCGTGCTGGGTAAGCTGTCAGTAAGCCTTCCTGAAGGGCCATCAGCCTGAGAAACACGCTCTAAGAGGAAAGAGGGGAAGGAGGTCAGAGCCCAAGCCAACAGACCCCTGCCTTAGCCAGCCAACGTCTGGCTCGTTAGTCACTGTTGCTAATATTACTGTTGTCACTGTCCTCATCATTAGCATTCACATCGGGGAGGGCTGGAATTCCAAACCTTAGCTAAAGACTTCAATCTCCAGGAATACCCCCGACCCCCACTACCCCATCCCTACCCCCCCCAAAAATCAGATGCTCAGCTTTTCCCAGTGCTGTGTTTCAGAGAAAATGAGCTTAGATCCTTTTCTCCTTAACTAAAGTCCATACTTCACTCAGATTTTATTAGTTTTATTAGTTTTCGTCCTTCTCCCATTCCAGAATCACATCCAGAATATCACATTACATTTAGGCACTTCCTGCGTCTCTTGGCTGGGAGTTTCTTTGACTTTCCTGGTTGTTGGTGGCCTTGATAGTTTTGAGGGGTACTGGTCAGGTGTTTTGTAGGATGCCACACTACTGGAATGTACCCGAAGTTCTTCTCGTGGTTAGACAGAAGTGATGGGTTTTAGAGAGGTAAAGTGCCCCTCTCACATGCAGGGTACACACCATCTGCATGACTTATCACCCATGATGGTGACCTTGGTCACCTGGCTGAGACTGTTTGTCAGGGTTCTCTAGACCTTTCCAATGAAATCCTCCCTGTTCCCTAAAAGACCAGGCCAAAAATCACCTCCTCCTAGACGCCTCCCCAGATTACGTATACATGCTATGAGTTCCACTCAGTACTTAGCATACTCCAAGTATTTCAAGTGTCCATGAACCTGCCTCCTTGTGTTCAATGAAGGCTCTGTAGGGCTGTGACCTGATGCCCAGCAGCACCTAGCCCAGAATAAAAAGCAAAAAAAACACTTATTTAGTGTTGACTGAGTGCCAGCTCCACGCTTGGCACCCCACGGGGGCTCTCCAGCCATACCACAATAAGGGAGGAGCTCTTGTTATTGCCATCTTACAGATGAAGAAGGGCTCAGAAACAGTACAGCATGGAACTGGCAGAGCTGGGATCCTGCTGTTTGGCTCTGCAATCTGTCCCTTCATCCCTCTGCTCTGCTCCTTTCCTATGAGTCTTCAAAGCTTTCCGTGTGCCCTCAATACCCAATCAAGGACAAGCTGCTGCAGTGAGGACAGAAACATGACTGGACTGACTGGAGGTCTGAGGTCCTCAACAAGAGCACCAAAGGCATGGCCCTGGCCCTGGTCCGGCCTGACCTCGGCCCAGCTCCGGCCCACTCCCAGTCTAGCAAGTGCGGGCCAAGCCACCAGCCTGCCCTCACCCCCGTGAGGCCCCAGTAACCACCATGCCTTCCCTTTCTGACATCCAGAGATGGGGAGGCACAGCTGTGCCCCCTACATGCTGCATCAGCAAGAAGCCAAAGGATGTATGTGGAGCTGGAACATCTCCCGCAAATTTTGTTTTATTAAATTTTAAACTTTAATAAAACAAGGACACATTTCAAGTGCCAGCCCTGGGCTCCCCCATCCCAGCCACCCCACCATCCTCAGGCTCACCGAGAACCCTCTCTCTGAGCATCAAACGTTTTCTTGGGGTGTTGACATCTGCCGCTCAGGGCCCTGAGCAGGGGAGGCAGAAGACAGGGCCGGGTTGGAGGGGGAAGGCTTTAGCTGTTCCAGGCTGGGCCCAGGAAGGGATGCTGGCTGGGCACTACCCAGGCAACCAGTCAAGAGCTTCCTTGTCCTTCAAGACAGGAGAGGAGGCAGCAGTGTCCGCTCGGGCTGGGGATGAGGCTCTAGTCCCTCGGCAACCAGACTTAACAGTGGGGTTAAGGACTAGGACCCTCAATTCCCAAGCTAAGGCCCCAGGCAAGAGAGTCAGGGTACTAGGGACATAAGTAGCTGGTTTGTCATTGGCCATGCCTTCCACGCACTTCTCTCTGCCCAACCCCCTCACCACACTGCCAGCCCCAGACGCAGTAGCCCATCTATCAAGTGAGCTGTATCTTGGAGCTACCTCTAATTAAGGCACTCATAAACTCACAAACCTGCCAGGGATGACCAATCTTGTTAGAATGGCACTTAAGGCTCCCTACCATCCTTCCAAGGTACCCCTCTAATTCCCCAACTTTATCCCTGCCCTGCATTCTCCCTGGTTCCAGAATCTCTCCCCACTCCTGCTCCCCCTTAGCACCTCCAGGTCTTCTTCCTTGCTAGCCCCCCAACCTGGAACACCTTCTGAAGATCCCCTGTCAGACCCTACAGAGTTCAGAAGTGCTTTCTCAGCCTTCCAGCCTTCCCAGATTCCAAGTTTCTGCATGTCTAGAAGCCCGTCTCTTGAGACCCTCTTCAGAACCCTCTGCTGGGAGCCTGGCTAATTGTGGATATCTTCTTTGCTAACCAGCCCACTCCTGGCCATTAGGTACAGTCTCTTCATCTGTGTGACCCCACTGCAAATTTCACAGTGCCTGGGCAGTAAAAGACACCAGGAAGAAGAGACGGGGTGGGGAGACAGGTCACAGGGAGCCAAGGTCAGATGCCATGTGCAGGGCCTAAGAGCCACCTCCAGGAGTCAGACAGATAGCAACAGGGTGCCAGAGCAATCCCTGCCTTGTCTCCATCAGCCAAACCAGCATAGCAGACCCTTCCTCCTGTACCCCTTCTCCCCATCTTCCATCACATCCAAATGGAAAGCAGCGAACAAAGTAATCAAAGACCCCAAATCCACTTGGTCAAGACAATCTCCAAGCTTCCCTTCTCCCAGCCTTGCCACTTCCACTTGGGCTCTGGTCTGGAGAGATGTCCCACGAGTCCCCACACCAGCTCTTTGCAGCAGAAGGACGGAGCAAAGGGGCCCCTGCTCAGGGTGGGAACAGCAGCCTCCCACGTCCTGTCACACAACACTGGCCTCGAGAACCCAGCACCCTACTCCCCAGACCCACCCCTCGCCACTCGCTGGATTGCATAGCTTCTGAAATCGGACTTGTGCAGAACTGCTGTAGGAAGAACATTCCAAAGCAAACAGGGACTGCAAGGGCAGGCTGAGCTGCGTGTGTCAGAAGCCTGCCAAGTCTCCCAGCACCCTGCCCCGCATATCCCAGCCCCTCAGCCACCATTGGTCCTGCAACCCTTGCAAGGTTCCACGGAAGGTCAGACCCCATGGGCTCTGTAAGGGATGAGCTCCAGCGATCATCACTTTTTTCCAACCCAGAAATCGTATCAGGAGGATGGGAGGCATGAGGGGGAGAGATCTGCTGTCTCAGAACTAATCTCTTGTCCCTCCAGCCAGCTGGCCCTCCATCAACCTTCTAAAGCTTTCCCTGCAGAGCAGCCTCCAGGTTCCAGGCAAACAAAGCAGCCCACACATTCCTCTTGGAGGACCCAGGCATCCTAGGATTTGGCATCAGATTTCAAGGGACCCCAGGAATGTTAGCCCTCTGGAGCCTCTGCTTCCAAACCCCCCCCCCGCCCCCTGNCCCCCCTGCCGCCACCGCCCAAACCAAGCCCACCAGCATTCTTCAATTCTCCACACCCTTCGAGGATAAACGTTTCCTTCAAATGAAAAAAGGTTTCTATAGTGTTTTCTGCACCAAAGGATGAGACTGCTTTTTGCACTGAGGAGAGGAGTGGGGCAAACAGTTCAATTAGTTTGAAGACAAAAGCCTGGCAAAACCCCTCTTTCATAATTGGAAGTAATGAACTTTAATAAAAACCCAGCACAGCCCCTTCAGCATCAGATGAGATGTCGCTGAAACTCATTTGAGCGCTGTCTTTCAGGGTTCCTTCCGCAGGGCATTGCGATGAGTGAAAGCCGAGGCGAAGAAGGAGAGGTTAATAGTCCTGACGCTCTCCTGATCAGCCTCGTCTGGAAGAGGATTCTGGGCTCAGAAGCGTTCCTGCCCACCAAGGCCCTCCCCAGGATCTGCCCAGCCCCAATCCAAGCAGGCCTCCGCGCCCGCCTCAGCACACACACACACACATGTGTATACATGCACACGCACACACGCTCACGGCAGGGTAGGGAGTTTGCTGCACTGGCCACAGAGTCCCTGCCTGCCGGCACTTTCTCTGAGCCAGTCAGGGTCCTTCGATCTGCTGACAAGAGGTGGATGGCCCTCTCCCAGACTTAGAATGCCCTGTCCGGCCCTTGACCTCCCGGGCATTTGGAAAAGAAAAATTCACAAACTCACTCCTTCGATCTTGACCTGCTTCTCCTTCTCAGCACCCACGGATCCAACACCCCAGCACAACTAAGAAGAACCTTCCAGCATCTTCCGCCCCAATCAACTGCTCCTCCTGACTTCCCTTGTCTTCTTCTCAGTGTTTTTATTACAAAAGTAATGGATGCTCATTACGGAAAATTCAGAAAATATAGATAAGCAATAAGAAGAAAATGAAAATATCTCATAACATCACCACTCAGAAATTACATTAGCATTTTGGTTTATAGCCTTCCACACATTTTTCTGTGCATATAAAGAAAGGCTTTGTTTTTGGAGGGCTTATTCCCCAAGCAAAACTAGCATCAGATGTGTTCCTATCGCAGTGTGTTCTCACTCACACACACTCCGAATCTCTGGCTCCCCTCTCCCCCAAAACCCACTCTGGGCACTTGCTGAAATCGTGGCATCTGTCCCTTCATCTGTCCCTTTCTCTTCACTGCCATGGCCATGTCTAGGCCTCCATTCCTGTACTCCCATGAGCCTCCCCACCGGTCCCACCCTCCAAGGGACAGGGACACGAAGAAATTCACTGGTTTTGCCGACCATCTGTTTACACTGTGAATATACCTGAGCAGAGTTCAGAGCGAACATCAGCAGTGTCGGTCCAGGGATGGGTTAGTGACGGTACATTCCCACAATGCAACAGTATGCAGCTGTGAAGGAGGGATGCCGTGGACAAGTGTTTAGGACACAAAGAAATGTTTAAAAAGCAGTATGCAAAACCATATTTAGAGTAAAATCTCAACTTCATTAAATGTTATACTATAAATACAGACATAATCCTGTAACAATGAAGTGACACACGCCAGTAAGTTAATACTAATCTCTGGATAATTTTAGATGTCCCATTGTTTACCTGGATTTTCCAATACATTCATATATTGAAGATTTTCACTTTGGGCAATTCCTGTTTTTAGAAATGTGGAAGCTTTGAAAGGATGCTTACAAGCCAAAAGCGTGCTTCTCCGATGTTATCATGCGTCAGTATCACCTGGAGAGCTTGTTAAGACACAGACTCCTGGGCCCCACCCCCAAAGTTTCTGATCCAGAAGGTATGGGATGGAAGGGCTGAGAATGGTCACTTCTAATGAGTCTCAGCTAAGGCTGTTGCTGGTCCAGGGACCACACTTTGAGAACCACTGACCACATTAAGGAAGAAGGCACCAAGGCATCAATGAGAAGAAGTCCCCACCCTACTGGAGGAAGAGGTGGCCTTCTAGGGATCCCTGAGCTCTGTCCCTCTCTCCCTGTCCCCCCAGAAGGAAGCAGAAATGACACACCTGAGATGTATAAGTGAAGTGACTGAAGTGACTTGTAGCCTCTTCCTCCCTAGAACGAGCCCTCCAAGGCCCATTAACCCCGGGACACTGTCCCTTCCTCCCACCATGCTGAGGTGTCCACAGAGGTGGTGTCAGAGAGACGAAGGCCTGGAGGAAGCTGCCAGGGGCAAGCTTCTGAGGGCCCAGGGAAAGCTCACACAGAGAGCCCACCAAGCAGAAACAGATGTCCAAGCACTGTCCTTCCATCACAAAAAACCCTTCACCCTGCAACCCCATGTTTCCAGGACTCCCTTCTTTCTTTGAGCCTTTCTTCTGCTCATTCTTTACTTCATTCATTCATTCAAAAAGTCATCTACTTTTGCACTTGGCTCCCGATCTCATCCAGCAGGACAGACAGACCATCAACCAAACACAGCAAGGCGCGGTGGTTCAAGCTCGGTCTCAGGTATACTTGAGGGACACGGGCCCCCCAAGGAGAGACATCAATATGAGGTGTGAAGGTGGCAGGAGTATTTAATAACACAGGAAGGAGCATTTACATACATGGGCTTTAGAGAAGCACGACAGCGTGATGGTTGGGAACGCAGGCTCTGAGCTCTCCCAGACCTGGATTCCAATCCTAGCTCTAGCTTTTACTAGCCTAACCTCTCTGGACTTCAGTCATCCCATTTGCAAACTGGTAGGTAGCTTCTAAGAGGGTCCCCAATCATCTCCACCTCCTGTTTTCACCCCCCTGTGTGATCCCCTCTCTGTGCGTGTGGCTGAATCTCATTCCCGGCTTCTAATGAATAGAACATGGTGGAAGAGATAGAATGCCCCTTCTGAGACTAAGTGATAGAAATACTATGGCTTCCTTCTTGAGTTCTCTCTCTCTCCTCTCTGTCTCCCCCCACCCCACCTCCTTCTCTCTCACTCCCTCCCATTTTCTCATCCCTTACTCTGGGGAGAATTAAGCCGCCGTGCTGTGAGCAGCCCTGTGGAGAAGGAACTGGAGCCTCCAGCCAACAACAGAGAGCCTGAAGGCTGCCCACCATCACGTGAGTGAGCTGGGAAGTGGACCCACTCCCAGTCAAGCCTGGGGATGACTATTTAACCCCGGTGGCTGCCTTGACAGCAGGTGATGGCAGTTCCGTGACAGATCCCGAGCCAGAACAACCAAGTTAAGCTTTTCCCAGGATCCCGACTCACGGAAACTGGGAGGTAATATATGTTTGGGCTTTTGAACCGCAATTTGTCGGGCAGCAGTGGAAGGCTAAAATGGTATGGACGCCAATGGTATCTGACCCTGGGCTTGACATGAGGACCGAACAGTCTAATGCAAGGAGAGCTCTTAGTACAGAGCATGGCACATAGTAAGTGCTTACAGATGTTACTAAGAGTAATTATAATAACAAATATCTGCTTTCCACATGTGCCCCCAGAGGAGTAGGTCTGGTGGTGTTATTTTAGACCCACAGCAAGCTGCAGGGAGACAGAGTCAAAGGTGCATGTATTAGTTTCCTATTGCTGCTGTAACAAATTATCAGCAATTTGGGGGCTTCAGACAACGCAAATGTATCACCTTATAGTATCCCCAAAATGGGTCATATGAGGCTAAAAGCAAAGTGTCAGCCGAACTGTGTTTCTTCTGGAGGCCTCGAGAGAAACATCCTTTGCCTTTTCCGGCATCTGAAGGATGCCCACATTCTTTGGCTCATGGTGGCATCACCCCAAATTCTGCTTCTGTTATCATGCCTCTTTCTCTGACTCTGAACCCCCTGCTCTCTCTTAAAGGACCCTCATGGTTTCCTGGGGCTCACCTGGATAATCCAAGCTAACCTCCCTCCCCCCGGGACCAACTGAATCCCTTCTGCAGCATCCCTTGCCGGGGAGGAGAACATGTTCATATGCCCCAGGGATTAGAATGACGACACCGGGGGGGGGGCATGCTTCAGCCTACTTATAGTGTGGTTCCCCCTGACTCTCTGAGTCTCCTCATCTCCAGGCAGAGCATCCCTGGCCCCATCAGCCATTGCTCCCACCAAGGACTTCACCACCCCCCCTCAATGCCCTCTTTGTCTCCATCACTTGATTCTTTAAAAATCAGGTTGAAATGGAAAATCTTGACACCATACTCCTTCAGGACTGAATTTAATAAGTGAAAACTTTGGTTCTCACACATTTCACAACACTTCAGGAAAACAAACATTTCCTCCCCTCCCCTGCTCACACCGTTATCAGCGTGAAAGCTCCTGCTTCCTATTCCAGCTGCTGCAAAGTTGCTCACACGAGAAAAGGTGAATTATTCAGTGCAGCGTTTAAGTGGCATTTAATATTTGATCAATTAGCATTCTTTGATCCGTGTCCTAACAGTAGGATGTCCCTGGCTCTGTAGCTGGATGGAGGCTTCCTCTTTCGAGATGTGTGCATATGAGTGTGTGTGTGTGTGAATGAGCACACGCACACAGGGGAAGAGAGGCTCACACACGTGACCTGCATCTAAAACACATCAGAAGCACAAGCACCCGGTGCCGCAGACAGAAGGGGAGGTGGGGGTGAAATGTGGAGGAGGGCAGGTCAAAAGGTAGGACGTCGCCCTGGGAACCCCTGCCAGCGAGGTGCCCCCCCGATCATCTGGCACCACCATCACCTCCACGTGGCTCTGGGCAGCCCCACGCCTGGCACACAGCATGAAAGCAGCACCTGCTCAAACCAACACATGATCCAAACTTGGGGGCTTCAACTTCAGCGGAAGCGCCCCTTTCAGGTCTTCTGTGGCTTTGGACCCGCAGCAGGCCTTGTCCCCCACCACCAGCCAAGCAGGGACAGTGGAAGAGTTTAAGATGGCTCTTTGTCCTAAAAGGGGAGTTTGGTAATCAGTCTCACATGCATGGTCTTCTTCTCTGCCAATGTGTCACTTGTAGGAACTGGACTCTGAGATTTTTGACTTCTGAGTGGAAATACTACAAAAAGAGGAATGCTGCCTCCTGACTCATTAGGGAGAAGCCTGGACACAACACAGACACGTCCTCACACACACACATACGCATGTACACAGGCCCACACCCACACACACACTTCACGCATCTCTCCAGCCAAGCGCAGCCCACCCTGGGAGGTCAGGGTGGGTACCTTCACAGGCACCCCGGCTTCAGTTCAAGGCTCCTGGATGGGAAGGAGGAGTACCGGGGGAAGGGGAGGTTCCGACCACATGTGGCCGGGGCTCCATCACGTGTCAGCCCCCTCCTCGTCCCCTAATTTCGGAACAACACTGCAGGCCAGATGTGCTGCTTAACAAACCAAAAGTGGTACTTCCACACCAGAATGAGAAGGGAAGTGTCCGCGCCTCTCCTACTGTGATTTTTGTGTGGCTCCATTCGGTTGTCCCAAACTGCGGAAAAACCAAGGCTTTTGTTGGCCAGGTTTTATTAACCACAGTCATCAGCTACCTCCCGCATCCATCACTGATTGAGATAAATGACACTATTTTTTTTCTTAAAAAAAAAAAATCTACGCCTAACGAAGTCTCTTTCATGCCACAATCTCAGCAGTAGAGATAAATGAGAAACAATTTCTTAGGATCCATTATTTTAAATTACAGATATCAACCCTGATGCTGTTTTCAAGGTTTATTGAATTTTCGTAAATGATCATCAGCTTCTGCATTCTACACGTGTAAGAGAAATCTGAACTCGGAGAGGTTGTACGGCCTCCTTTTAAAGCCTCAATGAGGAGGGCTCCATTCCCCAGTCTCCCCAAGAAACCTTCCAGAAAGTTCCAGGGTCTCTTGGCCAGACCCTGAGAGACAAGGGGAGGGAGAGAAGGGGAGAGGGAACATCAGGAGGAGCTTGTGGCCATCTGTCTGCTTTCCTTGGCTGAACTGGGAGCCCAACTCCCTGGCACAGAAGCCTGATCCTGTCCGTGAGTACAGTAAAAAGATGGAGTGGTGAGAGTTCTAAGAAGGTCATTCTGAAGACTGATATTTTTAGGGAGAAAGGAGGAGAAAGGCTGAGCTCGGGACACCAGAGGGCTGGCATCGGTTGTGTGAGAAAGCACAGGCTGGGAGGCTGGCCACAGTCAGAATCGGGGCATCCTTCTAAATGTGATCAGAGACCACTGATGGATTTTAGTAGAGTGACAGTAAAGGGATAATACCCACAAAGGTATAAATCGAATAGAAGACAAATAGCATCAAAATTTGGGAGGCTGGAAACTAGATGGTAACTGACACAGCAGACCAGAGAACACCAGGTCTAAACCAGCAGTGGGGAAAGCCTGGAAGCAATGGACTTGCACATCCCCAGCCCCACGTGGGCCCTGGAGTCCGAGGTCCCAGGCACCTCAGAGAGTAGAGAGGCAGGTGGCACTTGAACCAGAAGGACTGCCTGAAAATCTATATGAAAAGCAACGAGATCCCCCCATCCTCCCATTCCTGACACAGCAGGGACTGCACCACACACACAAGCAGAAGGCCTGGGGGGGCTTGAAGGACTGCTCTCTGTACCCCCAGGTCCAGTCGAGTGTAGGGCCCAAAATGCAGATAAATGAAATAGAAGTCTACCTACCAAATGATCGGAATCCCAGCCCCTTTCCCCTGCCTGGTTCTGAAAACACTGCTAACTTGGCTCATAGGATAATTACCACTTCAGGAAAAGAGACTTATAAATAGAGACAAACAAGGGCCCTTTTGCTATGGGGGTGAATGGGTTCTCCCAAAATTCACAACTACCCAGGACCTCAGAATGTGATCTTGTTTGGAAATTGGGTCTTTGCAGATGTAGTTAAGGTTAAGAATCAAGATGAGACCACACCGCTCATTTAGGTGCAGCCTAAATCCAAGGAGAGTGTCCTTAAAGAGACAGAAAAGGACACACAGAGA
Organism: Ailuropoda melanoleuca; assembly: GCF_002007445.2. Classification (NCBI taxonomy): domain Eukaryota; kingdom Metazoa; phylum Chordata; class Mammalia; order Carnivora; family Ursidae; genus Ailuropoda; species Ailuropoda melanoleuca. The sequence continues at coordinate 22,893,774 of NC_048220.1, forward strand.
CACAAGGACAATGGCCATGTGAAGACAGATCGTGCGTTGCCGCGAGCAGAGGACTGCCAGCAGCCCCCTAGAGGCTGGAGGAGGAAGGAAGGACCCTCCCCTAGAGGCTGCGCTGGGAACATGGCCCTGCTGCCACCTTGGTTTCAGGGTCTGGCCTCCAGAAATGTCTGTGGTCAACAGTAACTTCTTTCATGACACGTCTCCAAAGGCAATGGAAACAAAAGAAAAAATGAACTTTTGTGACTTCATCAAGATAAAACGTTCTGCACAGCAAAGGAAACAGTCATCAAAACAAAGAGGCAACCCACAGAATGGGAGAAGATATTTGCAAATGACACTACAGATAAAAGGCTGGTATCCAAGATCTATAAAGAACTTCTCAAACTTATACACAAGAAACAAATACTCAAATCAAAAAATGGGCAGAAGTTACGAACAGACACTTTTCCAATGAAGACATACAAATGGCTAACAGACACATGAAAAAATGTTCAAAATCATTAGCCGTCAGGGAAATTCAAATCAAAACCCCATTGAGATACCACCTTACACCAGTTAGAATGGCAAAAATGGACAAGGCAAGAAACAGCAAATGTTGGAGAGGATGTGGAGAAAGGGGAACCCTCTTACACTGTTGGTGGGAATGCAAGTTGGTACAGCCACTTTGGAAAACAGTGTGGAGGTCCCTCAAAAAGTTAAAAATAGAGCTACCCTATGACCCAGCAATTGCACTACTGGTTATTTACCCCAAAGATACAGACGTAGTGAAGAGAAGGGCCTTATGCACCCCAATGTTCACAGCAGCATTGTCCATAATAGCCACATTGCGGAAGGAGCCGAGATGCATTTCAACAGATGACTGGATTAAGGAGATGTGTCCATATATACAATGGAATACTACTCAGCCATCAGAAAGGATGATTACCCAACATTTGCAGCAACATGGACGGGACTGGAGGAGATTATGCTAAGTGAAATAAGTCAAGCAGAGAAAGACAATTATCATATGGTTTCACTCATTTATGGAACATAAGAAATAGCAGGGAGATCGGTAGGAGAAGGAAGGGAAGAATGAAGGGGGGGTAAACAGAAGGGGGAATGAACCATGAGAGACTATGGACTCTGGGAAACAAACTGAGGGCTTCAGATGGGAGGAGCGTGGGGGGATGGGATAGGCCGGTGATGGGTATCAAGGAGGGCACGTATTGCATGGTGCAGTGGTTGTTATACACAAATAATGAATCATGGAACACTACATCAAAAACTAAGGATGTACTGTATGGTGACTAACATAACATAACAAAAAAATTTTTTTTAAAAAAGAAAGAAATGTTTGTGGTCAAGCGTCGCAGCCTCCTTAGGAAATTAATACAGCCGCACTCCGAGGATCCTCAGGGAAGCCTACTGCCAGAAGACGCCCACGCCACACACACACTTCCTCCCTGCGAGTCACTGCCTCGCTCTTCAAAATGAGTACAGCTCTGCAGGGCTCCGAGGCATGGGGCTATGATTTCATTTGCCTCCCCCTAGAACACCAGGACAGCCTGTGCCTTTCCCCAAAGCAGCAAGGTGCAGAGTCCCAGCAGCTAGGTGCCTTCTCCCTCCTTGCTAAGCTGTTGTCTGTGCTCCGCTCCTGCTCGCCTACCCCAGGAGGGTGAGAAAGGATGAGCCTCGGAAGCAACCTATGCCCACGTTCCCTGCCTCCTTCGCTCCCCCGTAGCCATGGTCAGAGCCCTCAGAGCCCAGCTAACTGTGGCAGCCCACCCACAAGGCATCGTCTCCCACTGTCCTGTGTTTCAGGGCACAGCCCTCCAACAACTGAACGCCGAGATCCTGGCAGGCACTGGGGAAGGGTGTAGAAGTATGCCCCGAAGGTCAGCGGGGGCTGCAGCCGTGGGCTCAGCCCTGGGCATCCAAGGGGACTCTCCAGGGCCTGCAGCGTCTGTCCCTACCCCAGGACTTAGCCCCATTGCCCTCAACCTCCACCACACACCCTCTCTGGGCCCTGGGGGAGGGGGAGAGGGGGCCGAGACTTGGAGAAATCCACGTCACCCACATCACCCAGAGCCCAGGGTCAGAGTCACAGCAGAGAGAGCTCACAAAGCCAAAGGATTCCCCCCAACTCAGTCCCTGTATGGCTGGAGATACATACATCGACAACACACTAAGTTCAATCAGTCATTCATTTAGTCAGCAAGCATTAATGGAGCCCCGACCATTTGCGAAGTCCTGAACTAGACTATGATGCTATCGGGAGGGGGAGAATAAAACAAGTGGCCGCAAAGAGCCCCGGTGTTACCACAGGGGACGAGAACGTCAAGCGGCTGCAAGTACAACGCATGCAGGTGGGCAGACCTCCAGAGAACTAGCCTTTCTCCACGGTGCACTCACACATTGTGGGACCCCCACCCAGCCCTGCTTCCAGCACAGCACCTCCGCTGACTTTGTCACCCCAAACCTGTCAAAACTCATCCTCTCCGGGGGCTCCTGGGTGGCACAGTCGTTAAGCGTCTGCCTTCGGCTCAGGGCGTGATCCTGGCATTCTGGGATCGAGCCCCACATCAGGCTCCTCTGCTGTGAGCCTGCTTCTTCCTCTCCCACTCCCCCTGCTTGTGTTCCCTCTCTCGCTGGCTGTCTATCTCTGTCAAATGAATAAATAAAATCTTTAAAAAAAAAAAAACTCATCCTCTCCAAGCATCATCTCAGGCCCCAGGCAAGACTTGCAGCTACAGAGACAAGAATATGATAGTCCCAACCCCCAGAGCCCCAACCATCAAGAAGCAGGGAGACAGGGGCAAACAGCCTCCTCCACAGGGACAAGGTGAGCTCTGGGTCCAGGGGGGACTGTCGGAGCCCCTCTGCTCTGGAGAGCCTGTGCAGACTTCCTGACAAAGGGCTCGGTGCCAGAGAAGGGCAGTGGAGGCCAAGGAAGACCTGGCATCTAGGAAAGTCAGAGCGGCCACCTGGCAGGGGAGGGGAGGAGAGAGGAGTGGTCAGAGCCAGAACAGAAAGGCCTTGGCGGCCCCGGTGTGGAGTTTCAGATGCTGTCACTTGGACAAAAATGGTGTTCCCAGTTCCGTTCTCAGGCTCCAAAGCTGAGTATGAACCATGACTCTGTCCCCTTTGCTCATGTGGAGCTCCTTCCCTGTTCCCTTGCACAGTAAATAGTGGTTATTTTTCTTGGTTCTCTCCCTGAACACATCATCCCCTCCTGGGTGTTTCCCTGACTTCAGCGCCCGGAGGAATATCCCCTACGGTGGCACGGAGGAGATGCGGGCCACTCAGGCTCATATTTGTAAGCAAAGAACAGAGCTCACTCATTGCCTGCCCACCTGTGCCCTCAGAACACTTGACCCGGCCCACAGGGTGGGCTGGGCAGGGCCTGGAACCTCCTTGCCACCCGAAGGGCCCTTTCTCAGGGCCTAACCCTGACCAGCCATGGAGCTCTGGCAGGCCAGGACACCTTCTGGGGCCACATCCTAGGCTCTTCCCCAAGAGCCCGCGCTCCAGCCCCGGCTGAGGGGCATGATGGGCCCACAAGCAGCCCCTGGCCCTGCAAGAGACTGACATTAGACCATGCATTGTTCTTCCTTCCAGAATAAGGTTTGGGGTCCGTTCCCCTGTCTGCAAGCCAAGGAGCCAGGCCTCTTCCTGTCTTCAAGCCTCAGATTGGAGCCTCTGTCCCCCAAGCAGTTCTTAGGCCCACCCAGCCAACCAGGAGAGGGGTAGCGGCGGCCTTGGAGGTCTCACTAGTTCTGCCCTTAGGATGCCACCCCATCTGGGCACACCGTGCTTGGGCCCCCAAGCAGAAAAGTAGAGGAGGAACACATGCAGACAGCTCACTGTGGCAACCAGGCAGTTGTGATCTGGCCCCAAAGGCATTCCCCATCTTCCGCAGCCCATGCTTCAGACAGCCTGGGCACCCCCGACCTCTAAGGCTTGAGCACTTGCCAGTGCCACCACCTACAATGCCTTTCCCCCATGTTTATTGACCTTCTTCACACCTGAAGTATGAAATGGTCTGCTCCAGCCCCTATCCTAGGTCCATGACATCCGCAGGACTCTTCAGACCAAGATCAAAGATCAGGACTTGCTATGGCCCAGGCTCTGCACGTGGCAAGGGCGCACAGAAACTGACACTGAGCCTCCGGGGTGAACCACACTACCCCCCACGGTGATATTTCTGACCTGGACTGTGAGCTTCCGGGGACAGCGCCCTGCCTCACCGGCACATGTGCAGAGAAGGGGAGCACTCCAGGGAAAACATGCTTCCAGAACCACTGTCAGTTGGCACCACAGACTCCAGACACATCTCTGATTTCACCCACTCGCACTGCAGATGGAGAACGGCCCTTTCAGAATTGGAAAGGGGTCTATGGGCAGAGAAAAGCCCCAAGTCCTCCTCCAAGGAAAAAAGAATGGAAAGTGGGTCTTGGGCTAGGTGCCCCGAGGGTTTGGCAGCCTGGGGACATGCGAAGTCAGGTGCCCCCTGCCCTGCCCCTAACCTCAAGTGCACTTACAGTCTTGGTTACGCCCTCCCCCTCGCCTGGAAAGCTTGCCCTTCTCCTTTTCATATCTTTCCCTGCCCCCACCAATAGTGGTCACCAGCTTGCTCAGACCAAGGAGATCGCCCCCTCCTCTGTCCTGCCGTCAGAGGAGCCGGAACCTGGGCTCCTTCCCACCCGTGGCTTCGAGAGGTGGCCCAAGCACACAGAAAATGGCTTGCTGGATCCCCGGGCGGCACCTTGTCGAGTCACACCTCTCTGCCCATATCGCCCATAGTTTAAACACTTGGGTCATCTGGGATTCCAGACACCCTTAGCTGTGCCAAGCATGGTGCTGGTACTGAGGCCGCAGCAGGAACCAAACGCCCAGCCACAGTCCAGGAAGATAGCTATTGAGCAGGACCGGGTCGGGAGCTTGCTTAGAGCCACCCCCCACTCTGTATGTCCCGCAGAAGGTGACACCACTTCCACTCCCACACACTCCACCAGCTCCCCCCACTTCCCCAGCGTGGGAGAGAAGATGCCTGGGACTTAGCAGGCTACAGGCCCACTCCTTCCCCTACCTCCCCCCACCCGCCAGGCTCCTTAATGAACTTAGGCTCTGGCAATGGTGTGTGTGTGAGATGCCTGTGTTTTCAAAGAATTTCTTTCAACTTTGCAAAATAATGACATCTCTAACATAAAAATAGAGAGCCCGTTGGCTGCAATCTGCTATTACATTTTTACTAGGACCCTCTGTTGAGCCAGAGTATAATCTGTAAGATAATATAAGTGCTAATAATATTTTCCAGGGAAGCATTTCTCACTGTTACAAACACGAACTGCTATTAGTGGTATATTTGTTAGCATTGATGAGACAAAGATTACCCGGCTTCTGCAACAAGATGAGAACAGGTTGATTTTCTTTCCCCCTCTAAGCTGTTCAGCCTTTGAAAAAAAATTAACATAACGTGCTGAACGTTCTACACAATTCTAAGTTCGCCTTAAAAACTCCTTTGCGATTCCTCTCCCATTAAAGACCTTAAATACCTTTATTCTCTTTTAATAGAGCAATTCATCAATGTATTCTTCTAAAAGGTAAGTAATACAGATAGATTAGTCAGGGGGACATGTAACAAAAAGAGGAATACTCCCTTCAGGATTAATATGCTAATACCATACCTGGCACTTAGTAGGGGCTTAATAAATGGACATTATCTTAGTTGATTGATTGCAATTCCGTGACATTTATAACATCAAGCTTTTCAATATCACTTCAAGAGTTGGAAAGTTAAAAACGCTTAATCATCACTTTCTGTTTCATTTTAAAGTCCGGTGAATTTTGAAGCTCTGCCTCTCCTCCCAGACGCGGATCGCAGACTTTGACAGAGCGCCACCTACTGCCCCAGCCCCGCCACGTCTCTCCCCAGCCCCCACAGCACCCAGAAGCACCCACAAGGAGACCCAGAGAGAGGTGAGTTGGATCCTCAAGCCCTCAGCCAGACTTCACCAAGCCCCTACTATGTGTGTGGCAGATCCCGGGGATACGGACACACCAGCACATCCCCTTGTTCTGAAGTGTTCAGTCTGCAGGAGAAATGACCAGGGAGGCAGGGCTAAATGGGGGAATACGCACCCCAGGAAGGGTCCCAGGAGAAAAGCCCACACCAGCTGCAGGCACTCCCCACCAACAGCCCATAAGGGTGAATCTCCTTCATCCACTTGGATACCTTCACACACACCCAACGTGGTCACCAGGTGTCTCGGGAGCCTGAGCTCTGCCAGGGCACTGGCAGTGGCCCATCACTCAGGTCTTGGGAACTGTCCTTTAGAGCATGTGTAGGGGAACTCACAAGGAGCAAACAAAAGCTTCAGCAGGTTCTCAGCTCAGGGTTGTGCTCTACACGGCACGCAGATTGTATCCCCATGTCTGCGGAGATGCAATTAAGCCATTGATCCTCGTGCAAAATGGGCATTGATAAATCGATATGGAGCTGATGCTGTAGATAAACAGTGCGCATCATCAGGAGGCACGGCATGTGTAAATGCGTCAGTACGGATGGGTATCAAGGGAAATTCTGCCTCAATATGGCCAAGAAAGCCAAACACTCTTAGGATGTGTAGCTATGGCTTTTGTACTGATTTATTGCTGTTCTCTGATTCCTTCAACAAGCATAGATTGAGCACCTTTTTTGAGGCTCTGGCTGTGTGCTGAGCCTGGGGACAGAGGGACAACTGAGCTCAAGACCCAAGGCCACAGCTGGCAGGATATTCTTTCCTGACTTCTAGGAGACAGGAGACCTGAATCAGCACAGTCCTCTGCTGAGAACTCCCTGTGGGCCAGGCTCTGGGCTGGGCACATGATACACACACCTCTCAACCTCCCTTTGGCCACTATCGCAGAAGTACCTGGCCCAGTTTTACAATGGAGGAAACTGAGGCTCAGAGAGGCTAGGTGGTCACATTGCTAGTGCATCGCAGAGGGACACTGGAACCCAGGGCTGCCATAGACACTTCTCTGACCTGCCTTATGCAACCCCAGTATCTTGGATCTGATCAGACATCAGGCCGTCGCCACAATCACAGAGCATCCTCCCCACCACCCCTCCACCGCCCCCGGCAGCCTAGCAGCATTGAGCATATGAGAATGAGGACTCCTAGAAGCAGCCTCGCCTGACCTTGGAGGCACAAGTGTGAGGCCATGCCCTCCGCAGGAGGGTGCACCAAGAACAAGGCCCCAGACACCGCTGGGTGCCTTCTGATAGCATCAGTCCCATCTCCCTTGCTAACAGAACCCTGTGTAATCCAGGCCCCCAGGTGGTGGGAAGGCTGGCCCCCATCCCAGCCCCACAACAGGATGTTAATCTGGATTAACCCTAAACTAATTAGTCCTTTCATTCCTTTTGCCAATGACAAGCTTAAGAAGAGGCATATTACAAAATTCTGATCAAGGAGACATTGCTCTGGAGAACAGGCCTGCTGGAGAAGCTCCTGGGAATGATTACTTAGCTCTTAAATAGAGATACAAGGACCATTTTTCACCTATTAGATTGGCAAGAATCCAAAAAGTTGAGAACATACTCTGTCAGTGTATGGGAAACAGACCCTTTGTACATTGCTGGTGGGAAAAGCTGGTACAAACCCCAGAAGGGCAATTGGCAACATCTGTCAAGGTCACAAAGACATGTCCCTTTTGCCCCAGCAGTTCTAATTCTGGGAATTCATCCTATAGGAAAACTAACAGAATTGTAGAATATATTATAATAGCAAATATGGGGAACAACCGAAATGTCTATCAAGAGACGACTGGTTCAACAAATTAAATTACATGCATATAACACAATATGATACAGCTATAAAATATTAAGGATGTACTTTGTGTACCAAAATATTTTGCTAGGTGAAAAAAAAAAAAGCAGTGTCCCAAAATGCTTAGAGTATGCTACCATTTGTTTAAAAAAAAATGCGCATGAGGTAGATAAAACTACACATTAATATTTGCTTTAATATGCATTACGTAAAAAGATTCTAGAAGAGGGCACCTGGCTGGCTCAGGCAGCGGAGTGGTGACTCTCAATCTCAGGGTTCTAAGTTCAAGTCCACATTGGGTGTAAAGATTACTTAAAAAAATAAAATCTTAAAAAAAAAAGACTCTGGAGGAATTAAGAAGAAAGTCCTACTAGTGGGCAGGTAGAAAAGGAGTAATACGGCATTGCATACCTTTGAAGCGTTTTAGATTTGCAAAGCTGTGTGACATGTATTCGAACAATTCGCTATAATCTGAATGCTTGTGTCCCACCCACCCCCCAAATTCATATATTGAAATCCTAACCCCCAAGGTGATGATATTTGGCAGTGGGACTTCGGGAAGTTTATTAGAGCATGAGGACAGAGGTCAGGATCAGTGCCCTTATAAAGGAGTCCCCCGCCAAGTGAGACTGACTTCAGCCGAGTGAGAAAACAGCAAAGAGGACAGCCATCTGTGAACCAGAAAACCCTCACCAAACACAGAACATGCGGCCGCCATGATTCCAGACTTCCCAGGCTCTGGAATTATGGGAAACAAAGGCTTGCAGTTTATGAGCCCCCAATCTATGGCATTTCATTAGGGCAGCCCACAGAGCCTAGAACATAATCACACATTTTGAAAGAAAGTAAACCAATGAAAGGATGCTATCTTTTCTGCCTGTGAACATTTGTATACAAGGATCTGAAGGCTGGTGGAACCACAGCAGCCATTTTGTGACCCTGAAAGGCACGAGTGTGGACTGGGGAAGTAGAAAGAACATTCAGCGATATTGCTAAATTGTTGAATTAACCAAATCTGGAGCTGCCCCACCTCAGAGCTTCTCATCAGATGGATAAATCCCTTACTGTTTAAGCCATTTGAGTTGGGTTTCCTTTTACTAACATACACCAGCATCCCAGCAAGGAGACGTCCCTGGTCAAGGCCATTCTTGTGGGAACACATAACAAACAGATGAGCTGTGCCTCTACTCATGCTTCCATTGTAAAGAAGAAATGAGATGTTAAGGGTTAACATGGAGACCTAAATATAGACATTTATCTCTGCCTCCGATCCCCCAAAAACTCCTCTAAAATAGCAGTGAAGGTCTAAAGCAACAGAAACCCACAAGGACAAAGAAAAGAGAAGATGACAGAAGATAAATATATCAACAACAGTTTCAGGAAGCTGAAGAGCAGATGGGTGAGCGCCAACTGGCTTTGCAGATGGGAGAAAATGGAAACAGAAGCCTGTGTTTGGATGAACAAGCCCATTCAGAACCGGAAAAGGCCCAGGGATTGAAGGGGCACCAAACACATCCAAGGCATAGCTGGGGCTAAACACAGGAGGGCTCGTGGAAAGTCTACATAAGACTTAGGAATCCTACTCCCGCCACCTAGCAAGATGGCCACCTTACCATCACCACAAAGAAAAGATGGGAGGTCAACTCTCTGGGGATTTGGGGTCAAAGACCCCTTGGATTCGAGGACAGCAGACACGGCTAAGCATGGGGGGGGGGCGGTGAGGGACCATATTAAAAACAGAGAGAATAAGGGTAAGTCTATACACTGAATGGTAAAGACATGTGCCACCTTCTCCCACTGAACTTCTGGAATTTATCACCCAAACCTATACCCCTCCTCCAGGTAGACAATAGAAGGATTTCTCTTTTGAGAAAATGTCCACCCCAAGAGAAAAGACCCAAAGATACTGATACTATGGAAATAGCCAAGTCACCCTACCCCACCACCCTGTACTGAGGTCCACTGGTCATCAAGCCTTCCCCAAGCACAGGGTCCTCCCAGGGGGTATCTGGGGCCTTACTCGTAGATATGTATGGAGAGCCAAAGAGCACCAGACATTGCACTAAAGTCTCTAACTGAAAGTCACATCAGAGCAAACAAGAAATAAAAGAACTCCAAAGAATGTAGAGACATGGCAGGAAAGATAAAAAATATATATACATAATGTATGTATTTTCATACCCACAGAAAAATTAGAAGATAGTGCATTTCGTGAAATGAGAACAAGGGGGCTATAAAATGAACATTCAGAGAAAAACGCTTTGAAATTAAAATAGGATAGCGAAATTTTTTTTCACCAACAGAGTATTTGAAAAATAGAAAAAAAAATCTCCATAAAAATAGAATAGAAGGGCACATGTATGGCTCAGTTAGTGGAGCATAAGACTCTTGACCTCGGGGTTATGGGTTCAAGCCCCATGCTGGGTGCAGAGATTACTTTTAAAAAATCTTCCCAAAACATAGCAATAAAATAAGATAAAAACAGAGAGGGAGGCATACCATAAGAAACTTTTAACTGAGGGTTGCTAGAGGGGAGGGGGGTGGGGGTGGGGTAACTGGGTGATGGGCATTAAGGAGGGCACTTGATGTAATGAGCACTGGGTATTACATGCAACTGATGAATCACTAAATTCTACCTCTGAAACTAATAATACACTATATGTTAACAAAATTAAATTTAAATTTAAAAAAAAGAAAGAAAAAAGTAGAAAATAAGAAAGATAAGAAAATTCAAGGATTCATCTAACAGATTTATCTTTCAACTAACAGGAGTTACCAAAAAACAAAATAAAGTTAACAGAGAAAATGCAATTATCAAAAAATAATCCAGAACTGAAGGAAATGGATTCCAAGACTCAACAGATACTCCAAGTGTTTGGCACCACGAATTAAACTTTAAAAATTAGTTTAATTTTTTTTTAAATTTTTTTCAACCTTTCCAAGAACAGCTTCATAAAATGCAGAACAAAGAAATGGAGAGAAATCCTAACAATTTCCAAAGTAAAGAAGCAGGTCACATACAAACCTGAGGATCTGAAAGCTATCTGATGTCTCAACAACAATGGAAGCCAGAAGACAATGGAACAATGCTTTCAAAATTCTAAGGGGAAATGATTTCCAATCCCGAGTCAGCCACAGTATCAATCAAGGAGGAGGCTAAAATCAAGACATTTTCAGATAAGCAAGGTCTTTAAAAACTTACCTCCTAGTCACCCTTTCTCAGGAAGTTACTGAAGAGAAGAAGAGCCCAAGAAAGAGGATGAAGTGGGATCCAAGGTGCAGGGGACACTCTAGAAGCAGGAGTTGGGTGAGAACCTGGGTGCTGCATGCAGGGAACGGTCTGGACGAGACCTGCAGGCTGGAGGCTCAGAAGGACTGCCTGAAAAATACACAAGAAAACAAGTCTGTCCCTGGAAGGGTTGGAAATATTCAGAGATGTTCATTTCTCTCACGGAGTTTGGGAAATCATGTGTAATCGGTTCATATAGACAAAACAAAGGGGGGAAGGGGGACAATCCTTCTGAGAAAACATCAAGTTCCACAAGAAACTGTAATCTTAATACCACAAACGACTCCCTGTGAACAATAGCTACCTACATAGTCATGATCATGTAAACATTGAATACTGATTTCACCCAAATTGAAGATTTAACACTGTCAGAGGGATAGGAGAAGGGGAAGCTAGGGGGCAGGGGGTCACGGGGGAGGGTGCCATGCAGATTATAAAAATTACAAATCCCCCCTTCCACAAAAGAAAGTCAATGGATCGTATCTAAAATTAAAAAAAAAAAATCAAGAAATCGCAGTTAAATAAAGTAGTATAGAAATACGGAGAAAATATAAGAAATAGAAGAAAAACTTGGCTAACCACTCAAAGCTGTTGATTCCTGGGAACCGGTGCAGAGAACAGGTAGGCAGGGCCCTGCCGTCATTCTCTGTAAGCCCAATACTTCTATTTGGGTTCTGAACCTTGCACACCAAACCTGGATTTAAAAAGCGTAAATAGCCAGGGGCGCCTAGGTGGCTCAGGCAGATAAGCGTCCAACTCTTGATTTCAGCTCAGGTCATGATCTCAGAGTCATGAGATCTAGCCCCAAGCTGGGCACAGAGCCTCCTTAAGATTCTCTCTCCTTCTCCCCCTGCCCCTCCCCCCACCACTTGCACTCTCTCTCCAAAAAAAAAAAAAAAAAAGTTTAAAAAGAAAAAAAACAGCAGTTGTCTGGTGATCTCCTGGCATCTGAGCAGGTCTGTGCCCACTTCTAGGAAGACCCAGCAGCTGACCTCAGGAGCTTACCATCCAGCCAAGACAGAAGCCCGGGAGAGACAGCAGGTTGTTTCAGTGTTACACTGTTACCAGCAATGCTACATAGACATCACAGGGCATGATGTCTCCTTGTTCACAGATGCACACGTGTCTCCAGATTAGAGACCTAGAAGCTGGGTGGCCAAGACAAATGTGTGCCAGTTTAAATTTTAATAGATACTGCCAAATTGCCCTCAGAGAAGGCTGCCCAGGGTACGCTGCCACCAGCAGTGGGCAATTCTCCCTCACTCTGTGTACCCTTGGTGATAACAATCGTTCTCACATTTGCCAAGCTGCCAGGTGACAAAGCTATATCTCCTTTTTGTTCATTTACATCTTCATAATTACTAGTTGTCTTATTCTGTTCAGGCTGCTATAACAGAATTATTATAGACACTGTGACTTATAGACAAGAAAGAGAAATGTCTCTCTTGTTTTAGAGGCTGGAGGTCTGAGATCGAGGTACCTGCAAATTTGGTGTCTGGAGGGGGCCTACTTCCTGATTCATAGATGGTGGGCCCATGACCTTACCTAGTGGAAGAGCCAAGGGAGCTCTCTGGGTCTTATTTATAAGGGCACTAATCCCACTCGTGAGGGCCCCATCCTCATGACCTAATCGTCTCCCAAAGGCCCCACTTCCTAATGCCATCACCTTGGGGACTAGATTTCAACATACGAATCTTGGGGAGACAAACATTCAGTCTGCAGCACTGGAATGTATTTGATAATAAAAAATTGGGAATACACTGCACCATTTAAAAAGAGTAAGGTGATGGCATGTGTTAGCATGAAAATATCTCCAAGATGCATTGCTCATGGTGGAAGCAATTTGCAAGCAAGCAATAAATACCAAGTGATACTATTTATGTTCAAAAACACATGCACAAAAATTCTGTGTGTGTGTAAATTCATGAGAACCATCTGAAAGAAGACATGCCAGAGAGTAACTGTGGTCTTTACTTCAGGAGTGGGAGGAAAGTATCCTCAGGGGGACATTACTTTCTCCATAAGTACAGGAGACAAACACGAAGGCTCTGGACCAGACTGCCTGGTTCTAAGTACAGCTGTGGAGGCCCCCAGGCCCTCTGTTTTCTCTTCTGCAAACTAGGGATAGTAATACCTACCTCATGGGGTTGCATGGGGATTAAATGTATTATAGACATGTACACAAACCCACACACGTCTAAGATCAGGGCTGTGTGTTCACTATTATCATCCATAATGTTTGATTGCTTAACAAGAAATCAATGTATGTTTCATGTATTCATGGTATAATTTTTTTGTAAGAAGGAAAAGAAAGAAAGAAGTAAAACCAAAATATAACAAGGTGGCCATGCAAGACAAGAGCGGGGACACACAGGAGCAACCGAAGGAAGAGCTGGCCAAGCACGGCCACAGAGAAGCCCAAGGCGAAGGGGACAGCACCCTGGAGATGGGGCCCAGAGCCTGGCCCTACCACTCCCCAGCTGGGCCTCCATCTCTCCGAGCCTCAGTCTGTACACCTGCACTGTGTAGGGGCGGGGAAACAGAGGGGAGGTCACCAGACTCAGAAGAGGGGCTGCCCACTGTGCAAGCCCCAACTCCTCTCAGGCCGCATCTCCAGCTCCACACACACTGGGTCGGGTCCAAGAGCCCTGCCGCCCGAGTACAGGGGGGCCCAGACTGCCAAGTCCACAGCCTGCTTGGGGCCCAGGCCCTGCCATCCCAAGCCCTCCCTGAGTCTGCCTCTCTAGGACCACAGTCTCCTCCTACTGCCATCTGGGGCTCTGAGGCCCCATCATTCCCCCAGCCCAGACACAGCCCCCTTTCTCCCTCGGGAACTGGGCTGTCCTTCCCCAGTGTGGAGAGATGCAAGGTGTCACCGAGCCCCATCTTCTGAGCCGCACTCCTCTGCCAGGTCCCAGTCTGGCCTGAGCCTGTAAGCAGCCTCCTCCTTTGCCTGCATGGCCCAAGGGCTGCGTGTGGAGTCTGGGACAACATGGCAGCTGCCACCCTCCGGCCAAATATCCACGCTGCTCCCACCCACCTCGCTAAGAGCCAGGCTTCCCCGACGGGGCTGCAACCAGAGCTCACTGCAGAGCCCGCAGCTGCCCACTCACAGACTCCCTCCCTTCCAAACACTCCACACAAAGGCGCTTTTTATCTGGTTCAAAAACATGCTTTAAAAGCTTTAAAAGTCTTTGCAGTGGTTTCCCATGTTCTAGACTCTTTCAGATGATAATAGTTTTAATTATAACAATCATTATAGCATAATACCTTCAATTTAGGCAATCAGCTCCATTCAGAATATTCAAATGGGGAAATGGTGCTTGGGCAAGCCAGGCTCTCTCCGCACTTGGTTTCCGAAAGAAGCTCTCTGGGCCCAGCAGGTGCTGCCTGCGACCCGGGGGCAGGAGATGCACTCTGCAGCGGGTTGTGGGAGAAGTCCCAAGAGTAGGCCTAGAGGGAGCCCACAGGGATTCCAGCACAGGAATCCCCAGGCCTCCCCAGAAGAAACTCCGCCGCTCTCAGAGACCTACCGTGGCTCCCTATTGCCCAGAGATGAAGTCTCCAATTCCTCAGTCCTCTCCTATCCAACTCCAGCTCATCCTGAACAGAATCACGGCACGTGCCACCTTAACCTGGCCCATGTCCTCTTCCCACACACAAGACACGACTGCCACCGCCTATTAGGTACCAACCAGGGCCGGGCACCATGCGAGCCAGGTGACCAGTCATTCCAGTTTGCCCAGGACTGTCCCCATTGTAGCTCTAAGAATCGTTCACAGGAATGAACTCAATAAATGCCAACTGGGGTTCATAAAAATCTCCTGGGAGCCCCAAGGCTGGAGGAATACACAAGCTTCATTTATTCATTCCACACATATTCCCTAAGCACATACTCCATGCCAGACCCTGTTCTACAAGCTAGGACCATGTCAGGGATGAAACCAGGAATCCCCACACTTGTGGAGCCCATAGTGAGTGGAGAGGGAGGCACTAGGAAAAAGGCCTTCAAATCAGCTGGGATTGGACCAAGAATTCAGGTCGTTCTAGGTCAAGAACAGCCCTTGTGGTAGCTTGAAAACTATGCCAGTCTGTGTCCCTGGATGTAGGAACAGAAGAGAAGGTGTTGGTGAACACCTCTCAACCCGCAGTGGCTTCCGAGTAGATCCAGAGAACAGTAGCAGAGCCAAGGGGTGGCTGGGGTAGTCTTTAAGAACCCCTAAGCTCCATCATTGCCCCTACTCTTGATGAGACCATTGACCGTGTTTCCGTTTGCATGAAGAGCCACACAAACACAGCTGGTCTCTGGCCCCACTCTCCACGGATCCCTGCCCCTGAGCCTCTCCACCTGGGTAGGAACCCCAGAGCCTACAGGTGGGTTCTGCTGCCCCAAACCTTGGTAGGCAGAATGAGGAGTCCGGGCTTAGTCCAGAGGGCTATCATCTGAACTTGGCTCATGGAACAGCATGAGGATCTAACACAAATAGGATGTCTCACCAGTACTTACAGGATCATTATCCCGAGAGTCAGAGTCCAGCTGAAGCCCTACTTCCTCCAGGAAGCACTCCCAGACTTCCATCTTCTTACCATTGGTGAGTTCGCTTCTTCTCACCTCTCCAACTAGACCCCAGATGTATTTCCAATTTTTTATAAGTATGTTGTACATTCCCGGCTCTCCACCCACCCTGGTCACTGCCTCAGACCCTCCTCCTTGGACTTGATAAAATTATGCATTAACAGAAATGTCCCCACCACAGAATCCACCTTAGGGCAGAACCGGATGCTTCCTCAATCCCCCTCTCCACCTGCATTTAGTGCATGGCAGCCACCAAGATATGCATTGTGGCCTTTTCACTTTTAATATGAAAGACCCTTCCTTCAATGATACAAATTGAATCATTTCCCTCTAAGGGGCAGGGTCCTGGGACTCACAAAACCACGGGTCAAGGGTAAGCAGTGTATTTCTTTCAAATAAGCTACAGCCGGCTGCAGCTCGCCCGCAGATAAATGTGCACGCTGCTGCCTAAGGCACTGCCCGACTGTCCTGTCTCGGAAGGCATCACACAGCCCTCCCAAGGCGACTGCCTCCCACCCACCGGCCACACCAGCAGCCGCAGCACCCGGAGCGGGACACATCCTGCTCTCCCCTGCCTTTCCCAAGCCTGGAAATGGACGCTGTCCAAGCTGACAGATGCCTGTTCTGCACCCAGTCGGCCCTTGACTTAGATGCTCTACCTATGAACCAAATGCCAACTTACCAAACGGACCTGCCATGCAGGGGAGGAATGGCTTCACCCCCTCCCGGGGGAATTATTTAGGGAAAGAAAGATTGATTCTTGCCCCTCCCCTACTTAAAATCCTGGCTTCCAGCGGCTGTCAGGGTAAGAGCTCCCAGTTCACCCACCACGCAGGCCTTGTCACTGAACTCTCTGCCTCACCCAGGGATGCTGGGAGCTCCCGGAAAGCTCCAAGCCCTTCCCTTTTCCAGGGCTTTGCCACACTCTGACTCTCTACCTGCCAGTTCACTTTTCTGGGCCAGTTTAAACACGGCTTCCTCTGAAAAGTCTTCCCTACCTCCTATGTAATCCAAATTTACCCTCTTTTTTAAGAAGCAATCTGCATAGCGGTTAGCAGGGAATTTGGAGTCAGAATTCCTGATTCGAATCCCAGGTCTGCCGCTGACTAGCTTTGTGACGGTGCCCAAGTTACTTAATTTCTCTGTGCCTCCACTTCCTCATCTGTGAAATGGAGCTCATGCACAGAATCGTGAGGCGAATAAAAGCACGTCATCCACTTAGAGTGTTTTGAAGCGTGAGGAGCGCTTGGTCAATAATCAGTGTCAGTCATCACTATAATCATGATCATCTTATACCTCCCACCGCCTTCTGGGCTTTGCCTTCATAGCTGGCCTCACAGCTGGTCACCGCGCGTCTGCTTGGTGGTTATTTGCTGACGGCTTAGATGTCAGGTCCATGAGCGAGAGCAACCTCGAAGCCTGGCATGGTGCCTGGCACGCATAGGCACTCAATAATTAACACTTGACTAAAAAATCATCATGGCTGGCTCTCTCTGCTTTAGATGGGAGCAGGCTGCAGAGGAGAGAGGTGGTCAGGATAGAGGCAGCGTGACTCGCTGAGGCCCCACTTGCAACCCAGGTGGACGGGGCAGCTGGGGGGCCTACCTGTGGGCAGCTGGTCAAGAGCCAGGGCTCAGCATCAGGCTTCCCAGGCCCGAGGCCCAGCTCCGCTCCTGACCCCCACGTGGCCTTGGACAGGCTTCTTCAACTCTCTTTGTCCGTAAAACTCCAGCGGGGAACCCGCAACAAGTCAAGGTGGGATCCCCAAAGGGAAGAGCAAAGCAAGCCCCAGGTCCCCTTCCCTACTGGCCCGAGCTGGCTCCTGACTGGACCCAGCATCTGCATCGCCATCTGCACAGTGCGTAAATCCACACAATTAATATTCTCCATAATCTTACCGCAACCATTTTTCCTCACGAATGTGTTTGGTTTCAGAGAACACGGCATGTTCTGGAGGCACATTTACATTTCATTATCTCTAAAAGCTTAACTACCGTAACTAATGCTAGATTAATAAGTAGCCCCATCGAACAACTACTTTAAACAACACCGCTTACACAGTCTTGCCGCTGGTGGGAAAGGAGGCTTCCAATAGAGGCTGTGGTCAGTCGAGTCAAGCGGGTCTGATTTCTGTATCTCCCACGAGAGATTCTACGTACCGTTCCACCAGAGCAAGTGAACCTCAGCCACGCCGTCCGTTTCCCAGGCCGCTGCGAACCCGGGCCTGGAACGAGGACCCGGGGAGGTCCGTGTGGCCCGCTTGGGGTGTTCCCGATGCCCATACCCAACAGAGCCCTGCCTGGGCTCTGAGCGGGATCCCCAACAGGACCAGGAAATGCTCATCTGCTGGTGGAAGCCTCGTGTACAACCTTGAAGAAAAAGAAAACAAGTGGCCGAGTTTAGAGATATCAATGCCAGACTCCGGCTGGAGGCCCTAGGGCCACCTCCCAAAAGAAAGCGCATGAGGCACGCTCACGAGGCAGCCACAGGACCCAGGCTCTCTCTGGGCCTTCACCAGCTCTCAGAGCCCCCTGGGAGCACATGCTCAGCTGTTGCTCTTTGGGGAGGTATTCATTATTATCATATTCTTACAACACAGTTGAGATGGCAGTTTCCCCGTGAAGTACTGATGGAGGTGGAGGGTATGTTCCAGAAATCACCTCCTCTAAACTGTCATCCCACCTGACTCTTCCTCAGGTGCCCCAACATTTCAGCTCAGGCAATTCTCTAGACTTTGGCTATTGCGATGGCTCTTCAGTGCAATGTTCAATCGATGTTCGTGGAAGGCCCTTCTCCCACAAGCATCTGTTCCGCTCTGAGAACGTGAACACAGAGCAATGTGCAGGCCTTCATCCAAGGCACTGGGCTGCCCACTGACTACCCTCCAATCGCCTCTACCTACTCTATCTACCACCTCCTCGACACCTCTGCTCACCCTGCACCGATGCTCTGAGCCCGCCCATGGTCTCCAGCACAGTAGACTGAGGCCCAACTTTTGAGTAGTGGGAAGCCTTCGGCTTTAGGACCGGCAGCCAGGGAGGAGCCCTGCTCAAGGAAGGCCTCTGCTTGGCCCCCTCTCCAAAAATCTGGGGTCCAAGCTCCCAAAGTTCTAACCCTTGTCTGTTGTCCACCTCTGACCAGGGAGACACCCAGAAGCTAAGCCACCTGCTGTCCACCAGTTCTCCTGCCCAGTAGGGTTCAGACTCTCCCTGGGCCCTGGAGAACAGCACTGGTGTCCCTCGTGGGCACACACCCAGGATGGCTCATTGATCAGTGGCAAGCACAGTCTACAAGCTCTGGGGGCATTGCCCATCTCCCTGGCAGTCAGGGAAAAGCAAGGCAGACCAGAGCCCCTGCGGAATCTTGCCCCAGCTCTGTGGGGTGGCCTCTCCACCTCTGCATCGGGAATTGTCCTTGGGTCCCTGGTGTATAGCTTAGAGATCAACCTCAAGTTCCCTGGGCAGCTGACGCATCTAATCACTAAGGCCCTTCTTCCAGGTGTCCCACCAAAAGCCCGCATTTCCCAGGAAGGGGCTAAGAGTCCTGGCCATAGGGAGGATTCTCCATCGTGCAAGATGACAGCTCGCAGAGACTGAGGCTGAAGGTCACGTGGACAGGCAGGGTGCAGCTAGAGAAAACAGGAGGTCGCGTCCCTCCCCCGCTCCATGGTGACCCTTGTAGAGCTCCTGAGGGCAGCAGCCAGCCCTGCCAGCTAGATTCCCCCTGCAGCTTCTCAGCCAGAAACAGGAAGGTTAATAAAACACAGGACGAGTGTCTCCCGAGGGACAGCTCTTGGCCGCCTCTGAAGTTTACAAAAGCAGCGCTTCTGATGTCTCACACGCTGCCTGCCACGGCTCCCTGTGAATTATTACACTGCAGGTTTTCAGGACATTCTGTCTGCAATGCCTTGGGAATTAGAGTAATTGTATTTTATCTGTTTGCCAAGAGTTTTCAGTAAACTCCTTTAATGTACTTTAAAACTCACAGCCCCAAATAGCAATGCATGCCTTCTAGCTTATGCACCAGGCACTGAATAAACACAGGGTGATGTATGGGGCTGGAGAGGACGCTATTCATATATTTACACCCTTTACCAAAACACACATTCATCTTAATGACGTTACTTAACCACACAGCCCAACAAAAGGAGCTCCGTGAAGGTCACAGTCACAGGCCTTCCTCCAAGATGGTCACTGCCGCTCACAGAAGGCCCTCAAGGTAGCCTTTATACCAAGGTTTATACCAAGGGTTCCCTGACATAGGGGCGCCTGGGTGGCGCAGTCGTTAAGCGTCTGCCTTCGGCTCAGGGCGTGATCCCAGTGTTCTGGGATCGAGCCCCACATCAGGCTTCTTCCTCTCCCACTCCCCCTGCCTGTGTTCCCTCTCTCCCTGGCTGTCTCTATCTCTGTCAAATAAATAAAATCTTTAAAAAAAAAAAAAGTGTTCTTTGACATAGACCGTCACTGTCCTATCGGTGGGTGGGCGGGTGACAGCATCAGGCCCCTTCTCCTGCCCCCCACAACCGGGCCCAGGCCGCTTCCAGCCACTACGTACCACCCGCACAGAGACTCCCCCAACAAGCTGCCTCCAAACCCACTTCACCGTGTCCCTCAGCCAGGACAAGAGGGAGGAGAAAGAGGAGGAGGAGGAGCCTGATAAAGAGGAAGGAGAAGGTGGCTGGGATTGGGGAGTTGGGGGGTGCCAGAGCAGGAGGTGCTGGGGTGGCGGTGGGACACAGGGGACAGCGGCACCGGCTCGGAGTTCTTTACTGGAAGCTGGATGCTGAGAAATATGAGAATCATCCAGAATTAGAAAAGATCCGAAAAGGGAGAAACTACTCCAGGATGGACATAATAACCACATGCAAAGATAAACGACCAAATTATGAAGATTAAGATGTTCTATGAGGAGCGTCTGCACCTGGATGATGAGATCCGCTACGATGTCTTGGACGGCAGTGGGTACTTTGATGTGGGAGATAAAGAGGAGGAGTGGATCCACATTTTCGTGAAAAAGGAGACAGGATAACTCTTCCTGCAGGGATTTATCACTGCCTCATGCTGGAGGAAAAGAACTATGTGAAGCCCCTGTGGCTGCTCGCAGGAGAACCGGGTGTGGACAGCATGTAACCAGCCAGTTTACCGTTTCAAGGCCCGGGGGCAGAATGTGGAATTTCCGACGCAGACCGCAGTGCAGCCGCATTCCAGGGACCTGGCTCACCCTTCACCCTTGGGAATGCCCCGAACATGATCACAGCAGAGAGTCTGTCCCTTCTCCTGAGGCTAGGGGCGATTTCCTTTGCAAGATTATTTGATTAGAGTATGTTTTAATGAAAGGAGTTTAATTATAAAAGTGATTTTTATATGGAAGCAGCTGTGGGAATGTGGACAAATCACATTCATTTTACCTAAACTCAAGATCAACCGTCAGCAACCCTGTATTAGCGCATGCATTCAACTTTAATCCGAACGACGGTCCTCTCCCCAGATGTAAGTGCCGAACTGCTCCGTGCAGACCTGGTTCTTTGGGAGCAGATGTCGGTGGATGCCATGCCTGCCTTTTTAGACGGGGTCGTAGTAGATGACAGGACCAACCAGAGAAGATATTTTTCTCCCAAAACTAAGTGAGTGCTGTCGGGTGCGTGCTTTCATATGAGTGGGGGGGATACTCAGAGTTGCTTAGGCCACTTGCTTATTCAAAATAAAGGAATTGCTTTAATTTAAAAAAACAAAACAAAACACCACCATGCAGGGGCCTTTAATCTGACCCAGAGTAAAAACAACATCCTTACAAAAGACGCACAACATCCTTACAAAAGGGCCCTGCTCTGCTCTGGGACCTCACCTCCTCCGGCTCTCCT
Organism: Ailuropoda melanoleuca; assembly: GCF_002007445.2. Lineage (NCBI taxonomy): Eukaryota > Metazoa > Chordata > Mammalia > Carnivora > Ursidae > Ailuropoda > Ailuropoda melanoleuca. Next base: position 22,915,292 of record NC_048220.1, read on the forward strand.
CTGCTGGACCTGGCCGCCTCCTGCCACTCTTCACACACAGCAGTTGCATCTCTGCCACTGGGCCTCCGCAAGTGCTGTTCCCTCTACCCGGAAGGCTCTCCCCAGACCTCTGCGAGGTTGCTTCCCTCCCTCGACCCTTCCACCCCATGACGTTGCATTGAGAAGCTGGCCAGCCGTCTCCCCAGACACAGAATCAGTTAGCAGCTTAATCTTGGACTTCCCAGCCTCCAGAACCATGAGAAATAAATTTCTGTTGTTTATAAAGCACCCAGTCTACGGTATTTTGTTCCTGCGGCCCAAACAGACTAAGATAATATTCATCGCCACTGATAAATATTTGTTTATGGTCTCTCTCTCTCTCTCTCTGCACCTTCTCCCCAACTATAGAGTAAAATCCATAAAAGCAGGGATTTTGCCTTTTTTTTTAACTCCTCTATTTATTCCCAGCTCCTAGAGCAGGGCCTCACATGCAGCCAGAGCTTTGAAGTATGTGTTGGAATGACCTTGCTCCTGGTCTCACAGAGAAACAGTATTATGGGAGAGAAAAGAGGGGCTCAAGAGCCGGTCTCTGCTCACGGGGCCCACACCCTCAGCAAGGCTGCCTCTGAACCCTTTCCAGCCTGTGTAGGGAACCACTGGAGCCCCAACACCTCGCTCCATGGCCACACCTGCCCTGGGCATGACCGTTGGGGGAGAAAACAGCATGTGCGGAGCACTGGCCCCAACACCATCCCCTCCTGCTGTCCCGGATGCCCTAGGAAAAGGCAACCAGGAACGATGGGTTATCTGCCCCTCCAGATCCGGAGACTATTCCCGTCCCTCCTGCTGCCCTCCCACATACCTACTGACAGGCTCTAGACCTACGCTGTCCAATATGGTAACCACCAGCCACCTGTTTGGCTACTGAGCACTTCAAATATGACTAGATCAAATCCATATGTGTAAATATAAAATACATGGCAGATTTCAGAAGCTTTGAACAAAAAAAAAAAGAATACAGGCTATCACGTTAACAGTTTTGTGTATTAGTTACATCTTGAAATGGTAGCACTTTGGATAGATAGGGTTAAAGAAAATGTATTATCCAAATTAATGTTATCTCTTTCTTTCTACTTTTTTAATGTGACTACTACAAATATTTAAAATTTTCTGTACAGCTCACATTAGATCTGTGTAAAACAGCGATGATCTAGAGGAAACAGTCATCTGAGAAGCAGTTCTGACCAGAAGTTGGGAAGTCTATTCTCTGCAGCTCCAAACTCCTTGCTTTTTCCTGTGTATCAGAGCAAGCAAGAGGGCTGGGTCCTCCCCTGGAGCCGGGAAGCAGAAGGGCCAGGGAAGCTACACTCCCGCACCTGCCTTCTGGGACTGTGTGTAGACAGACACACAGGGGGCCAGACTGCAGACAAACTGAACCCCCTCCTGGCCTTTGGAACACCTGTTTGGTCTCTGAGGATGGCAGGGACCTGGGTTCAAGTGCTGGTGGATTGTGGGGTCTCGCAGCGGAGCAACCCTGAAGGGGGTGGTGTCACTGGGCCAGTGTGTGCTGATGGAGCTCAGTCCCTTGTGGCCTGGGCCTTGGGCACTGACCACAGGGGTCAGCTGTGCCTGCTTCATGGGGGACTCCCTCTGCCGGCCATGGCATTCATGCTCAGAAGGCCCCAAATATCCCCATTCCCTAGACTGAGCCTCATGAAAATGCATCCAAGCTGGAAGGAGAAGTGGCTGAGATGAGAAGCCCTGCCTCTTCACACTCGAATCTCTGTCCCAGTTGGAATAATGAAGACTTGGAACCCCACATGGGCATCCCGCGAGGAGGATTTCTGACTGTGTCCCCAGCACTCAACAGACACAGGGGTGTGGTTGTTTGAGGACGTGGACTGAGGTGCAGGCTGGAGCATCTGGAGATGTGGCACTTGCTTTTAAAAATAAGATGAGACCCACATTTCTGGCACTAATGACTCCCAGATCCTATCACCCTTAAAAATATCCCTCAAAGACGGCTGTTGTCACTGCATTTTTAGCGCTGACTATTTTCAAGACTGCAAACATTCCAGGCCCTGCTGGGTGTAGACTGCAGCTGTGTGAGTCTGTAAGGAACCAGCAGCAGCAGGGGTGGGGCAGGCCCCTCCTGATGCAGGGAGGCTCAGGGGCAGCATTTGCTGCAGGGGAGGGGCGGGCAGCAAGACAGGGGTGCCCAGCTCAGACTTCTTAGCTGATCTTCCCTCGGCAGCTCAGGGACCAGCCATCAGCCTCATCCAAATCCTCCTCTCACCTCCCCACATCCACACAGAGGTTAGGGGTCTCTTAAGGACACACTTAGGCAAATACTCAATGCATTTGAGAGTGTCACACCCAAGATGAAGCATTTAGGGAGGGGAGCCCAAAAAGCTGAAGTTCGTGTTGATCATGTTTTTGTCCTTTGGGAGATTCAGAGATGTCAAAGTGGAACAACGAAGATTTAGAAACCGATACAGACAGACCAGGATTACATCTCAGGAATCCCATTTCATTCCATACAAGGTTCCAAGCTTTCCAGAGTTTTCCCAATGTTTCAGAGCTGTCACAGACACCATCTCTCCGAGTGTGAATTATCTGAGATAACATTTACTTGGCCTTCTGGTGTTTGTGTCTCTCTGGCCCTGATCAGTATCCAGCAATTCAGAGAAGGGAAACTTACATGGGCGTTTACCAGCTATTTAAAAAAAAAGCAATGGACAAAGCCGCTCTTCAGTGCCTGGGGTGGTAAGGTCAGTGACTGTTCTAGATAATCTGTGGTGAGAGTCCTAAGCCATGATCCAGTGGGCTGAGCTAGGGGAGGAGGCTCACGGAAGGGCCAGGGAAACCACACACCCACACCTGCCTCTGGGACTGTGTGTAGGAGGACACTCGGGGGGCCAGACTACCCACAAACTGAACCCCTTCCCAGCTTTGGAACACCTGCTTGCTGTATGAGGGTGGCAGGGACTGGGGTTCAAGAGCTGATGGATTATGGGGGGCTCACAGTGGAGCAACCCTGAAGGGGGTCGTGTCACAGAGCCCCCACCTCTGGCGCACAGACCTTTCGTTCATCAGGCTATTGACCTTCAGAGCCAGATGAAGTTGATGGACATCCTCTTCCCTCTGAATGGGTGTGGCTGATGGGGAGAAGGGAGTCAAAGAATACAAACTCCATGAAGGATCTAAGACTTGGCCTCTCTTCCAACCATGCCCACCCCAATCACAGAATGAAGGATAGTAAATGCTTAGAAGCACAGACTCTGCAAAGACTTCTGGATTCAAATTCTGGTTCTGCTTCTTCCCCCTCTGAGATCTTGGGAATGGGAAGAATAACAACATCAGGCTTGTAAGGTGATTGTGAGTTTCCCATGAGACGCTGTGTGGAAAGCTCTCTGCTTTTCCAGAGAACATCACTGCCGACAAACCCAGGGCTGGAACGGACATGCTGGCCGAGCTTGCTTATGCTGCTTCGGAGGTGGACACATGTGTCCTGGGGCAAGACTGCATCTCGTGGGTTGAAGGCTGCTACTTTGTCCATGTTTTCTGGTCCAAGAGGATCCACTCACACGGTGCTCCTTCTAAAACATGCCCAGAGCTTGGTCCCACCACCACCTTCTGCAGGGAGCTGGCCAGGTCAGTCTTTGAAGACTTGTGCAAGGGAAGACAACCCGAGTCCTCAGGCCTCAGGGCCAGAGCACAGAGCCATCAATTTGGCAATATATTTATTTTTTTTTAAGATTTTATTTATTTATTCGTCACAGATAGAGACAGCCAGTGAGAGAGGGAACACAAGCAGGGGGAGTGGGAAAGGAAGAAGCAGGCTCATAGCAGAGGAGCCTGATGTGGGGCTCGATCCCGCAACGCTGGGATCACGCCCTGAGCCGAAGGCAGACGCGTAACCGCTGTGCCACCCAGGCGCCCCTGGCAATGTATTTCTGAGCTGCTCACCCTTTCCCCATGTTGCTTGGTTTATGGGCTCTTAGGGCCACCCCCTCACAATCCATGAAGATCAGGATAAATATATTTGGCTAAGTTAGAAATTCTAGCCAGAGAAAGCTAGGCAAGGACTTGGACCCCATGGCTTCTATTAACAGAGCATATTTCAGCAAAGACCTCTTAAATCATGAGGGCTAGAGGGTAGATGCTGCAGGGGTGATGGATCCATTCACTCTAACGGCTGGATGGGAGCTGGAAATCAAAGTGACGGCTGAATGTGCAGTGCTGGGTTCATGGAAGAGGACCTTTCTGTCCACACCCCTGTCACCGGCTGCCATGAGCAGCTCAGACCATGCCAGCCAAACCAAATGGTCCTAAAGGGCGGAGAGATGTGGGGCTCTCTCTATTCTGTTAGAGTCCACAGCTTCTTAAAGGCAGGGGTGTGAGAGACATCAGATCCAGAGGCACTGTCTCCAAAGATGGAAATTAGGTGCCTTACTCCAGAGGAGCCCGATTTTCCAGGGAATTCCAAATCATGATGGGAGGGGAGAGTTCAGAAATTCGATTCATTGCAGAGTTGAGAACAGAAGACAGAACGAGTGGCTTTCAGGCTCCCCGAGGGCAGAGACGGTGGATCAGACAGAAGTGGACTTCAGATGGGAAGATGCTGGAAAGAAGAACTCGAGCTCTCCCGCAGCACTAATCCCACTTCAGCCAAATTACTTGTGATGCACGGGACAGGCGCAGAGACACCGGCTGTTAAGCCTCTGGCTGTAAGGAAGCAAAGGCTTCTCTAAATATCCTCAAAGACCCCGAGCCCTTCCTTTGCTCTTCCCTTCTCTTGCCCCTCTTCCTTTCTCCTGCTCTTGTGTGTTTTAGTCCTGCTTTTCTCCCCTGCTGGCTCCCTCTTTCCTGGCAGTGTCAGAATATTCCATCCCTGTATCAGTTCTAACATGAAATGCAGATGAGCTGACGTCTCTGCGAAAAGAACAGCCACCACTGGCAGACTTTCCTTGGACTTGGAGGTCTAGGAGGGCAAAGCCAGGGTTGCAGGGACATCTCTGTGTCCCCAGTGCCAATCTTGCAGTGATAAGCCATGCTTGAGAAAGTTCATGCACGAATTCTAAAACAAAATAAACATGTAGTTCTACCAAAAGAAATCCTAACAAAAGCCTTACCAAATCCTGATCCTAAATAGTAGATGCCAAAATATTGCCCTGATATGTGTTGTCTATGCAAAAAATAGTAATAATAATAAGCAACAGTTACATGATAACAGATAAAGTAGATTTGGTAGCAAAGACAATTATGAGATACACTAAGTTACAATAGTATATATTTTATCAATGAATCAACAATGACCATCCAACACAAATGTTGGGCTCATACACCACTGCCACAAAATAGATGCAAGAAAGATGGACAGAAATGCCCCGTGACTGTACATTGTACTATATGAGTGACAAATCAAGAAGGCTAATGAATTAGAGACCCGAGAAACATGACAAACATGATCCAATAGCTGACAGGTGGAGGGAACCTGTGGAGGTTCCTAGGACTGCCGTAACAAAATAACCACAGAGTGGCTTCCAACAGAAATTGATTTGCTCACAGTTCCGAAGGCCACAAGTCTGAATGCAAGGTGCCCGCAGGGCATGCTCCCTCTGAGACTCTGGGTGGAACCTGTCCTTACCCTCTCCCTAGCCTCTGATAGGGCTGTCAGACCTGTGTTCCCTGGCTTACAAGTGCATCTCTCCAATCTCCGACCCCGTCATCATAGGGCGTCCCCCCCACCCAGCATGTGTTCCAAATTTCCCTTCTCATTACAAGGCCATCAGTCATCCTGGATTAGTGCCTGCCTAATGACCCCATCTTCACTTGATTATATGAACAAAGGCCTTATCTACAAATACAGTCATAATTCACACGCACCACGGGCATCAGGACTTCAACATATGGGGGGGGTGTTAGGAAAGGGGACATAATTCAACCCATAACAGAACTCAGTGACAAAGAAGATACATTTTCTTTACAAGTGTGCTGGTGGCATTAGGTGCCCTATCTTGAACTTCTTGCATGTACACATTCATACCCACCTATTTATTCACATAAATAAAATCAGTATTCTCCCCAAATCTTATAGATTTCTTTCATATTATTTGTTGCATCTCCTGTTTCATTTCTGGTTTTATTTGTTTACATATTCTTTCTTTGATCAGTTGGACTAATAGGTCTGTGGATTTTCTCAAAGCCTTAATTACTGGTTCTATCCATCAATACTCACTTCATCGGTCTTGTTTATCCAGGGTTTTTATTGCTTACATTCTGAATTTTCTTAGCCTCTTTCTTATATCTCGAAGATATTTAATGTGGCGATGCAGTTCACTGTGTGTGTGGTTTTGTTTTGCTTCTAATCTTCCCTGGAGACGTAGGGATTTAGAATTATACAGTTTTTCTAAATGTACTGTTTTGGCAATAGCCCATAAGTTTTGACAGTTTGTGGGGGTTTTTTAATTATTCTAAATTTTGTTCTCGGTTTTCTTCTTGATTTAGGCATCCCTTAAGACAACTTTTTTAGGGGCGCCTGGGTGGCTCAGTCGGTTAAACGTCTGCCTTCGGCTCAGGTCACGACCCAGGGTCATGGAATCAAGTCCTGTATCCAGCTACCTGCTCAGCGGGAAGACTGCTTCTCCCTCTCCTGCTCCCCCTGCTTGTGTTCTCTCTCTCTCTTTCTCTTTCTGTCAAATAACTAAATAAAAATCTAAAAAAAAAAAAGACAACTTTTTTAAATGCCATTCAGTTGAACACTTTTACTTTTTGTGTGTTTCTAACCCCCTTGTGCTATGGTTGGGAACATGGTAAATGGAATGTCCCCCACAGTCCAGCATGCGCTAGGGGAAATGGCACAGTTCGGGGTCCTCAGGGGTCAGTATTGGCTACACATGTGTGTGACCACGGATGGGCCCCCCCGCCCCAGGCTGGCTGCACCAGCAGGAAAGCCACACAGAGTTGGTCTGCCTCACGAGCCAGTCTGGGTGTAACTTTGCTTTCCAAAAAGTACCAGTCCAAAAATTAAATATAATTGCAAAGCAAGCTAAACTTTTATCTCCAAGGGGAGAATATTCATAAAGCAAAGCAAAAATTCTTAAAATCTTCTTTTCCCACCTTTCTCTCTATCAGCATCCTGCCTACCTGCAGCTGTACCCACCCCTAAAAATTCTCCCATCCAGACTCTGTAGGCCCCTAATCTCCTCTACCTCTCCTCCTGACACCAGGCTTTCTGCTTTCAACTTGTGGTTCTCTGGCAGGGGAAACTTCCCTATTGGCTTCACCTTACAAAGGCTGAGTCCTCTAGCTAGAAATGGACGGGGGAGGAAGGGGAGATGAAGAGGATTTGGATGCTTTCATCCTCGTCACGTATGTGAAAGGGGCACCTGCTCTCGCTGTCTGAAGCCAGTGGCTGGGTGCAAATCTGTCAGTCAACAACAGAGGTCTGGGGACCTCCCTCTGAGTGCCAGATGAGGATGTGGCCTGGCCTGGCTCGCTACCCATCTCCAATGACTCCCAGGAAGCTAAGTCACCAGCCTCAGAACACCCACTCCAACTCCTGAAGTGACGTCCCCTACTGTCTGATCCAGGCCTCTCCCTCCTGAGCTCTTTTCCACTCTGCCCCAGCCAGCTACTGGGGCATGTCCTGCTGCTTGGAACACGGCCTTTGGCCATTTCTTACTCACCCTTCAAGCCTCAGCTTAATAGGCAGAGATTGAGTATATGCCAAGTGCCAGGCACAATGCTAAATGCTTTACATATATTTTTTCATTAAATCATTCCAATAACCAGATGAGATAGATAATATCATCTCCACTTCTAGATGAGGAGACCAAGGCTCAGAAAGGTTAGTTTACTGGTCCAAAGGCCCTCACTTTGAAGAACTGGGACTTAAATCCAGAGCCTCTTGACCCCAAAACTCCCTCTCTCAAACACCCATTCTTCTGGCCTAAACACCGCAAGTTATGGAAGTTTTCTCTGACTCCTCCTCTCTGCTCTTTCCCCATCCTATCTGGGTCTGCACTTCCTGCAGCTCCCACAGTCCCCTGACATCCTAAATGGTAATTTATTGCTTGTCTTTCTGCCTTGGCCACTCAACAAGCTTTTTAAGGGCAAGAAATGGATTGGGGTTGATAGCTGCTCTATTCCCAACACCTGACAAAGGGCTTAAAACTTATTAAAGGCTTGATAAATATTAGTTGGATTCATGGATGGGTGTATGGATGGATGGATGGATGGATGGATGCTAAGTGGTGGGACATGGACATTGACAAGTTCACCTGCCCTCAGGGAATGCTCAGTATGTAAGAGGAAAGACAAACCAAGAATAAGCACTCCAGTGACTGCCAGTGGGTGGGGCATGTGACAGCTGGTGGCACCCGTCCTCCAGAGGCTGGTTCATGGGGCCCATGCTCAGTGAACCCTCCTCAGACAAAAGCAGTCATAGGTGGCAACTAAGATCTGTCAAAGGTATTCAAACCAAGCCTGCAGTGAACTTCCTTCCTCCAGCTGTATCACATAGGATTAGGAACAGTCTCTAAGTTGGCACGCATGGTTGGAGCCTGCTCTAAACCTGAGCAATAGAAGTAGCTACTCTCACTACCTTCTGCCTGGTTCATTGCATAAATCATAAAGTCGGATTACATTTGGCTGAGGGGAAGTGAGCCCTAAAGATGCCACAAGCGCAGTGAAAACCCTCATACTCGTGCCCCAGCATGAGCAACAGTATGGAATGGGGAAAATGCCCTCATGCCCCGGGCGCCATGGAGGGCAGGGGCAGACAAGCAGAGGTGAGAGAGGTTAGAGGTCTGTAAGGCTAGTTGGGGTCCTGGTGATGATTTCCACACAAAGAATTCACAGGTTTGTTCCACAAGCAACAGGGTGACACTGATACTGGTAGAACAAGGGGTGGGATGTTTACATCTGTGCCTTAGGACGGCCCCTGTGGGGTGCAATGTATGCAGGGGAGGCCTGAGTGGCCTGGGGGAGCCTATCCAGAGGTGAGCATCTCAAGGGTTCTGGGTGGTCAAAAGAAGGCGTTCTTTCCACCTGGAGGGTCAGGTGCCCACAGCACAGTAAGCAGCAGGAAGTGAATTCCCAGGGAGCTGCTGCCACTCCAGCACAAGTCTATAGAAGAAATATCCCAGAGATACTTCCAGGAACTAGGCAGGGAGTGGGGGGCAGGGGGAGACGGTGGAATGCACTGAAAATTACAAGCTGCGAGAGAAGTTTTCTGCCTAGTTACACTTTAGCAATTTGGATCTCCAACACTAATTTGAATATTAATCATTTTGAAAAAACATACACATGCAAATATTTCTCCTTTTAAATACCTGTCTCCCAGATCTTGATAAATGGCTTCCTCAGCAGCCCTGCATGCATCCAGAATCTCAGCCGAGCCACCACCCCCCTTCCTGCAAAGCTGTGCGGACCCCTCCTTCCTGAGCTGGTCTGATCTCTCCACTCTGTCCTGGAGCCTCCTAGAAGAGAGGACACCCCAGGACATCGTTCGTCAGCCCCAGCTTGGCCAGCACTGAGGACTTCAGTAGATGACCTCAATCAGCTGACTTAGCTGAGGATTCAGCGCCTCCCCACCGCTGGGGGCATCTGAGCTGAGAACAGGCTAAGGCGAAGACTGGAGCCAACGAGGTGGTTCTGGACTCCCAGGCTCTGGGTAGCACAACACACAATGCTCACCCACAGCACAGCCTGGGGAGGAGCCTGGGAGGGGCAGCCTTGCACACCTCCTGGCCCCCTGGCCCAGCCTCTGCGGGAAGCTCTTCAGTCTGGGCAGCAGAGAAGCGCCTCAAAACTAATCATGACCGTAACCAAAGGTACGAGGATGAGGGGGTCGTGGTGTTGATGTTGACTGAGCACCCCTCTATGCCAGGCACTGTGTTAACTGCTTGAAGGGCATCATCTCGTGAAACAAATACCCCTTGTCCAGAGATGAGTGCCATTACCATCCCCGCCTTATAGAAAATGGAAGCCTGGAAAGCTCATAGCTCTTGTCCACTGGTGGCACCAGGACTGACCCAAGAGCCTATGTCACTAACTTCTGGGCCATGCTGCCCTTGGCCATTTCCCCGGGCCTCACTGTCCTTGGCACTCAACGTGGCCCCTGAAGCCCAGGCCCCTGTCCTGTCTCCTATCCTTCTCGGCTGCCCTCCCTGCAGCTTCCTTCCTCCCCTCCCTCAAGGGAACCCCCAACCTCAACCTCACCTCAGCCAGCTGCCCTGATCACCCCAACCACTGGTCTCACTACCCCCCCACCCGGGCCCTGGGGCCTCCCCGCCCCCCCCCCCTTGTTTAAGCTGCGCTCCCGCTGGAACCCAAATGTGCAAGGGGCCCAAATGACCCAAACAGGATTGAGGGACATTGTCATTCTTTCATAGGGCATTCGGGGAGCCCCTGTTCTACCCAGCATCGTGCTACGTGCAAGTAGAAGTGCCCCCAGGCCACACCTTCCTCTTTCTTTGGCCTCTAGTGCTCAGGCTGCTCCTGATGGGGCCTAGGGCATGTTACTCTTCCGCCTTCACCAACAGAAAATCTCAGACAGATGGTTACACCAGAGCCAGCTCCATCCCCAGGGCCAGAGCTCTGCTGCCTCTGGCACAGGTGACACATTGTCCCACCCAGAGCTGTTCCTGAGAATGGCATACCGGGGGGTACAAGGCCAGAGGTCAGAGACAGGCGCAGGGAACTGGGTAGGGTCACAAACTGCAGAACGGGTGTCAGGGAGAAGGCTGGGCTTGCTTTTCTCAGGCATGTGAGGAAGTCCTGAAGGAGGCAGGCGCAGAGTAACCTTTACATCTCTGCTGCTCTCCGTAGTTCGCAAAGCTTTTGCACACCCATTATTTCATTTTCCTCTCTGACAAACACCCACTGGGGTGAGGTATCCTAGGAAGAATGTGGCCAACTTACAGATGAAGAAATGAAGGCTCAGAGAAGGGAAGCAAATTCCCAAACACAACACATTTAATACGGGATGGAACCAGGCCCCTCCCCTCATCTGAACTAAAAAAATCTCAGGTGAAGTTCTATCTGGGCCCCCCTTCCTGAACGATGAGGGTGGGGGGATTTGTCTGTGTCTGATGACCTACTGCCTCACACATGGAAGACCAACTACTGTGCATTTCTGAGCCGGAGAGGCCAGAGCTATACCACCCAGGTCTTGTTAAACAACCACGCATGTCTCCCATCCAGACGGGGGGGGGGGGTGACTGATGGCCATCTGCAAGTGACCCATTCTCACTCAGCAGCAACAAAGCTTCTCCATGACAAATTACGACGCCTATTATCCCCTCAGCCCCAAGACAGACCCGGCCTCTTGAAGGCGAGTTCCGAGTCTTACGCTGGCCTGGGCTAGCCCCACACTGCACGGCCAGCACCTCCCCGCCATGCCCCATGGGATGGAAAGACTAATTTATTCAGATGTGTGACAGCTAACAGGCTTATCTAACTACAGTAAAATAATTTTCTGAATTATTCATGTGATATTTGAAATCATGATTGTAGGAACAAATTAGCTACCCAAAAACTGGAAATGAAGCCTGCTGCATTAATAATGCATCGGGCAGAGCAGGCTGGAGAGCAGGAGCACAGAGGTGTGAGCATACCACTGGGAGAGCCCCACTCCCTCGGGCCCTTCTGGGACAGGCAGCACGCCAGTGAGCACGGCCAGGGGTCTGCACCAAGGCACACCTGTGTTTCTTCTTTGAGGAAGGGGCTAGCTAGCTTCAGCTTCCAGAGTCCCTGCTTCTTTTCCGATGTCCCCAGGTCTTGCCTTCCACTCAGGGCGAGGACCATCCTGTCTGCCCCTCTGACCCTTCAGTTCTGCCCATGTCATGAACCAATAGAGCCAGGAAGTCTTGACCCTGGCTGCTGCTCCTCAGAGCTGGGGCACGTCTGGTTGGGAGGGCGTCACACTCACTGCTGGGCAACTCAGTCATTCTCTTGTCCAGGGAAGCCTGCAAGTGGGCCATAGAGTACGCACGACTTCAACAGTCACTCTGCCTCAGGCCGCCCGGGGGGGCACAGTCGGTTGAGCGTCAACTCTCGGTTTTGGCTCAGGTTGTGATCTCAGGGTCGTGAGATGGAGCTCCACGTTGGGCTCTGCACTCAACGCAAAGTCCTCTTGTCCCTCTCCCTAACGCTCTCCTCCTCCCCCCACTCTCACTCTCAAATAAATTAATAAAATCTTCACACCAACAAAAAAAATATCACGCTGCCTCTCAGGTGAGATCTTGAAGTGGAGCGGGGCAGCCCCACCACCTGTCTCTCTGCAACCTTGATAACGGGAACACATGAAGGGAAGGGAGAAAGCACCTCCCCCGTGTTGGATCCGGCTTCTCCAGACCAGCAGCCGAGGCCGGGGGCAGGGGTCAGCAGCATGTTGGCACCACTCTGCCACGAATGGACAAGAAAACGTGGGCTCATCAAGAAGCCTCTCTGGCCTGCTTCTCTTGTGCCAAATGGGATGATAGTACCTACACGTCCTAGTACCTGATAACACCATAGGATCCTAGGACATATGGGATTGTGTTAGAGGGAAGTAAACACCAGCCTGACTGGGAAAGCCTTTTGCAAAGTATAAATGTAACATGTTATGCACTTTTTTTATGTACCTAGTTATACTCTTCTTTTTCCACAAGGGTAACAGTAGTTATCAATAACCATCTCTTTAACCACCGCCCCCCAAAGCCAGGCTTGGGCCCTTGGACATCTAAAGACCCCTTCTGGCTCCCATCCTAGGTTTTCCAGAGGTCCTGCAGGGGCAGAATTTGGGAGGGTTTCGCCCTCCAGCGAGGCACCCTCCCTAAGGCCAGTTTGGAAGGCTGGGTGTTTCCACGAGCAGGCTGGGTGCCGCCTTGAGAATGAGACAGGGGTGGTGGGGCCAGCCCCAGCGTAGGGAGCTGCAGGAGGCTGCAGGAGGCCGCAGAAGCTGCAGCAGTGAGGCCCCTCGCCCACTTGGGAGCGCTGTGGTGGTGAAGGTGTGGAAGGGCAGGAGGGATCCAGGCTGGAGGGGCACCTGATGTCCTCCGGGTCTGACAGCTGGCCTTGCAGAGGGACACCTGGGTTCTTTGTGCGGCCTTGGGCAACTTCACCCAAAATGTACAGGACCACCTCCCAAGGCTCTGCCAGAGGCAACAGCCTTGAGCCCCACAATGTGCTCCTGGAGCCGTGTCAGACCAGACCCAGCCACAGCAGGCACGTTGGACACGGCCTGGACAACAGAGCCGTCTGACCTGACACTGATGTGCAAGAAGTCGAATCCACCAGGAAGCCACAGGCAGAGAAGAGAAATTCAAAGCCTCAGACCCAACTTCCAAATATGCCAAATACGACGGTACCCCTACTCCCAAAGCAAGCCAACCATCTCCTCATGCTGCTCTTGGCAGGAAAACAAATGTCTTTTTTTAAAAATTAATATCAAGAGTATATTTGAAATTCATGCGAGGGGTAGAGACAGACCCGGGCACTTGCCCCCACTTTTGCCAACCTCCACCAGACAGGTGATTCTGAGCCGCACGATGGCCCCAAAGAAGCTACATGAACCTTGAGAACTTAAGTTTACTAAACAAATGAACTCTTCTTGAATTCAACCCGGCAAAAGCTTGCTGCACACCTTCCGCATGGCCCAGGCTGCTGCAGACATGGGCGCTGAAGGAGAAGAGGCAGGAGAGAGGATACTGGGCTGGGGTCCTTACCCAGTCTGGGGAGAGCTACAGGCAGCTATGGTTAGGAGGCTGCAGGGCAGGATTCCCTGGCTGACCTACCTTGCTCTGCTCCACAGCCCATTTCCTGATTCTTCCCCCAACCTGGCTGACTCCTCCTCAGCATGAAGCTCAGCAACCTCATCACTTCCTCCAGGAAGTCGCCCTTGGTTTCAGTGACCAGGTCAAACCTCCATGCTGTAGGCCCTGCCCGGCACCTACGACATGTGTGCCTCCCTTTCTTGGCCTGTACCACTGCCGTGTGTGCACTGTCTACGTCTGTGTCTGTCCGCATAGGTCGATAAGGATATTTAACACTTGCTGAAGGAATATGTAGAAAGCAAGCAGATGTTCCTGCGTGTCCTCGGGCTCTGGATCCAGGGGAGGCTCCAAGGCGGGAGGTCTCAGAGCTCACTGCAGATGCTAGAGCCCCATCCTGTGGGGATCTCAGCGCCAGGCATGGTGAAGGGAGGAGCTCAAACGCCTGGGAAGACCTCATTCCTCACTCTAGGGGACCAATACCCTCATGGAGGAGACAGGGGCCTTAGGGCCCCTTGCTGTGTGGACCCAGAACCAGGCATGCTGCGGCATTAAACCAAAAAAAACACACTGGTGAAGGGCTTCTGGCTTTAAGAAGAGCAATTAGCCAGAGACAATGGGTTATCAGGAATTTCAAAACAGAATGAGGGCCCAGACGTTGTCCCCATCAGTTTGGTGTCAGTCCATGAGGTATAAAGTAGGTCACTCACTCCCTGGTGCAGAGGGGCTGTATATTTTTGTAACTAGGTTTGAACATCATCAGGTGAGGAGCTTATAACATTGCTGTCCCCTAGGGCACGGCCTCAATTTATGAGCCTTATTTTTAACTGGAGGAGAATGGTGCTGGATCAAATGCCATTAATGTGTTAAGTCCCCCAGGAGGAGGAGTATCCAGTACAGAGTGAATGGATGAAGGCTCGGGGTGGATGGCCTGGCCACGGAAGGTAGGGCCACGCCTAATGAATCACGCATGTTGGCTACCTGGGCGTCCTTGCGGCCGGATGTCCACAGCCTTTCTGTGGGGCATGCCCAGCTGTGACCTGCCTTCTTTTCCTCCTCCTGCTGCCTCCTCCCTCCATCTCTTCTGGAGACCTTCAATTGATCCTCTGACAGCTCTAACAGGCAGGCTGGACTTAATCGGGTATTGGAGCCAGGAGAGGTGCAAGGCCTCACCTGGGTCCTCCTGTATATCATCACTCAGAGCCCAGCCCAGCCCCAGCCTTCACCACTCAGGTCCCTGATCCTGCGGAGTCACCGGGCAATCTGCCCGGTGACAGAGGCTCACCCAGCCGAGAGATGCCCCGGGATCAGCAGGAAGACACATCAGCATTCTGAGACTGCCGTTGGCCCCCATGTAGCCAAGCCAGGCCTTACAGCAGACCACCAGAACTTGTGTTCCTCCTGTCCCGAGCCTTCAGCTAAGCGGCATTTCTCCGCTGCCCCTGTGGTTAGATGTGGCCATGCATCTGAGTCTCTGAGCCCTGAGCAATGGAATGTGGGCACAAGTGATGTGTGTCCCTTCCAAGGCTGGCCCATACAAACCCCCATGGGTGAGTCACCCTGCGGCTTTCCCTTCTGCCTGCAGTGCAGACGGCCACTTGGTGACTGTGGGTCAATGAAGTCAGCCCAATCATGACACGGAGGGAGCCTGGATCCCTGAGTCACTGAATCAGCTGCCTGGCCAAGGTCACCCCTACTCGACCAGGCATGAGTGAGGAATAACCTTTAAGCCATTACTCATTTAAGCCACTGAAATGTCAAGGATTTTCTGTCCCAGTTGCCCTGGTATAACCCAAGTACCCCCAAGGGCTCCGACCCATACTTCCTGGTCTCTCTCAGCTCAGCAGCCAGTAGGGGCAGGTGCAGAGTGACGGTTTAAACATCAGGAATCCAATGAGGGGCAGACATCAACCACTCAGAAAAGGAATGGAGGCCTAGTAAGCTCGGCCCTGGCCAGGACTTTCCACAGGCAGGCACGACTGGGCCCCACATATCACACCACAGCAGAAGGCAGGAGGGTGTAGTGGGAGAAGCACCCCTTGGGAATCGGACTCCCACCCTGGGCTCTGCATGTTTCCTGGGTCTCAGATTCCTCACCTGCAAAAACGGAAGGTGTTGCCAGGTGAACTCAGCGATATGCCAAAGGTGAAACAGCTTCGAAAAGTTAAGGAAGGAAGGTGCTTTGACTTTTTCTACAAGATGAATTCTCGCCTGGAGAACAGGATCGCACCATGGGCCCTGCCTTACTGGTGTAGACCCACTGCAAGTGATGGTCGGCATGAAAGTGAAATGGGTCCAAAGCGGTCCTCACAGAGCGCACAGCAGCTTGCAGCATTGCCGGGCTGGGAGAGAGAAGCAGGAGCTCCAGAGGGTGGCACTGGCTGTGGACCTCAGGCCCCAGCCATAACACAAGAACGAGGGCTCGAGAGGATGAAGTTAGGTGCCACAAGTAAAGTACTTTGCACACAATTAACCTAACTAAAAGTTGGAGGATATTCTTTGAGGGAAGAGGGTGAGTTCTGGGGGCTCTGGCTGAGCCAGGGAAGCCCCTAAGCCTCTGTATTCATCCACCTACAAAGCCCCAGAGGCAGAGCACCCAGACCCAGAAGGAAAGCCTAGCAGAGAGGATGGCTGCCCAGCCCTGGAGTGCCCATCTCCAAGCAGCCCTGCCTGCACAGGGAAGCATCCTCAGCTCAGGCTGCCTGCTCTGGGCTCCAGGCAGCTTCAAGCCTCCAAGTACGGTCCAGCCATGTGCAGCCAGCTGGGCAGGGGGACTAGACAGCCTGCGCTCAGGGAAGGCCAGGGGGGCACGAGGCAAGATGCTATCATGAGAGCTCCAAACTGCCCCACAGGCTGGAGTGGCCAGGAGTACCAGCCGGTAAGCCAGCTAGAAGGCAGCAGGGCACACACACGGGGTCCAGAGCACTTCTGCCTACCCCCAAGGCCACAGCCTCACATGCCCCTGCAGGCTAGCCACGGTCACCAGCAATACGCTGACCAGATGGGAGTCCAGGCCCATGGGAGAGGCATGAGGTTGTCTTCAGAACGCCGTGTGAAACTGCCCTCAAAGGACCACCTGCTCCCATGGCCGCCAGCTCAGCCCCAGCATGGGCTCACCTGGGGTCCAGAAACAAAGCCCAGAATCTAACTGCAGCTTCTCCTTGGTCGAGGGCTCTCTCCTTAGGCTTGTAGGGAGGTTGCTGCACCCTCCCCGTTGCCCAGAGCCCCTGCCTCTGGGCCTCCTGCTCCTCACACTCTCTTCTCCCACCTTAGTTCATTCAGGAATTATTTAATGATGTCCACGTTCACGGGCCCAGTAGATAACTGGCCCCCTTGTCTGCAAGAACCCTGAATCAATTGATGTGTGAGATACAAAGAGGAAAACCAAAAGGTCACCTTATTTCTAAACAGACTGACTGGAGGACGATGACATGTATCTGAAGGCAAGTGGCTTCTCATACTCTGCCTTCAAACGGGGTAGGCTTTCCCAGCGTGCCAGGTGGGGACACGCCACAGCTGAGAGAAGACAGGAGCACGTGCTGTCTGGGGGCAGCCTGGCTCCCAGGACCAAGAGAATGGACTGGGCAGGGCATGCACAACCACTTCCCCTCCCAAATCTGGCAGCCAGGTACAGCAAGGGCTGGGGCGAGGGGTCAGAAGCTGTCAGGGGGCGGAGGGGGAGGAGCAACCAGAGGTGTGGAGAGGTGGTGCTTCCCCCCCCCACCCCCGACAGCATGACGATGGAGAACATAAACAAGCTAGGGGGATGAGGCACGGGAAAGGAGTGCTTAGGAGTCCAGGTTTTTGGAGTCAGACCTGGCTCTGACTTTTGGCTCCACTACTTTCTAGCTGTGTGATATTCGGCAAGGTTCTTGGCCTCCCTGAACCTCAGTGTGCTCCTCCATAAAATGGGGATAGTCAAATCAAACGACCTCATCCACGTCGAGCACTCAGCCCAAAGCCCAGCACCTGAGGGAGGTGGCCATCACAATACCTGCAAAACCTAGCTCATCCTTTCCCTCAATGCCTCACAGTGCTCTAGGCAAGTGGTCACAGGCAGAAGAGCAGGCCACGGAGCAGGGCTGGCCCGCAGGGCAAGCACAGAGGGTTCCGACAGAGGGCGGGCCCTGGGGAGCAGGGTACGGGTGGGCATTTGGGAGGAAGTGACATTCCAACCGGGCCTTGAAGGATGGATAGGAGCTGGGCGAGTGGGGTTGGAGCACTGGTGCCAGAGGTGACAGGGAATGGGGCAAGGGGAGGGCATTCCAGGCAGGGGAATGGTGTGTGTGAGGTGAGGGGGGGAAGAGTGTAAAAGGACCAGGACGCAGTTGGCAAATGGCAGGTATGGGGTGGGTGGGAGGGAGAAAGCAATGGGAAAAAAGACCAAAAAGGCAGTTTGGGCCCAACTTGAGAGGGCCCAGGCTAGGGTTCTGAAAACCAGCGGCACGAAGATGGGTTTCAGGCAGCAAGCAGAGACATCCACTCAGTGCATGCCAGGCACTCACTGACTTAAGCACAGGGACACAGCGAACACACAGATAAACCCTGCTTCGTGGCGCCTACACTCTAGTGGGATGGATGACAAAAAGCAAGATATGTTAGTTTTACATAAAAGAAAAGACATAAAGCAGGGAAATGGAATAGGGAGCGTGTGGGAGGGATGGAATTTAAAATAGGGCATGCACGGAAGGGCTCGCTGAAAGGGTGACATCTGGGTAAGGACATAACCAGATCTGCGTGCTCCAAGGGGGGTTTCCATGGCAAAATGAGAACGGACGGAAGGGGAGAGAGGCTGCAGCGGGGGGCCATGCTTAGGCTCACACCGGCAAGGTGGATCAGTCCTATGCCCTCTCCACTCTTGGTCACCCGTGCTCCCTGAGCGGCTGGGAGGCTTGCTTCCAACTGGCCTAGAAGTGGCCTGGGCTACATTCCTGAAATAAGAAAAACAGCTACATGGTGCCCACCCCGTGATCAGCGCAGAAAACTCTCTGATTAATAGCGTTGCTTTGCAACCATGGGTCAGAGGAGTTTCAGGGCACTCTGTACCCACTTGACAGCATCATTTATTGGTAACACCAAGACTGATGATTTGCACCTGGTCTCAACGAGCCCCCTAAAGTCTCTACCATGAGGCCAGTAATACGGCGGGAAAAATGCCTATGCGACCAACAGGGGTTAAGAAGCCCTGGCCAAGGCTCCACTTCGGACCTCCCAGTTCTGAAGTGTTCTGTGCACACGCTGGAGATTCCTGGTCCAAGAGATGAAGTGTATCCAGAACGGCCTTTCACAAAGAGGACGAGTGGAGCTCAGGCTTGGACTCCAGACAGTGGTGCCAAGCGCCACGAAGCTGCCTCTAGCGGTAATACGTTTCCTTGGTCTAATGCTAAGGCTGTGTTGTAACCAGGTCCTGCCCTGAGCCAGATTCTTGTGGGTGCTGTGAGTCTTCGTGAGCAACAGAACTCTTTCTGGCTGCCCCCTTCATTCCCAACTGGTGCGCCTACTGTTTCCAGGTGGTGGGCAGGGTTTCTCGGCCATTCTTTTTTTTTTTTTTTTAAGATTTTATTTATTTACTTGACAGAGAGAGAGAGCACAAGCAGGGGGAGCGGCAAGCAGAGGGAGAGGGTGGAGCAGACCGCCCGCTGAGCAAGGAGCCCACTGTGGGACTCCATCCCAGGACCCTGGGATCACGACCTGAGCTGAAGGCAGACACTCAACTGGCCGAGCCACCAAGGCACCCTCGGCCACTCTAAATTAAATCTTAGAAGCAGGTCACCACGGCCGCCACTTTTAAATGTCTCACTCCGTACTCCAGAACCAGTCACTGCGGGTGCGATAGGGATCAAAATTTAGAAATGTTTCCACCTTCTTAAAAAAAAAAAAAAAAAGTTTTTCTGAATTGAAACTTGTGGTCGTGGAAACTTGAATTTAAAATCAGATTTTCTAACTGAATTGAAGGCTATGCAATTAAGCAAATGAATGACTAATGAAATGATTATAAAGCACTTTGCAGAAATGTTATGTAAATGCAGGCAGAGAACAACAAAATGTGATGACAGTCTCACCGCTCGCTCACTCGCTCCTGCTTTTGATTTGGGAGTACGCAGCTTCGAGTCCTCCTGCAGGGACACCAGAGCGCGGGTACTCAAAAACATTTCATTGTCCTGACAGCTCCTAAGCCGGGCCCTCAGGGGGAAGTTAGGTAGTATCCTAAGTGCAGGGTTTGGAATTCGCCTGTAAGCTTGGGACCCATTGCATCCCACTTGGCAGGCACGGGGGCGGGGCAGCTGGGAGCGGTTCTTCAGGGCATCTGGGAAGGGTCCTTCCCGGACCCCCTTCCCCAGCGAAGCGACCTGGAGACACGTGGATTTATAACTTCTTCTGAGGTTCAAGAATATCTGCTCATACACCCCAGTCAAGGCGGAGCAAGGACTCTGTTGCCCCATGTCCTGGCTGGCCCGTATTCATTCAGCTACGGCTGAGGCAACGGAGTCACGGAGCGTTCAGCATTCTGGAAGCGGACCTTCCTGTGAGTATCCATATAGAACGGTGCCGCTGGCACAGCTGTTCCCAGATCCTCCCCTCAGACGCAGAGCACCCAGGAGGAACTGTTTGAGCCAAAACCAGCTGATCCCCTTGAAGAGATGCTTCTGGAAAAAGGTGGGGGAAACAGCAGAAAGCCTCGTGGGAAAGGTCGTGTCCCTGCCCACCCCCGGCTTGTTTCCAAGTGCCAGGTCCCATATTCTTCCTGCAGCTAGGAAGCCTGACATCCCCATCCTCCCAAGTTCCAGGCTAGGACTCCACCGCCACCACAGAGGATGGCCCTCACCCCTTCAGCGTGCAGAAGCAACGTGTGCGTGCCTCCATCTGATTTCTTTCTGCTCCAGAACTGTTTGTGCTGGAGGGTAGGATGGAGCAAGCAGTCACTGCAGAGACAAACGAGGCCTGGCCAGGCATCACGGAACTGCTCTTCCACAATTCAACTCTCTAGACTGTAGTCGCAATTTGTCTATAAATAAAATGTAAATTTTAATTGAATTTGATCTCCAAGGGGAGAAAAGCATCCAGAATGCAAACAGCACAGGTGGAACCAAACGCTGCTTCCCGAAGTATCTTGCGTAATGTGGAGCCCCTTCCTTAGGAAGTGTCCACGCAGAGGGGGCCTCGGTCTTGCTGTTGGAACCTTTGTAGATCTGAGTAGCCATGAAAGCGGAGAAGGTCTTTGAGAAAGAGAGGAGAGTAACAGATGCTGCTGAGACCATGTGTGGCTGCAGGCTGCGGAGATCTTCATCCCAAATGGAATAGTAACGGCTTCATTGGGTCATCGCTTTGAAAAATAATGGCAGGGGGAGCATAGGCAGCTGGCTGTGAATGCCAAGCAGGAGTATTCAGAAGTGCTCTTCAGAGAGGGGCCTGAGCGTCTTCGAGAGCCAGAGCGCCACTGGCCCCAGAGGAGCGTGCTCCAAGAAGTCTCCGCTCCTGACCTGGAACAGGAACCACTGCGTGCCCCTGGGTGCGTAGTACCCGCCGGCCTGACAACCTTCCCTCCGGGGAACGAGGCTAAATCCATCCTGGGTCTGGGAATGCTGGACCAAGGCTGGCAGCTGGGCTTTGGCTTCGACCCTCAGAGCGGAGTCCAACACACTTTTCTTGGGGCCTCTGCTCCACACTCAGGCCTAGACCTGCCTGGTGACCTTCACTGGACAGCTCCGCTTCTCGTGCTTTGCTGGAGGTAACCCCGGTCGTGCTGACTTGCCCTTGCTGGGGTTCCCAGGTGTGTCTAATTAATGATGTAAAGCACTTAGAGACATAAATGCTCTATGACTGGGGCCCATAAATTACCGGGGATACAGCCCTGAGTGCTATGATGCTTCACTTGTGCTTGTTCTCCGTAATAAACAATTATCTTCTCAGACCCACAGCCAAATTCCACATCCAAACATCTTCTCCCACAAGCCTGGAGGAGTCATTGACACTGGCTGCTGGGCTTTTCAAAAAGTCATGGGCAACCACCAAATTCAATGCTTGGTCTTTGATTGGACACTCATCTGAAGGATGTTTGGGGAAATCTGAATATAGGCAGGGTATTAGATCAGGGGACTCTGTGAGGCACAATAATGGCTATGATGGTTAATTTTATGTGTCAACTGGACTGGGCCACAGGGTGCTCAGACATTTGCTCAAATATTATTCTGAGTGCATCTGTGACAGTCTTTTGGATGAGATTAACACTTGAATAGAGAAAGGAGATTGCCCTCTCCCACATGGGTGGGCCTTGTCTGATCAGTTGAAGGACTGAATAACCTGAAAGGACTGACCCTCCTGCTATTAAGAGGGAATGCTTCCTGCCTGACTGAAACATTGGACTGAAACATTGGCTCCTCCTCAGTCTTGAGCCTGCTGGCTTTCAGACTGGAACCACACCATCAGCTCTCCTGGGTTTGCCAACTGCAAACCTTGGGATTCTCAATCTCCTAACTGCATGAGCCAATGCCTTACAATCAATCTCTTTCTATGTATCTACATACATCCTGTTAGTTCTGTTTCTCTGGAGAACCCTAACTGATACAATGGCACTATGATTATGTATGAGTATTACCTTATTTTTCAGAGGTGCATATAGTTATGGGTGAAATGTAGTGGTGTCTGTAATTTATTTTTAAATACTTCAGCAATAAGGAAGAGAAGATGCAAATATGTCATAATGTAAACAGTAGTTAAAGATAGGTGGTAGGCATAAGGGTGTCTGTTATGCTTCTATAATACACACTATACTATAAATGTCCATTATACTATTCCCTCTACTTTTCTGTATATATATTTTTATAATATAAAGTTTAAAAATAAACAAGCACACCACAGTGATTTCTGCAACCTGTGCTGGCAAGGGCACAATTCTCCCTCATAAGCAAAAGGCTGAGGGAGATGAGCAAGTCTCAGAGAAAGCACAGCCTGCCAGGGGCCAGGACTAAATCCATCAAGCACTAGGAATAGGGGTGGTCTCTCCCGCCAGAGGGTGGTGGGAGTGCTTGAGAGGTTTGGGGAGCTAACTGGGCTCTTCACAATGCTTCTTGTTGGTAGTTATATGTTTGTTTCTGTGCTTACTTCTTCAGAATCTACTCCTACCCAAGAGCGTGAGCTCCCTGAGAGCAAGAGCCTAACTGTCCTAGACACCACTGTGTCCCCGGGGTTCTGGGTAAGCCCTGCCCCATCCCAAGTGTTCAGTGGGTGAATGCAGGAGTGGATGAATGTAAGACCAGCCAGGGGGACAGTGAACAACTGTCTGACCATGAGGCTGCCCAAGGGGGAGAGATGTCCCCTACATGTGTGTCCATTCTGCCTGGAACTGGCTTTTATTTCCAGCCTGAACATCCTTTATTTGTTCATTAATTCAATATTTAGTGTTCCTCCCAAGGGGTTCAAGGGGCCTGTAAGTTTTCCTTCTCCAATAAAAGCAAACCCTTATTTATCTTAAATGACCTCATATCCCTCACAGTGGTCCCATCCAGGTGCCCCATACATTCCTCCACCTCTATGTTACCCTCCCCCACCGGAAGCAGTGGCCTGATGAGGTACCCTCCAGGTCTCCAGAGAAAATACAGGGACTTCCCTGGCATTGACTGCAAAGGGGGTGCTGGGAGCATGAGCAAGCATGTCTGGAGCTGTTCCAGGGCCCCTGCTGCTGTGAGGTCTCCTTCAGGAGACATCAGACCCAGCTATGAGCTGCTCATCTGCTTTCTCATCCCCTAGAAAGCAAATGTTCGAACATTGATATGTTTGGGAATCATTTTTTACTTTAATTAGAAAACACAGATTCAAACAGCATCAAACATTAATGAGACTTGCAGAGGGGCTACTTATAAACTTATTTAATTAAAGTGTGGCTGAGCCCTCTCCCCACAGCCTGGCTGTTGTCCCCAACCCTTCCAGGAGGGTCAGTAAGAACACCCCACAAGCACATTCAGCAGGGCCGACCTCCGGATCAGCCCCTGCCGACGGCTCTGCAGTGGGCCAGAGACTTACAAGCCTCTTTCTATCCTGACAATGGACTTTCTTTGCTATCCATTTATCCTCATATTGATTTTGCTATAAACCCACACAGCGCTCCCCTCCCAGGCCAGATGGAGAAAACTCTATTGATTATATTGGAAGAAGGTTTGTTGTAAAAAAGCGAAATGTCTAAAACATTGAAATGAAGTAAGCTTTTTGAGGGTCCATAAATCACCCGGGATAATGCCGCAAATGAACAGGGCTTCTTAAACACCCGGAAAATACGACACCATAAAGCAGTTCTGACAAGAAATCACAGCCCCTCTCTCTCTGTAGCTGCCATTTGAAAAGCACCATCAATAATGGTCACTGCTGTTTGGTAAGCAAAAGAGGGAAGTTGTGTCAGCCTCCTTTAGAAAGTTCCCTCAAAGTCACTTTGTCCCAATGTCAGCGTGGCGTTTCTTGCGCAGTAAATACATCCCAATTATGAGCGTGTCATGTTAGCTTTTACAGTTCACTAATCACAAACTTTTTTGTATGTCATTGCCAACCGACATCTTTCCCTAATCGGAATTTATGGTTCTCTTTGGCCGTTAGTGGAGATCAGGCGGGTCAGAGCAGTGTCACTGTTACAGAGCTGGAGGGCTGGGCTTGGGCCCAAGGTCGTTTCCCCCCTTCCCTCCTCTAGTCTAAAGGCCGAGATTCCGCATGTCCCAGGGATGGGGGGTGGGGAGCTTCTGCAGAAAGCACTCCCCTAGAGTCCGCTCCTGCCCATGGCCCAGACCACGGGGCCCCACAGAGGTGCCCTGGCCTGGTTCGGCTTTGAAGACCACCTACTCAAAAGCCCCCAAATCACGCCGGGGACAAAAACACTCAGCAAAGCCTGAGGTCACACACAACTCAACCTGAGATTAGCTTTGGCTCTTCTGAGAGAAACACTGGCTCACAGGATCCATCCTCCCCTGGGGCAGACCAAACAGTCACCAAGGTGGGCTGGCCACAAGCCTGCCTTCCCGACCCTTTGCAGCTTGGCGCCACACCCTCCAGGAGACCCCCTCACCAAAGCAGACCAGTTGCTCTGACCTACTGTGACCTGCTACACCAGCTTTCCATCAGACATCTTCCCACCCACCGCCCCCCACCTAGCTTTGCAGTTTGGACCCCAAGCCTGTGCTGTGGGGGCTGCTCCCAATGTTCCAGACCCACACACTGGTGTTACCTTGGTTCTGTCCCCCAGGCCTTCATCCTTCTGTGTTGCCTCTCCAGCCATGTGGCCCTATGTGCACAGACCAGGGAATGGGGGTTCGGTCAGCCACCAGGGGCCCTTCTGCCCTGGGGAGGGCGGTCAGGCTAGGGTGGCAACCCTCTGATGGAGGCAACCCCTCAGATGCGTGGGCACAGTGCTCAGAGCGGGCAACCCCTCCATCTGGGGGATGGTGTCAGCCATTCTGCAGACCATGGCAAACAGCACAGAGCCACGGCCACCACACCAGTGGCCGGAACATGGGGGGCAGCACTGGGGTCAAGACCTTAGAGGATCCAAGCAGTGATTTCAGATTAAAAACAATACAATACTGGAAGTGTAAGATGGTCAAACACCACTTCGATTCCCTCCATGTTAACTACTTTGATGCTTTTTCTAGCAAATTTTTTTCTTGATGCTTATGTGACTTTCCTGGGTCTGCCTTCCCAAAGCACCACAAACTGGATGGCTTAAAACAGAAGTTTGTTCTCTCACAATCCTGGAGTCCAGAAGTCCAAAATCAAGGTGTTGACAGGGCCAGGCTCCCTCGGAAGGCTCCAGGAGAGAACTCCTTGTCCCTTCCCACTCCTGTGTCTTGCAGCTGCAGGCACTAATCTCTGGCTCCTTCTTCACATGGCCTTCTCCTCTGTGTCTGCCTTTCTTCTCTCTCATAAGGGCACTTGCCATTGGATCTAGGACCAGGGTTGTCCAGTTGCTCTCCTCATGAGATCTTTAACTTAATTTTATCTGCAAAGATCCTGTTTTCCAAATAAGGTCACATTCACAGGCTCAAGTATATGAATATGGACATAGCTTCTGGGGGGCACTGCTCAGCCCACTCAGTACCTTGGCTTTGTGGGGACCCAAGCCCATGTTAGCATTCTGGTTGGTGATTTGTAACTGCCCAAAGGTCACCCCCATTTGAACAACCATCATCACCATAGATACCACCTTCGAATAGCGACTACTACATTACAGATCTCTCCAAGAGGCCCATCCTACAAGAAATAGGTATATTCTCTATGTCCAGCCTGTAGAGACCAAAGGGGAAAAAACTAGGACTTCTTGGAAAAACAGCCAATTCTAGTTCTAGGGCAGGGAAAGTACAAAGTGAATCTGGAAGGTCTTGGACCCAAAAGCAAGGGACTGATCAAAGACTTAATGGGGTCATGTTTCAAAGACACAAGAACCAATCCGAAAAGGATCCCACTGGACAAATTTGGGACAAATTTAGCATCAAAAAGAATAACGACTGGTGATGGGTAGTAAGGAGGGCACGTATTGCATGGTGCACTGGGTGTTATACGCAACTAATGAAGCATCAAACTTTACATCGGGATCTGGGGATGTACTGTATGGTGATTAACATAATATAATAAAATAAAATTAAAAAAAAAAAAAAGAATAACGATGGGACACCTGGCTGGCTCAATCAGGAGATCAAGCAACTCTTGATCTCGAGGTCGGGAGTTTGAGCCCCATGTTGGGCATAGAGATTACTTAAAAAAAAAAAAAAAGAAAAGAAAAGAAGAAGAAGAGGAAGAAGAAGAAGAAGAAGGATAATTGTGGAGATTCTGGTACATTTAACGGTGGAAAAAAAATATCCATGAGTCCACAGTGATACTCCAAAAAAGAGAGCCAGGGAAAGAAGAAAGACAAGAAAACAAGAAAAATCTCTCATCAGGGCATGCCAACTAATAAAGGTAGAAGAGACGACAGAACTAGAAATGTGGGTCAGTTAAGAATCAGGTAAAGCTGGGGCGCCTGGGTCCCTCGCGAGCGCGCCCCCTGCCTGTGGGTGGTGGAAGGTACCTAAGCGGTTAGTGTTCTGAGACTTCAACTTGAAACTAGCCAGAAGGAAGTGGCTGGACAAATTCAGACTGTGAGACCTAATGCAGACCACACCAGTCGAGACTCTGCAGAGAGCCAACTTTCTGACTGCCCTCGATGGAGGAGCACTACAGAAATCTCTCAACCAAACGCACAGTGAGATTAAATCCATGTTCTTGAGAGACGCGTGCATCCAGGAGGCAAGTGTCATGAATGTCCCACCCAACCCTTTTCTGGATGATTTGGCAAAAGCAAATGGCATATGTATATAAAGGGAGAGAAACCTAGTGGGTAAGACAAGCTATTATAGGAGCACACAGTTCTTCCAACTTTTCTGTGGGGTTAACACCTTCCCAATAAAAGGCGGGGGGGATTTTTTAAAACAAAAGAATGTGCTAGGGCCCCTGGTTCAAACCCTAGATTTGTGGTTTACTTGTGTGTATTTTTGAGCAACTTCCTTTGCATCCCGGAGCCTGTCTTCCCCTCTGTGCAATGGGCATGACGTATTCTCAGTCCCCTGCTCTTCCAGAAGATGAGGGGCTAAGGCCTGTGAAGAATTCAGCACAGTGGCTGCTGTCTATTAGGTCCTAATTAGCAGTGGCTCGTGTTGCTAATATTAGCAAGACAACCACACAGAAACAGAAAGTCCTGGGGGACCAGCCCTCAGGTTGCCCCTGGCGGGACAAGTCCATGAGGGCTGGACTGACTGGAGAAGGCTTTGTGGAGGAAGAGGGGTTGGCGCTACCAGCACTGGGAGAGGGATCCCAGGGGAGGGCTTTCCAGATGCCGCTGCCCCTGCCTGATTAACCTGTGAGCTGGGTGTGAGTGGCAGTGGAGATCCCTGTGTTCCAGGAAGGCTAAGGCTACACTGGGGAAAAGTGAGTGGAACTGGGGACTCTGTCTGGAACCAGTAACTGGAGAAGTAAGGGGCCAGGGTATCGGCTTCATCAGAGGTGGGATCCAGATAGGCAGGTCTGTAACCAGAGTTGGGGCTCATGCTGGGGTCGGGGGCAGGCAGGGGCCAGTCAGTGGTTAGAGCTGGGACCAAGAGACGTTCTGGAGCAGAGGCAGGGTCACAGGCTCACAGCAGGGATGCACTCATAGCCTTCACCTCCCCGCACAGGACTGGGCCCCAGTGGGCAGACCTATAACTCAGCCGCTCCTGGCTTACTCCAGCCCTTCTTACAGGGCCACGAACTCCTTCAGGAGTGATGGGAATTCCCTTCCAGGTCTACATGTTCAGGCATCTCACTGGGGGCTAGGAGTATTGGTTATCTCTGCTCTGAGGCAAAGAAATTACTGTTTGCAGCGTGGCTTTCCTTAAAAGGGCAGAAAGCACAAGTCCCGTTCTGGGCCAGGAGAGAAGGGATTGAGGAGCTGGGGGCTGGAGCCCATGCAGCAGCTCCCCCACCACCCACCCTGTCCTTTCCTCCCAGGGCTGCCTCACCTCATCTCGGCTTTTCTTCTCCTCTGTGCTCTTGGGCACAGGCTCTCCCCAACCTGCGGGGCTTGGAGACAGCCCTCTGTCCCTCTTTGGCTTCTGAGAGGCTCAGGTGCAGACAGTGTGGGGTCTGGGCCAGGAGGGACACGAGGTGAAGAGTAGCTGTCCTCAAGTGCTGTCCTCTCTCTCTTTTAATATTATCTCAGGGCTGGTGACTGGTTCTGCCTCGCTCAGCCCTCAGGGCATGCAGAGCTCTTGCTTTTAGTAATTAGCCCAATGTTCCGAGCCTCAGACGAAGGGAGCCTTAGCTCTGAGCAATGCGCTCTGGATGATGATCAAATGTGACTTGTATTAATATTTACAACAATAACATTTTTCATGGGTAAAGTTTGGGGCTTTTTTCTCACTGCAGGAAATGAAATGCAAATTAACAACTGTAAAGATTATAACATAATGAAATAGGACATAAATGATGAAGAATTAATGAATTCAGTGGTTTCAAAGCATGGAGGGAAAATGTCCTTCAAAAGCAAACATGTAGGGGCTCCTGGGTGGCTCAGTTGGTTGAGCGTCTTCCTTCGCCTCAGGTCACGATCCCCAGGTCCTAGGATAGAGTCCTGCATCAGGCTCCCTGCTCTGTGGGGAGCCTGCTTCTCCCTCTGCCTACCATTCTCCCCGCTTGTGCTCACTCTCTCTCTCCCTCTCTGTCTCAAATAAATAAATAAAATCTTATTAAAAAAAAAAAAGCAAACATGTAGAAAGAGCAAGAGATTACCAATAAGGGGAGGGGACTGCAAGGGCCCGGGCCTGGACTGGGTCCTCCCAGGGGCTGGCCCCTTTCAACCCTTGCTCTGTTTCAGTGGCTCTCCATTGCCCACCCACGTGCTGCAGCAAAAACAAAACCCAAAATAGCAGGAGTCCTCCTTGACTCTATCTCCCCTTGCCACAACCCTTCAAGCCAATTATGCAATAACTCTTGAAGATTTCTACTTCTCTTGGATCCATCGTCCTGCCTATTCCTGAGTTCAGGAGCTCACCTGCCTGGGACTCCCTCCGGTTCACCTCCACCCCACCCCTCGGTGTGGAAAATACAAGTATGGTCCTGTCATCTGCCTCTCTAAAAATAAATAAATAAAGCAAATAATATTAAAAAATAGTAAACATTGTAAAATGAAAAAACACTTAATAATAAATACAATAATAATACATTTTTCAAATAATTTTTTAAAAAGCAAATAATAAACCACCAAACAAGCAAAAATCCTCTTCAGTGATTCTCCATGGCTTTCTCCTCAGCCTCCCTTTGTTCAGCCCCACACACAGGTGACTACTGTAAGATGTCCCCATGGAAAGAGAACGCGGTGCCACACAGAACAGATGTTCAACTTGGGGGAGGGGGAGCCTCAAAGTGGCAGGGGAGGGCTGGTTCTCCAGGAGGATGAAATCAAAATACACACCACTGCTTTGGTCAGAACTCTTTTGGTTGCAAATGACAAAAATCCAGTTCAAACTGACTTAAGCAAAACTGAGAAACTACAACTCTAGGGATTTCAGGCATGGCTGGATCCAGGGCAGAAATGATGACTTCAGAGCTGCGTCTCCCTGGAAAACCAGGGCTGTGTGACCTGGAGCAGACAGACCTCCTCTATCGGCCAGCCGCACTTTCTGGTCCCCTCCGACAGCTCAGACTGCTCTCCTAGAATACCACAGACTGGGTGGCTTAAGCAACAGACATTTCTCTCCATTCTGGAAGCTAAAAGTCTGAAATCTGGGTGCCAGCATGGTGAGGGTCTAGTGAAGGCTGTCTTCCCGGTTTAAAAATGGCCTCCTTATCCCTGTGCCCTCACATGGTGGACAGAGTAAGCTCTGCTGTCTCTTCCTCTTCTTATAAGGGCACTAATTGTCTCGTGGGGGCCCCACCCTCATGGCTTCATCTCAACCTAATTACCTCCCAAAGGCCCCACCTCCAAATACCACCATATTGCAGGGTGGAGCTTCAATATAGGAGTTTAGGTGAAACACAAACATTCAGTCCGTAACACCCATCCTGAAAACACCAAATGGTGGTGAAGGTGCTTTCAAAACGCAAACGTTCCAGGCTCACAAGGACTGCGGAAGAGATGGGCCCGGTGTCCGCTTGCATCAGCCTGGGGCATGTGCTGGCTCCCACCCAGGCCCTGACACTCTCCTGATGTGTTGTCAGTGACTCATCTCTAAGCTGAGCAGCCTGTTTATAATCATTCGGCCCTAGGACTCCCCGCTGGCCCTTCCTGGCCCCACAGGCTGGCCCTGCTGTCCAGCCAAGCACTTCACAATGCAGCCTGCAGCCCATAGCCCACGAGGCCCAGGGCTGGACATATGCTTGGAGACAGAGCAACGTTGTTTCCACGTTGCAGCAGATGCTCCTATGGCCCAGGGAGGCCCACTCAGGCCATAAATCCCAGCCGGATGGCGTCCCCCTCTCTCAGAGGCCAGAGAAGCCTCACCCGGGGAGCCACAGAGCCGCGTGGGTAGGTGCCGGGCTGGGCAGATTGCCCCCCAGCGCCTCCTCACCCTGCAGCCTGAGCAGATGAGCCCTTACAAACATGGACTCCATTTTCATACAAATGTCTGTGGTCGTGGCAAATACACAACAGGGAGACAGAAATGTGACATAAAAGCCAAGTCAATTCCGTGGAAGATGCTTCCTGGCATTCTGGGGGCTTCAGAGAGCCGTGTTAGCCACCTGTCAGAAATGGTGTGGAAACCAGATGGAGCTCTTTGGAGAAGCATCAAACAAGTTTGAGACAAATCTGCATGGAGAGGCGTAATGCAGTCAGGCCCAGGGAGCCGCAGGTTGGGGTAGGCAGTGCGGTTCAGGAGAAGCAAATAACAAGCCACAGACTGCGCCACTGGACTCCAGGACGGCAGCTGCCACCACGACAGTCGGCCCTTTCCCTCTCCTGCCCACCATCCCAGCTCCACCGGAGGCACCCACCTTCCCGGGGAGCAGGGCAGCCCTTCCCAAGAGCCTCACCAAGGACAAGAGCCCAGGAGGACCGGCCTGGTCTGGGGCCCTCCTCCCCTTCACGGGATCCTCTGGAAAGGGAGCTTCTTCTAAGGAGGAAACCAGAGAACTGACAGTATGCAAGGTATCTGCTGTGGGATGTGTATTTATTACTAGAAATGAAAGGAAAGAGGAGGGAGGGAAGGAGGGAGGGAGGCTTCTGCGGCCCCAAATCATAGGGAAACCACGTTCAAGGTCAAATGGGCCCCTTAGTGCAGGACTTGTCAGAGATTCTGATAGATGGGTGTGACATATTCCCTTATAGCCTCTGTGAGTCAGACCAGAGTTTGCAGATCCACAAAGCTTCTGGAGGGCCTAAAGTTCTTTAGAGCATATTCTGGAAAATACTCGATGAGCCAGCTGTTTTCTGTTTCAATGTCAAAATTAATAAGTACCGTTTTAATACTCCTCACTGATCCCGGCTTCCAGGCATGTATGGCAGGAGGGAGAGCCGTGTTCCTGCCCCAGGCCTGCCCAACGCTGTCATCCCCCCCCCCATGCAAACTTCAGCTTCCCCATCAGTTACATGGTGATCGTGAGGCCCTCTCTCCCTGCGCCGTGCCTAGGAAGGTGCTTTGAAGAAGTGAAAGGCCCCATAAGTATATGGTATTGATGACTGTTCTTTTCATTCAAAGACAAGGGTTTGTGCCCTCCCTGTCCCCTCCACGTGGATGTGAGCTCACGGTTAGTATGTATCTCTGAAAGCAACAATCTTTTTCTAATTTATAGGTTTGATAAAGGTTTCCTAAGCACCCACTCTGTGCCAGCAAGTTCTAGTCACTGGGGACACAGCCTGTCCTCCTGGAACCTACAGTTCAGAGTAGCCAGACGTCCTAAACAACTGTATATGTAAGGAAATGGGGGGTCGGTGCCAATAACGTCTGAAAGCTAAACGGGATGAAGGATTTTCAAACAATGACTAATCACAAAAGAAGGAAGGGGAAGATGAGAACTTTTACCCTATGCCACATCACCCAGGTTGATGGTTGGCTTCGGGAAGAGGAAAGTTCTGCCCCCACTTGAACACTGACTCTGGCCAAAGCTCGTCTCAGCCCAGGTTTGCTTCCCTCAGTACAAATAACCAGGGCTTCCCTCCCTGGCCAGCAGTTCCCCTAAAGAGTGAGAAGAGAAAACAGGAGGATCAGGTAATTCTCCCATTCAACTGTGACCCAGAGGTGACTACGTTTACTTTCTGGCTAAAAGACAAAGAAAGGTAGGGGGTGGGGGCAGCAGAGAGTGATACAGAGTCCCTTGTACTGATAAACACACTTAAAATTCTAGCCAGAAAATTTTTTTTTACAGATTTATTTATTTAGTTTAGAGAGAGCATGCGAGAGGTCAGAGGGGCAGAGGGAGAGGGGGAGAGAGTCTGAAGCAGACTCCACGCTGACAGGAGAGCTCAAGGCAGGGCTCAATCCCACGACCCTGAGATCAGGACCTTGAGATCACGACCTGAACCGAAACCAAGAGTCGGACACTTAACCAGCTGTGCTACCCAGGCGCCCCTCTAGTCAGAAAACTGTTAAGGTTTCTTTTTACTCTCAGGTATGGACATACAAACTCCTCTCCCAGCCCAGTCCTTGGACATCAGCTGTGCACTACACACCCAAGTGGGCCGGAACATCTGCAGCGATGGGAGACCCCCAGGAGGGAACAGCAAGGTGGCCAAGAGGGCAAGCTCAGGCGCCACGCTCTAAAAACACTTCCTTCCTCTCTCATGGACACCTTCCCAGCTTCCAGGAATGGGAGTGCCTCAGGCGGCCAGCACCCCCAATTCACCCTCTGTCCTAGAGCTGCCATGACCAATGACCACAAACAGTGTGGCTTAACACAAGAGGAATTCATTCTCTCACTCTTCTGGAGTCTAGACATCCAACACTGAGGTATTGGCAGGGCGACGCTCAAGCCAAAGTTCCTAGGGGAGGAGCCTTTGTCGCCCCACCCTAGTTTCCAGCAATATTCAGCACTCCTTGTTCACGGCTACACCACTCCAACCTCTGTCTCCCTTGTCACATGGACATCTTCTGTGTGTGTCTTCATGTGGCCATCTTAGAAGGACACCAGTCCTTGGCTTTAGAGCCCAGCCGAATCCAGTATTACTTCATCTTAACTCTTTCCGTCTGCCGGTTATTTCCAAATAACATCACATCTGAAGTACCAGGGGTTAGGACTTGAACATATCCTTTGGGAGGAGCACAATTCAACCCACAATACTCCCCATGCACTCTGTTTTTTCTTCATCAGCAGCTCAGTCTTTAGCGGAAAGAACATTCTGGAAAGATGGCCCAGGAGCTTTGCAGGATCCTGGGGTTTGGGGAGAGCCCAGGGTGTGGGATGGCCCCTGAGGACGTGCCAGCACTGCCCGCAGTCTGGATCTCTCTCCTCTGAGCACCTGTGGAGGAGGCCGTGGAGGTCTGGGGTGTCCTCGCTTCTGGAAGTAGCTCGGGTGGGGCCTTGGGCTCCCAAAGCTCCTCTGGCCACAGTGACCCCCTCGCCCAGAGGAATGTTTCCAGAGGCTCAGAGCCCAGCAGTGAGTCACACCAGGTCCCTCACTGGAAAGCGTGACGTTCCTGCTCCAGTGGCATTTTCAAGTTTCCTTCTCACAGTTTCAGATGTGGTAGGTGGAGGTGGACAGCAGCTTTGAGCTAAACGAATGCAGAGGAAGTGTCAGGAGCAACAGTCCTGAATTGGGAGCATTTCAAACACCCACCAGAAAGACGGGGTGTGTGAAACACGGCAGAGAAAATGAAGCAGGCGGGGCCGGGTGGGCGCAGGGGCCGGGGAGGCACAGGAGCCAGCCTCCCAGAGACCATCTGATCTGCATTCAACTGGAGTCCCTCTCTGCACTACATCGCTGGGTAGGGCGGTGCCTTGTTTGTCTTGTTTTTAAGGTCCAGCAATGCCACCTACTCACTCTGTGGCCTTGGGCAATTAATCGGCCTCTGTGCCTCAGTTTCCTCATCTGTCAACTGGGGGTAAGAAAAGTGTCTACCTTCCAAGGTTGTGGGGGGTGGCTAGGAAAGGCTTCCTGAATGGTTTTCCATTCACTCCCCATTTCTGCCTCCTGTCCCTTCTCCCTTCAAAGTCTCCAGAGCTCTGTCTAGTTTAGGCATAGCTAGCTTCCAGTTTAGTGAGCTAAAAGAAGGTGGGGTAAAGTGGGATGAAAAGAGGTTAGGAATGCCAGACAGGAGGGATTCCTGCTTGCTACTCCAGCCCCAATAAAGGGAAACCTTTTGACCGCCAATAACAACAACAACAAAAAAGGTATGGGGAAGGTTTCTGGGAATGGGCATGCACCTCTGGCTTTAGACCTCTAAGTCAGGAGACCCCTCTTTAATCCCAAGCGGGAGTCTTTGCGTGGTGACACTTGACACATCAGTGGATCAGCAGCATACATAAAGATTCCCGTGCAGGATATTTACTGCAGCATTACTAATAAGGGCAAAAAAAACTGGAAACAACCCAGATAACCCAAACCAGAAGAAGTGGTTATGGGATTACAGATCCACAGAGCAGAGTATCGTGCAACTGTTAAACCAGAGGAAGCAAACAAAACTCTCCCCATGGAATCCCCGTCCTGGGAACTGGACCTACCCACATCTAAATGCGCAGGAAGTACCACTGGGAGGAAAGACACCAAAATGAACAACGCTTACCTCTGGGTGGTACAGGTCTGTGCAAGGCTGGCTGTCTTTGTGCTCTTCCACATTTTCCAAATTTTCTAAGACCAATTACTTTTTTTAAAATGAGCATGCCACTCCCCAAAGTTGACAAGAAACCTAGCATCTGTTAGGTTTTAGGAAGGTCTCTTTCCCTTCCTAGAGTCATGCAATATTCTTGGGTCCTGTACAGAGCAGAATATTGAGGAAGAGGGGTGCCTGGGGGGCTCAGTCGGTTGAGCGACCAACTCTTGGTTTTGGTTCAGGTCAGGATCTCAGGGTCCTCGGATTGAGGCCCATGTCAGGCTCTGTGCTCAGTGTGGAGACTGCTGGGGGTTCTCTCCCTCTGCTCCTCCCTCCCCTGCTCATGCTCTCTCTCTCTCTCTCTGTCTCTTCCTCTCTCTAAAATAAAAATAAATAAAATCTTTAAAAAAGCAGCCCATGCAATAAAAAAAAATTTTTTTAAACAAGAAATAGAATTGAATAAATAAAAACAGAACAGGCTATTCTTTGGACGCCTAGGTGGCTCAGTAGGTTAAGTGTCTGTCTTTGACTCAGGTCATGGTCCCAGGGTCCTGGGATCGAGTCCCACATCGGGCTCCCTGCTCAGTGGGAAGCCTGCTTCTCCCTCTGCCTGCTGCTCCCCCTGCTTGTGTACGTACTCTCTCTCTCTCTCTGACAAATAAACAAATAAAATATTTTTTAAAAAAGAATATTCAGGCAGGATCCTAACATCTTCAGTCTTCCCTGGTCCTTCCAATTTGGCATCAAGGGTGGACCTCTGCTAAACCAATCGGCCATTCTCCCTGGGTTCCTGCCAGTTCTTAGGGAGCCCCTAGGCCTGGGGCACTGGTCTCTGTTGCTTGGGAAGCCTGACAACCAAACCACCAGCCCCTTCCCAGGTTTAGAGAAAGTGCTCCAAGTTTTTCTGTGAGAGTAGAAACTGCATCATGTGTTTTTAAACACAACTGAGGAGGTTATAATGGGCACAATGAGCCACTGCAGGGACGATGCTCCAGTGGCTCTGGATGGGAAAAGGTCTACGGATAGCAGGAGAGTCTTAGCATGCATTCCAGAAAGCAGGGGTGAGTCTTTGCATCTGGCAGAGGGCATGAACGAGCAGGGAAGCCTACAGTGGGGTGTACAGAGGCTGCTAGAGTGAGGGGCACACTGGGAGGAGCTGATGTGTCAGAGTTGAATGTGGAGACAACAGTCCTGATCATGGACACGTGGAATGTGTGAACCTGGGGCCGCATCCCTCCATCTGGCTGCTGGCCTCCCCAAGGCCATCCTGTGAGACTGGATTGAGAGTTTCAGGTGGGAGAAGCAGAGGGGGTGCAGAGGACACTCCGGGGGCTTCCTGCCTCTCAGGAGCCGGAGCCTGCACCGACCAGGGCCAGCCGCCCTCCTCATGGCTGACCTCCTAGCCTTGGGACCCCTGACCCAAGAACACCCCAACATATGTGCTGTCAGGCCAGAAAAACGGGGCCATCCTCTACTAAGAATAAGTTTGACGTGGTTTAAACACAGCAGGAGCAGCTTCAAGAAGTACCCACAGGAACATGCCAGCAAGAGAGGAACTTCCATTTGTCTTCCTGCGTGAACTCGCAGGTGACCTCCTGGGACCGGGCAGCCTCCCATGAGCCCTCCCAGGCTCCCGCTGATCTCCCCAAACACATTGCTGTCTGTTCAGTCTTGGTCTGTGTCCCTCACTGTGCACTCAAGGCAGGAGCTAGAGTTCAGGCCTAATATTACATACAAGACAATCACATCCTCCCACGGGAGCCGGGGGCTACCTCATTCTCGTGATATTATAAAGCCTGCCTCCCGCAAACCCCGGTTGTGTCCCCTGTTCTCACATGCAACCCCCACGTGGCTCTGTGCGGTGTGCTGTGTCCTCCTTCCCCAGGCTTTGTGTCTGTATGACTGAGAAATGGCTGTCAGGGTCAGGTGTTGCGTGTGAGGCCATCACCCTAGGGAGGGAACCCATCCCTCACCAATGGGGTGAATAAGAGGCAATGAAAACACCCTGGATTCTCTCAAGGGGGAGGCTGGGGGCCTGGATAGAGCTATACCCAAGAGGGAAGATGCCAAGCAACTGTGTGCAGGGCAGGACCAGGCCTGGGGCTCCCCCAGTCAGGGTCCTTGCTCTGAGAAAGGCCCGCTTAGCCAAGCTGCCCAAGGCCAGCAGGTCGGTCTAGATGACTTCCACTTTCCTAGGCCTTTGGTAAATGAAAGGTCAAAGACACGCCAAGATAGAGCCATAAAACCTCTGGCATGTTTTAAATGTTTACATTTAACAAATTACTGCTTTTAACATTAAAACCTCGCTTGGAATTCCTAAGTCTGAATGTGAAGAGGTAATGGTGAATGTGAGTCTTAGGCCAGAGGGCTCCCTGCCCTGGCACCAGCCTGGGCCCTGCCTCACTGGGAGTGGCGCTGGGGCCACATGTGCCTAACTGAGGCCTGTCCCGGTGACCGTGAGGTCAAGTCACCTCTCCCAGGTATCCGTCTCCCTACTGCCCTCCTCCTCTCCGCTACCGGAGCCCTGTAAGCTGTGGAGATCTCTGGCCGTGGGGGGACCCACTGTTCCCCGCTGGCTAATCGTCTTCCTTGCCCCTGGGACTTGCTGGGTCGTGGCTGGCCCAGGGGTGCCAGATTCCTAGCTCTCTAGCAGACGATCTACCATGCCATCGTGTTGCCAGGGTGGTCAGCAAAGCCTGGCCTCGTCCGGAAAGACTCCACGTGTGAGAACTGAAGTCCATCTCTGTGTCTTCCCTGTGGCCTCACCTCTGCATCTCCTGACACACCCCGGAGCTTCACACATCCCCTCCTGAAGCCTGGACAGCCTACACTGCATGGGTGCCCCTTCCCAGGAGGGCTCACCTCCCCCCTCCCCCCACCACACACACACACACACACACACACAGCCTGCCTTGTAGGGATAGGGTGGTCCCCCTGGCCCCTCCAGACCACTTGGGTGACAGGACACAGTGGCATGAGCCAATGGTGCTTCCACTGTCCCTGCTGCCACCCCACCCCCTTGCCGGCCAAGACCTCACCCCGGCACTCCCAGATCTGTGTCCTCAGCACTTGCTGGCCTCAGTGAGCTCCCACTGGCCCTCAGCTGGTGAAGTGGCCAGATGTGTCCAGGGAGGCAGAGAGAGGTCTATCTGCACGCCACTGAGGTGCAGACGCTTCCGGTTCTAAAGAAGTGTGAACTCCGCTAGATACTCTATCTTCCATTCACTGCACACCCACCGCGTGCCACGTCCTGTGCTAGGAGCTGGGGATCCGGGGAGGAGCAAGCCACATGCTGCCCTGTCTGCAGGGAACTTGCCTCCTCACCAAGGCGGCAAACATTCAGCTGAGAGCACACTGAGTGCCTAGCCACTACTGAAATCTGAGCAAATACGCAGGAAAAACATAGCGCCCCGCAAGCATGCACCAGGGGCGCTACCTTCAGCCAGCGCAGGGGTGCAGTGGGCAGCGAAAGAATTTAGGTTGGGACATGGAGGGAGCGAGGAGAGGAGAGGGCTCTGGGCAGGGAGAGGGGCGCTGTGTGGAGCCTGGGCTTGTTGCTCGTGAGGCCCCCGAAGAAGGCACCTGTGGCCACGGTGTGGGAAGCACAATAGGGAGGGACAGCTCTGAGAAGAGGCTGGAGCCAGGCGCCCCCACCCCCACCCCCTGCAACCTGAGAAGCAGTCCACTTCCCGGGACTAAACTGCTCAGGTGAATCCTCTGGGCAGGTCCCAGGCCTGACCCCTGGAAGCTGGCTGCTCCCCAAACGGCCCCCACTGTGGCCTCTCATGGTCTTCGAGAAGTCAGTCAGACAGAGAGCCCCAAGGTGTCTCTCTGATCAGATTAGAGGGAACGAGGTAGGTTTGCTCCTCGCGCATTCCCACTCAGCCACTCCTTCAGGCCAGTCCTGGGGGAGATGCTCCGGATGTGGGGGGCAGAGGACCTGGGGGCAGGGCTGGCCGGTCACACTTCAGACCCTCTGCCCCTCCCTGCATTGCTGGCACCGCTAGTCACACCCCAGATGGTACTTCCTTACAGCTCTGCCGCTGGGTAATTAAGCTCCCAGGGGTGCTATATTTAAGTTTTGTCAACACGGCTATTTATAAAATGCTACTTCTCAGGCGTGGATGAGAATCTCAGGGGGAGTTGGGGGGTGGGTGCGGCGCTCCTCCAGAACGCTAGAGCCTCTAGAGACCCAGGATGGGGACCACAGAGGCTGGTGGGAACATGGACAGTCACCAAGGGGGACGTGGCCCAAGGACACAGGACCAGCATCTTGACTGCAGGGAAACAGGTGCACATGCTGAGACTGGCCTTCAGTCACACTGTTCTCTGCCTCGAGACCCCTCATCCCCGCCCATCTCCAAGTGTTCAAATCCCACCACCCTTCCGCATTTGGCTCAGATGCCCCCTGCCTCCATCTTCCCTTTCGTTTCTGCCCCTCCTCCCCTTGATGCTACCACGGCTCTCTGCAGCTGGCTCTGTTCCTGGCTTAAAGAACGGCCTCTGCTCCGAAGAGACAAACGGGCAGCAGCTTTGTTTTTAACGTTTCTCTCACTCCTGCCTGCAAACACACTCTATTGGCTCTCCTTTCCTGTCACTTAGAGCCACCTCAGGCAAATCCATAACTTTTGGGGTCATTTCTCGCTGTAAGGATGATCTCACCTTCAAGTGGTAAAAAGTCCTATCTAGTCCCATCTTTACACAACAGTGTGAATATACTTATCAGGACTGAACTGTATACTTAAAAATCATCAAGATGGTAAAATTTTGTGTTATATGTATTTTGTCACAATTAAAAACAATTTTTTAAACCTTTACTCTCACAACCACTTTTAGCCTTTTCGTATCCCCAAGCTCAGGCCTATGTCCCCAGCTGAGGGACCAGCAGTCGAGGCATGTTGTATCACTACACAAGGAGGAAGTAGTTGTATTAGAATTCTCCAGAGAAACCGAACCATAGAAGATACAGATACAGATTACATATATATATAGAGAGAGAGAGAGAGCGGTTTATGATAAGGAATTGGCTTACATGAGTATGGAGTCTGGCAAATCCAAAATCCATAGAACTGATGTCCCAGTTCGAAGGTCATCAGGCAGGAGAATTTTCTTACTCACAGGAAGGCCGGGCTTTGTTCCAATCAGGCCTGCAACGGATTGGATGAGGCCCATCGACATTAGGGAGGGCATTCTGCTTTACTCAGTCTACCGATTCAAATGTCCCTCCTACCTAAACATACCCTCACAGAAACCCAGAACAATGCTTGACCCGAGATCTGGACGCCCGTGGCCCAGCCAAGCGGACACATGAACTTCACCACCCCTGTGTAAAGAGCAAAAACAGCCAGAGCAAGTCAGGAGGCCCAGGTTCCACCCTGCCTCCTGCCCTCACTCTCGGCTGGACTCTCCGGACCTCAGCTCCCACATCTCACGAGGCGAGACGAGGCCTATGAACAGCTCCATCAGCTGTAAAGTGCTCTCTCTAGCCACAGGATGCAGTGGTGGTGGTGGTGGTAATCACATTAGCTGCTCTTGGTAAATGAGTGGACGGTTGCCACACACAGCTGGAGTGGAGGTGGGGGTGGGATCTTTGCTGGATACCTTCCTGGCCTGTTGATTTCCAGAGGGGATTTATGGGCCCTGGTAGTCATTATTTCAGGGTGACTTATCAAAAAAAAAAAAAGTGCCTGCGGCCTCATCATAAGCACTTATTCCACAGGAAAGTTGTTTGCAACAGACATCAATAATGATGTTCACGGAGTTGTAAATCTTCTAAGCCTGCCTTTCCTTCCTGGGGACTAATGCACTTGATTTGGTTCTCCAGGAGCTCAGAAGTTTCCAAATAGATAACAGAATCCCAAAGTCCATTAAGCAAGGTAATTTACAACAGTGGCAGGCCAAATTCAGGGAAAGACATTAGAGCATTTTCCCATTTGGCTGGCAGGAAACATTATTCTAAGCACACACACAACGAACGCTGTTAGGTGACAATGAGGACATTGGCGAGCTCCCTTAATGAGTTTATTCATCCCCTTAACCATGCAACGCATTAATTTTGAGTAAAAGTTGTACCACCGGATAAGATTCTCAAAGCCCTGACGTGGACACACGGGACGTCATTTCTGGCCCATTAAACAGGCATCACTGGACATTGTAACAAGGCGAAGAGGGGGGAAATGTCAACTTCCTTTAGAGCCCTGCCTCAGACCTCAAGCTATGGCTTGTCAAAAGTATAAGGTGAAGAAGCAATTCCAAACTCTGTACTGCAGAAGCTTCCGGATGCCTCACAGAGTGCTGTGGGAGAGGAAAGAAACACAAATTGCTATTTGTGAAATTGCCACATTTTCCTCATTTTTCATGTTTTAAATGACAACCAGAAGTTTGGTTTCCTTCTCTGCTGCTTTGTCCTGGGGGTGCTGTCACCCCACATGCCTTTCAAGGTCAAGAAAGGAGACTTCCACTGAGAGAAAAAGAAAGATTTCCATAAGCTCTCCTGTGGCCCAACTATGGAGCAACCCAAAGAGACAGAATAGAAACTAATTTATAAGTGAGTACTTATTGAGCTCCTATGGTATACCTTTGCCACAAAGGTCAGAAAACCAACTTGAACTGACTTAAGTATAACAATGAATTTATTGGTTATTGGGATCCATCCTCCCAACCAGTACAGTAAACTCTTTCTTCGCCTGTTGGCTCAGTGTCATGAGAAGCCCAAAGTGGCCAGGTGGCAGTCCCAGCTTCCAGTTCCACGGTGTCGTTGTTTTGTTTCCTGGTGGAAGCATTCCTCCCTTGGAAATCAAGCTGAGCTCAAAGTTGCAGGGCCATGAGGCAAAAATCATTTCAGTGGATTATTGGGTAGAGTAGTGAAAGGCGCTGCTCCCACCTTCACTCTCTGAATTCCCAGATCCCTGTCTTCTGGCACCAGGATCGGTCCTTGATTCAAAGTGCATACTGCACCCAATAAGATCGATTCCCATTCTTTCAGGATGTTGTCTCCCAAGTGGTGCCATACATGAATATTCAAAAGGCCATTCCACTGTCACATTGGGTTGAATCATTGAAATTGCCAATTTTATAAGTCAAAAACAATTGAACAGTGGCAATTTCCCATGGTTCAACCTATTATCAGGCCAGCTACTTCGGGACAATGGGGCACATGATAAGACCAGTGAATTCCATGGGCATGTACCCATTGCGTGCTTCTTATACAGTGAAATGAGCTCCTTACTGGGAAGCAATGTCAGAGGAGTACCTTAATGCAAATGAGGCATTCCAGAATCCATGAATGGTGGTGCTGACAGAAGGCAGGGAAGGCAAGTCCATTTCCAGAATACATGTCTGTTCCAGAGAGAACCAATCACTGTTCCCACCATGATGGAAGGAGTCAAATATTCCAAGGACTGATGCCTTAGCCGGGGCTCAGCACTGGTCTCTGTTGCGGGCAGGTTAACCCATTAGCAGCGGTGGTGATAACCAGGTCAGCCTTGGAGAAGTCCAGGTTTGGAGTCCATGTGTAGTCTCCATTCCTGCCACTGGAGGCTCTTTTCCATGGGCCCATTGAGCAAACACTGGGACCACTGGGGAAAGAGGTTGACTACCTCTACAGAACGTGTCACCAAGGCACCTGATTACTGAAAGCCTCCTCACAGTAGGTGCAATTTGGTAAGCATTCACAGGAGACATAAAAATCTTCGTGCTCTCTGCCCTTCCTGAGAGATCTATGCATTTACCTCTTAGCAACTGCCACCAATTTCTGATCTTGTTCTTTCCAAGTCCCTGATCACCCTGCCAAATGATTAGCCATTGCCCATGAATTAGAGTAAATTCACACTTCTGGCCACCTGTGAGTCCAGAAAAAGTGGGCCCCCACAGGTTGTTCTTAAGTTCTGACCTCCTAGAGGATTTCTCTTCAACGCTCTCTTTCAGAAATATTCCTTATTCATTTCTGCTGTAGCAATCCTCTTCTAGAATGTGCCAGCATAGCCTCCAGAGCCCTCTGTAAACTGAGCCTGATTTTTTTTTTCCTTCCATCAACAATAAGTTCTAAGAAACTTACCATTTGGCCAGAAGTGTGGATTGAGGAAAAGGAGGGAATGCAGTAACAGTGGTACTCACTTACTCGTGTCTCACTTATTCATGCAACTTACTAGTACTCTCTAATTCTTTGGCGGGAGAACCCTGACTTGAAGGATTGCTGCTGTGCAAGCCCCCCCCAGGGGTGAGGAAGCCACATAATTCCCAACATGATGGGCCGCTCAGGTGGCCCATTCTGGAGGCTAGTCAATCTAGGAAGCCAATGGCCACACGGCCATTTCTCAAGTGGAGAATAGTTA
Organism: Ailuropoda melanoleuca; assembly: GCF_002007445.2. Lineage (NCBI taxonomy): Eukaryota > Metazoa > Chordata > Mammalia > Carnivora > Ursidae > Ailuropoda > Ailuropoda melanoleuca. Next base: position 22,958,594 of record NC_048220.1, read on the forward strand.
TTTGCATAAGAAAACACAGCTTTTGGGGCACCTGGGTGGCTCAGTCAGTTAAGCATCTGACTCTTGATCTTAGCTCAGGTTTTGATCTCAGGGTCATGAGTTTGAGCCCCACATTGGGCTCCACCCTGCGTGTGGAGCCTACTTAAAAAAAAAAAAAAGCACAGCTTTTCTTCAAAACCCTGATTCTCCCACTGGGGCTTAATAGAGTCTCCACACTGTGTCTTTCTTTACCGTAGATAACCTCTAGTATCCTTTGACCTGCTGAGTCTTAAAGCTCCATGTCAGAGCATCTTGTATTGCCGCCTGCACCTCCTGCAGAGTCCTCTTTGGGCTCAAGGCAAAACTTTAAGCCTTACAAATTAATACACAGGTCAGAGCAGCATCCTAAAATGTAGTACATGTTGCTTCCAAAATCAAAAAAAGCCCCAAAGTATTGCGCATCTTTGAAGGTAAGGGATGCAAGATGGAGCAACTTTTCTTTCACTTTGGAGGGAATATCCCCATATTCTCCAAAACCACTAGATTCCAAAACACTTCAGAGAACTTTCATGGGTTTAGTCTCTCATCCTCTGGCTTGTATGTATCTCTAAGCCTTCTAAGACGCGACTTCCTGCTTATCGGTCCAGTCAGGAGGCTCTCATCAATGCAGTGGGTCCGTGCGATGTTCTGTGGCCCGTGAAGACCATCGAGATCCTTACAGCCTGTAGCACGTCTGAGACGACACCACCAAGGACCCCCGTCAACAGAGTATCTGATGCATAAAAGCACAACTCTTTGTCAGGTTGAAAACTTGCGTATCAGGTGCCGGGAGTTGTGTTGACTTGTGCCGATAAAGTTACGGCAACTAGAAAAGTAGCTATACTTAGAATCACCAACTCATTTAGGTCCATGATGACCCATAGTAAGTTTCTAAGACCTACCATCTTTCTGCACAGGCCAAATAGATGAGCTAAGTGGGTATGTGATGGAAACCACTACCTCTACACCTTTCAAGACCTTTCCACACTAATTTCTGACATCCTCCCCCTACCCCCCACCCCTGTCAAGAATGCAGCATTGTTTTTGGCTTACTATCCTTGTAGGAAGGGCAGAGTTCATAACAGTTCTCACTTCACAAGCCAGGGAGCTAATGTGATGATTCTGCCATTTGCACAGTGTGTCTATGCCCATTATACATTGAGAAACTAAGGAAATATCACAGAGTTAGGTCATGGACCCAATGTGAAATGAAGTTTGTTCAAAACTCCATTTATCACCTGACCACCATTAACCTTCCTTTGGTAGACTACAGTGTCATTTGGAGTCCCCGGGAATTAGTAAAAATTAAGATTGTCAAGTAGCCCCAAAAAGGACTATACAGTTCCTTCGTCTACATTCACCCTAGTAAATGGTGGTGGACCCACGGGGGAAGGACCATGTTTACAGTATACATTTAAATATGTACGGCATTGTTGTGGATTGTTCCTCAGTAGGACCAAGAACCCCCTTCAACCATGTGGTTTCTGGTAATGTGAACTGGCTCAGGTCTGGGAAACTGCGTGAGAGACCATGGCTCTCCCTTGTGGGGACGGAAGCTTGGCTTCTGGCCACTGGATCTAGGCCATGCTATAATTACCGAGCCCCATGTGGCTCCACCTCAGGTGGGTGTAAGCAGCTGGGGTGGAGAGAGAGCTGAAGTTTGTCTCCTGCTCCTCAGCCAGCCCCCTCTCAGCCTCTTCCCCAGCTCTTGGCTCAGCGACTTTCTCCCTGAAAGACCTTCCAGTAAAATTCTCCATGTTTCAGGTTCCACCTTATATAACGGAGGCATTATATATAGATTATATATACATAATGTATTATATATTATATAGACATTATATATACACATTACATATATACAATATTATATATAGTATATTACATATAGCAGGGTTCCCGTGAAAAGTAGAGTGGGTAATCCATGTAAAGCAGTTAGCTAGTGTTAAAGTGCTCAGAACTGCCAGACATCATCATCATCATTACTGTTGTTGTTTATTATTTTTTTTTAAACCAGAGTATACAAATGGCCCCAATCCATCTACCAGGTCAGGAATCAGGGCACATGTCCTCCTCAGCTGCAACTCGGGCCGTGAAAGGCAAATCTCTCAAAATGGACTTGGGCTGAGCATACACACAGACACACGGCTTCCTCAAACTTGAAAACTTTGTACAGGGAAGGCCAGTTTGGGGTGAGGCCTGGTGGTGGGGAGCAAAGGCCCAGAATGTGGGCATTACCTTGGCCGTGCAGACATTTGACAGCTGGCACACTCTCTGACTGCTCTCTTCCTGCTGGCTACCAGTAGGCGGAGAGCTGGCATGGCCGGGGTGGGGGTGGAGGGGGGAGTTAGCAGTCTGATAGCATTTTCTTTTCACAGGGGCCTAGAGAATAGGGGTGGAATTTGGAGAAGCTACAAAGATAACTCGGGGCCGCTTTGAACATCCAAACCAAAAGCATTTCTGCATCCCAGAGATGGGGCAGCCCCATCAATCCATAAGTCCTTCAGAGCTACAGCCTCAGATGTGGGCTGTGTGGAGGGACCCAGTATCTGAAGCCTCACAGAAGTTGACCAGGGAGATCTCCTGGCCCATCCTTGCTGGGCACAGACACTGAAAACTCTTCCTCAAGTAAAAAGTCAGTCTTCAGAATCCTGAGCTGTTGTCAGAAACGTCTCTGGAGTCATTCCTGGGAAGCTCTTGCCTGTTCCCCAAAGCAAAAGACTACAGAGAGAGCTGGGTCAACAGAAACTGCCCAGAGTGAGAGCAGCCCATGCCTCCCCTTCTTACCTTGGCCCTCCGTGAGCAGGAGAGGTCAGAGCTGACCCAGCCACATCCCACAGTCATCTCACCCCTTCCCATCTGGGAATGATACCATGGTTACAACTGGCTCCCAGGCTATGGGGAAGACAGGACTTTGTCACAGGGCTTCTGCCTAAGAAGCTCTAGACAGCCTAGGGATTTACCTACTGAAGCAACTATCCCAAATGGCCAACTAGTCTTTCAACTGCGGTGCCATCCGCTAAAGTATATAACATATCTGGGCATCGGTGCACCCCCGATCTCTAATTCCTACCAAGTGGCTGTCTGGTCTGGGAATCATCTGTGTATCTCCAAGGAAGCAGGGGGTCAAGGACCTGCCATGGAGTCAGCATTACCTGCTGAGGCCAAAGCTGCTTCTCCAAGCTCATGCCCTTTGCCCTCCATGGAATCAGTGGAAACTGGAGATTGAACACAGAATGACTTGAGGTTGAGACTGACAGACCCCAAGTGCCCCAGCCGGGGAGACAGGGGGAAATGATAGCTGTGCATCACTTCACTCTGTTGTCTGAGGGAGGCTTGGACCCCCTGCCAGAGTCAGAAGCATTCTTCCAGCACCAGCAGAAGCTCTGAAGTTTAACTTTTCCTAAGAACCGGGGGGAGAGCCCCCTTTATAGTGTGGTCACACTACCCCCTGCTGGACAGAAGGCAGCATGACAATGAGTGCCTTGGCCAGCACTTGCGAAGTTTGCCAAGAGCCTACAGTGGGCAAGACACCAGGTACACAGCAAGCACTCACTAAATGTTACTGTTATCATCACTGTCCTTTAGTTGCTGTCGTTGTTGCCCCTGTTACACAGAGAGCACCTGCAGGTCATGTGAGCTGACAGGGGTCACAGAAGAAGAGGTCTAATGGAACCCTAGGTGAGAGGGACTTAAGAGAAACCAAAAGGGGATGATGGCCAGAGCAGAGCTGGGACGCATTGGGAGAGGCAGAAAGACTCCCTCTGCTTCCTGACTCTGCCTCCAGCTGTCTCTCAGAGAAAGGATAGCTTCTCCAACTGTGATCCCTGCGCACAGGGCCCATCTTCAAGGTTAGAGGGGCAGAAGATGCCCAGAGCCCCAGTCACCTACAAAAGCACCTCTCACTTCCACAGAAGGCCTGGCCCTGCCGCCCCAGAACAAGCACTTATGGGGACCGAGTCTTCTCAGCCCAGGTTCCGCTAACAGACTACGCAAACGCGCCCCATCCCCACACTGCAAACATTTGCTGAGCCGACCTAGCTTAATGTAAGCTTGTAGCTGACCAAAACCCCTCAAGTGAGCTAACATGACCTTGCTGTTTTCATTTTCATCAAGATAAGAAAATGCCAAGATAAGTAATTGTCAGAGTTAATAATTTAACAATGCAATAGACCTTGTAATTAAAAATAAGCTGAAGGAGGCCACAAAGTGATTGTAATAATGTTTCAAGAGCCAATTATATGAAAGCCTCCTCTCACTGTGCCAGGAGAGCCAGAAGGGAGCAATCAGACTCATTAGGGCTTAGAGTGGTTTATGCATCATGAAAACCCTTTCCTCAAAGTGTGGCCTATCAGAACGCTTTGGATACATTTGGCCAATCCTGGCTCACATCTCATATATTTTCCCTATTCATTCATTCATTCATTCATTCATTCATTCATTCATGGGGCAGAGGGGGGAAGTGTGACTCTTTGGGGAGGTTAGTTGTTGCTTTTTACTTGAGTCAAAACAAATTGTGAATTCCCCTTTCTCCATCTTCCCCTTGCCTCCTGGTACATTCCTAGAGAATCCCAAGCACCTTTTCTTTTTTTTTTTTTTTTTTNCTAAGATTTTATTTATTTATTTGACAGAGATAGAGACAGCCAGCGAGAAAGGGAACACAAAGCAGGGGGAGTGGGAGAGGAAGAAGCAGGCCCACAGCACAGGAGCCTGACGTGGGGCTCGATCCCGTAACGCCGAGATCACGCCCTAAGCCGAAGGCAGACGCTTAACCGCTGTGCCACCCAGGCGCCCCCCAAGCACCTTTTCTAAGCCTGGATTCCATTTCCCAGGTCAAGTTTCTGCCAGCCTTTAATGAGGGTGACTCAGTTTCCTCAGCTTCTGAGGGCAGGCTCCAGCCTTCTGATTCAACAATCCCATTCCAACCACAAAACACAGCCTACCACACAGTCCACATGTTTCCACTAGGAGCACCTCTTCTAAGGTATCTTGTTTTATTTTTAAATCAATAAATTTCCATCGCAATTAATTCTGACCATCAGGTCATAGATATCCCTCAGCCCCCAAAAAACAAACTGTTTCCTCAGAAATCTATGACTGCCCATGGAAGGGCACTGTATAGGTAAGCATCGTCGTCATGCCAGCAACAGTGGATAAAGGTAGAAAGGGCTGGGGAACCGGGGGGGTGGGGCAGAGAGAGAGGATAGGGAAACTGGAACAAGGAATGGTCAAGGGCACTGTGGAAGCACATGGTCTGGAACTGGAGGCTTCATCTACCAATGTGGCCACAAGAACCCCAAAATGATACCCAGCAGGCAAGACAGCCCTGCCTGCCTTCCTTTATTCTATGACTCCAGGTCCCCAAGCCAGAGGGCTCACAAGAACATGACTAAGAAAAAAGTCAGAGATACATTTGTAAACCTAGAAATAGGTTTTACCTAACAAAAAGAAAGCCCAGAAATCATCTTTGGAAACCCTGGAAGTCTCTGGAGTTTTGGGACCACAGGTCCCGCAGAGACCTCCCTTCAGCTGAATTTTCCGAGAAAACACCAAGACTTTACTTGAGGGTGGTGGGTTCACTTATCCAAAGAACATACAGATCTGCAAATGTTCGCCCTGGCCAGCAGTGTCCCTACTTAAGAGGGAGGTTCATGGTAACGAAAATAGAAATTTCCCTTTTCTGCCTATCAGAAACTCACCCACAAACTGAAGGAGCCAGGAGGCAAGAAGCAAGGGCCCAGTCCCAGGAGTAACCCAAGGAAGGAGTGCAAAGGTCCACACCTAATCCTACAATGCAGGGTGAGCCACCTCAGGTTTGGACATCTACTTCTTAGAAAAAGAAAGAGTCCTCAGGGTTCCAGAAAGGCCAGATCTTATTCATTGTTCAGCCATGGAAACACACCCCAGGTATAGGATCTTGAGAGGGCCTATTCTAAGAGTGTACGTGTAGGTTAGATAAGGTCAGAGGTCCCCCTCAAAACAGCACTTCAGCCTCCAAAATGAAATCTCTGGGTCCCTTTCCAGAAAATAAATTCAGCTTGTATGTTCTTTTATTCAAATAGAAATATGGAAAAGATGACCTCAGTGCAATTTTTTCCCTCAATTTTCCTTGGAACCAAGATTTGACCCCAGAAGGCAACTCTGGCATCATGTCCTTGATGAACCTTCCCCTCATCCTGTATATACAGAACCCAATACAGGGCCTGGCTCAGTAAAGGCAATCATTAAATGCCTCTTCAATGAATGAGTTGCCTGTGGGTTCCTGGCGCTGGGTGAGGTGCCAAGTTTCATGTTCCTTTGTAGATGGAGCATGTCTCAGAGTAACTTCTCTGTTTTGGTGTTTGACTTGGCTGTGCCTCCTTTTTAATGGGCTGAAAGACATCCCTTGTGTGTCCTCCTCGCTGGAACATGCTTTACTACATGGCTTTCTGCCTGCAGGCTCAAGGCCAGGAGTCTGGTCCATGTATCACAGCAGCAAAGAAGCCAAAGAGACCTTTGAAAGTGTTATGGTCCCATCCACCCTCAACCAAGCTATAGCACAACCTTAACTTTCTTGCTACAAAAGGGCAATATAGGCAGGACTGCATTTCTAATGAGAAATGAACACAGTATTTGTCAGCAACGATAAGGTGAATGACTTCCAGGATCCAAGAGAATCTTGCCATCAGGGCTCATGTAGTATAAGTCCCTTCATTTGGAGTATGCTAAGGATATTGGGAGTGTAAGACATCATATCTATGTACTTGAAGAGCCTAACAAGTGATTGCCCTATTGTTCATAGAGACCTGACAAAGGCAAGGGGTCAGAGAAAGTAATTGGCTCTGCCTGTCACCTGTCTCAACTGCTTTGACAACACATAATCCACTTCATCAAGAAAGAGGAAAACGTCTGCCTGTAACTATGATAGAGTAGCTAATAGCACTCTAGCCCTCCCACCATAAACAACTATAAAACTGGAATATATATATATGACAATTATTCAGGCAGGGACAGCAAGCAGTGTACGACTGATCCCCGAGAGAAGGAAAACTCATAAGGTCAGCTGCACAATCACTCAGCCACCCATCTCTCTGATTGAGGACAATTTTCCAATTGTGTTTCAAAGAGCTATAGTCCAGATAGAGCATGGCAGTACCAGTAAGATGAGGAGGCAGGGGTCACAGTTTAGAGCAGCTAATGCAGCTATAATCTGAGAGTTAGGGCTTTGGAGAGAAGAGAGCTATGCAGATATGGAGCCCAAGAGATCAATGGAGGCGTCCCTTGTAAATCTGTAGCTGACAGCTAGGTTATACATGTATAGGAAGAGACTACCTGAGTCTTGCCAGATAGTAGCTGCTACTGAGTTGAGAGCAAAAGTGTTAAAGGAAATTGGCGTTATGGCCCTGCCAAAGTGAAAAAAATCTCACTAGCACATGTTAATATCACATTAACTCTCCTGGCACTCAGCTGAGACATCCAGAAATTCGTGAGCTAAAATAACTGAAATTCACCATAAGGTTTCAACAGCAGATTTTGGCAGGCAGGAATAAAGTCAGCAAACTTGAAGATAGGACCACTGATATTATCAAGTCTAGAGAGCCGGGAAAAAGAAAGAAGAAACAAACAGTATCTAAGAGACCTGTGAGACACCATCAAGCAGAGCAACATATGCATTGTGGGAACCCCAGAAGGAGAAGAGAGAAAGAACAAAGCAGAAAGAATATTTGAAGAAATAAAAGCTAAAAACTTCTCCAATTTGATGAAAAACATGAATCTATAAATCCAAAAATCCAAAAAGCTCAAAACACTCCCAAGTAAGATGAGCTCAAAAATACCTACACTGAGTCACATTAGAATCAAACTGTTGAAAAACAAAGACAAAGACAGAATCTTGAAAGTAGCAAGAGACAAGCAACACATCACATACAAGAGATCCTCAATAAGATTAACAGCCAATTTCTCACCAGAGACCAATGAAGCCAGAAACAATGGGATGACATATTTAAACTGTTGAAATTTAAAACCAATAATTCTAAATCCAACAAAATTGTCCTTCAAAAATATGAGAAACCAAGACATTCCCAGATAAATGAAAGCTGTGAGAGTTCAGCACTATTAGAACTGCCCTACAAGAATGTCACGGGGAGTCCTTCAGATTGAAATGACAGGACACTAGACAGTAACAAGGAACCATATGAAAAAATAAAGGTGTCTGATAAGATAAATACATGGACAAATATAAAAGCTATTATTATATTTTTCATTTGTAAGTCTACTTTTTACTTCCTACAGGATTTAAAAGACAAATACATAAAAAATAATTATAAATCTATGCTACTGGGCACACAATCTATAAAGATGGTATCGGCGATGACAACAACATAGAGGAGGGAGGACCAAGCTATATAAGAGCAGAGCTTTAAAACAGATTGGTACAAATTCAGGATGTTAAATATAATCCCCATGGTAATCACAAAGGAAATATCTATAGAATATATAAAAAGTAAATGAGAATACAATCAAAGCAGTTCACTACAAAAAATCAGTTAAACACCAAAGAAGGCAGTAATGGAAAAATGAGGAACAAAAAAAGTATAAGACATACAGAAAACAAATAGCAAAATCAGAGAAGTCTTTCCTTATCAGCAATTATTTTAAATGTAAGTGGATCAAACTTTCCAAGTGAAAAGTCAGAGATTGGTAGAATGGCTTCTTTAAAGTTTTATCCAGATACATGCTGTGTACACAAGAGATTCACAATAGATCCAAAAATATAAATATGTTGAAAGTGAAAAGACAGAAAAAGATATTCCTTGCAAAATGTAACCAAAAGAGAACTGGGATGGCTAAAGTGATATCATACAAAATACTTCAAGTTAAAAATTGTTGAAAGAAACTCTAAAGAAAGGTATTATACATTGAGAAAAGGGCCAATTCATCAAGAAAATATAACAGGTATAAACATATATAAACCAAACAACAGAGCCTCAAAATATATACAGCAAACAACAGAATGGAAAGGAGAACTAGACAATTCTACAATAAGAGACTTCAGTTCACCACTTTCGGTAATGGACAGAGGGACACCTGACTGGCTCAGACGGAAGAGTATGCGACCCTTGATCTTGGGGTCATGCGTTCAAGCCAAGCCCCACATTGGGCACAGAGATTACTTAAAGATAGACATATGGATAGATACATACGTACCTACATGCATGCATACATATATGCATGCATGCTTACATACATACATACACACATAAAAATAATGGATAGGCAGACAGAAGACCAATAAGGATTTAAACAACACCATAAACCAGCCAGGTTTACAAGACATATATAGAATGTTCTATCCAACAGTAGCACACACATTCTTCTCGAGTCTAAATGAGCATTCTCCAGAACAGGCCAAATATTAGGCCATAAAACAAGTCTCAATCAATTTTTTAAACTGAATTTGTACAAAGTATATTTTCCAACCACAATGGAATTTAGCTAGAAATAAATAATTCAGAAGATAAACTGAAAAATTCACAAATATATGGAAATTTGAAATATACACCAATGGGTCCAACAAGGAAGTACAAGAGAAATTAGAAAAGACATAAAGATGAATTTAAATGATAACACAATATAATACAACTTACAGGACACAGAGGAGGCAATGCCCAGAGAGAAATTTACAGCTGTAAATGCGTGCATTAAAAATAAAACAATAATAAAGATCTCAACATTATATCTCGAAGAACAAACAAGAAGAAGACGGGGAGGAGGGGGAGGGAGAGGAGGAAGAAGAAGAAGAAAAGCAAACTAAACTCAAAGCTAACAGAAGAGGAGGAACCTTGCTAGGTCAGTCCGTAGAGCATCCAACTCTTGATCTTGAGTTAATGAGTTCAAGCCCCTCGTTGGTATAGAGATTACTTTTTTAAAAAATGAAAAAAATAAAAAAGCTAGCAGAAGGAAGAAAATAAACATTAGAAAAGAGGTAAAGAACAGAAAAATAATAGAATCAATGAAACTAAAATTTCATTCTTTGAAAAGGTCACAAAATTGACAAACCTTTAGCTATACTGACAAAGGAAAAAGAGAAGATGCAAATAACTAAAATCAGAAATTAAAGTGAAGATACTACTATTGACCTTTCAAAAATAAAAAGGATCAGAAGAGAACACTAAGAACAGTTGTAACGCCAACAAATTCAATAACCTAGATGAAATGGACAATTTCTAGGAACACACAAATCACTTAAATGATTCGAGATAAAACAGAAAATTTCTATAAATCTATAGCAGGTAAAGAGATTGAATCAGCCCGAGGAGGGGCAACAGAGAAGCGACAGTTTGCACAACGGGAAGGAGATAGGTTTATACCGATTTTGGAGCATGTTGGGGTACTTCTCTGGGAACAAAGGAATTGGCAGTCACCATGCTCCTCCAGCACCTTCCAGCAGCAACACAGAGCCACCTGCAGGAGGTGGCACTGCAGAGACACTTGCTACCTAACCTGCTAGCACTGTGCCCCGCCTATGAATTATCCTGAGGTTTGTTCTCTCCAAGCCTACTGGCCTCAGCTCTGGGCTCAGTGCAATTTTTGTTAACACTAAACTTGCCCCACCAAACCACTGCCTCTGTATGCTGCACCCCTGCAGCCACTGGGCTTCAGGGGAGCCAGACCAGGACTAGCACTTAGTGCACATGTTGATAAAACCACAAACACACCCTGCCCAGTCACCATCCACACAGATGCCAAGAGCCCTGACCACCATGCCCCCAGCACCCACCTGGCTGTGAAGGATCTGGCCTAGGACGAGTGGCTCAGTACAAATTTTGCTAACACTGCCGCCCCACCCCCAAACCCTTCTGTTGGCATGTCCCCTCAGAGCCAGCCATCCTGGGTCTCACTAACATCACATAGAGCAAGCAGAGCCCACAACAGGCAGAGTCACTGCAGACATCTGTACTGAAAGGAAAAATGACTCAGACATAATAGCAAGATGCAAGCAACACACGTAAGACACTTTTCTGAAGTTCCAGACTCTGGTGAACTGGCGGCACTGCACTGCAGGGCATGACACAACCTCTTCTTCATAAAGCCACTACTTTCAAGAGCAGAAGACCTAGCTGACTTTCCTAACACATAGAAACAAACGCAGAGAGGTAGACAAAATGAAGAGATAGAAAAATATGTCCCAAATGAAAGAATAGGATAAGAGAGCTAAGCAAAAGAGAAATAAGTAATATGCCTGATAAAGAATTTAAAATAATGATCATAAAGATGTTCACTGAACTTCAGAAAAGAGTGGAAGACATCAGTAAAACCTTGATAAAGAGATTTAAAAATTACATTTCAGGGGTGAAGAACACAATAAATGAAATTAAAAATACAGTTAGATGGAATAAATAGTAGACTACAGGAAGCAGAGGAATGTATCAGTGACCTGAAGGATAGATTAATGGAAAGCATTGTCTTTGCAAGTTGTTTGCCTAAGCTAGACAACATGAGGTAGACTTCACAGAAATTGCCACAATAGCTCACGTATAGAAAATCTTCGGGGCACCTGGGTGGCTCAGTTGTTAAGTGTCTGCCTTCAGCTCAGGTCATGATCTCAGGGTCCTGGAATCAAGCCCTGCATCAGGCTCCCTATTCAGTGGGAAGCCTGGTTCTCCCTCTGCTTCTGCCCCTGCTTATATTCCCTCTCTCACTGTCTCTTTCTCTGTCAAATAAATAAATAAAATCTTGAAAGAAAGAAAGAAAGAAAGAAAGAAAGAAAGAAAGAAAGAAAGAAAGAAAGAAAGAAAAAGAAAACCTTTGTACTTGCTATTCTATGAGGGTAATAACAGGGCATATGGGCATGGGCATATGATTATTTAAACAACTGGAAAATGGGATTGATTCCCCAACAATTGTTTAACTCAGCTATCATTAACCAATTCTGTGTGGCTGGGATGACAAAATTGCTCCTCAAAAGCCCCCACTCCATGGGGTTAACTATGGACTTGTGGAGATAATGGATGGCCCCACTTTCCCGATGATTGGATTAGATGATGCATTTGGGGATGCATCTTCCACTTCCATACATACACACATACATACATGTGATTTTTCATAACTAGGATATTGTTAAGGCTGGACCTCAAACAGGGCTTCTTGATAGTTTCATTCCTTAGTCATATTTGTCCTGGGAACTACCTCTACTGATGTAAAATTGCAAATAGAGGCTTTAGCCAAGCATACAACAACTACCTTTAACCAGGCCCAGCTCATAGTCACCCACAAATTCGAAAAGTGGCCCTCCAAAACCAAACGGCCCTTGATATCATGATTGCAGTTCAAGGAGTCCCAAAATTAGGTGACTGACTCCTAATGCAACCCAATGGCTATGTAGCTCTAACTTGTAGTCATGGCTTCCCCCAGGCTGGATAGGCCACTGTGCTCTGGGTTTTCCCCAGACACACAGATGCATTATTAAAACCATTACAAACCCAGCCAACCTTCCAAATTTAAAACAATGGTGGACACATACTGTGTTTCATTGCTATGAACATCTAGCATCCATCTCTGCTCCTTCTTTGGGACTGGAGAATGTTGTGTGACACACGGAAGCTCTTAATAAGTACACAGTGAAAGCCCTAAAACCCTCAAAATAGCATTTCTCTACTAAACACTGAAGTAACACAAATGCATCAGGCAGTTTTACAAAATGGAACATCATTAGATGTTTTAATTTCCGCACAAGTTAGAACTTGTGCTATCATCAAAACAGAATGCTGTGTATATGTTCCAGATTACCACAAAAATATTTCTGGGTTTCTAACTGACATGAATACTCAAACTGGAACTTTAGAAGACCCCTCTCTTTCCTTTAGTGATTAGTTAAACTACTGGACTAGAGGAGGATTTTTTCTCAACTATCAAAGGACTCTTACTTGGGCTCCATTTTCTTTTGTAATTTTAATCATGTTTTGCTGTTTTCTCCCATGTCTCTCCACCAGGTACCAATACTCTCACTGCCGTAACTTCAAGCCAACAGACATCCTTTACACCTGGGAAGATCTACACATGCAGTCTCCCTTGGATTCAACTGCCTCTGCCTTTCGTAACTCCCATATATAAGCCACCAACTGACCAATGTTGACCCATAGGTAGGTACATCTCTACGTTCCTATTCAGCAGGAAGAATTTATAGAAGATGAGATCTTAAACCCTCAGGAACCTTAAAGATTTAAGGGTCAAAACTGTTCTGGGGGGAATGATGCGGGAAACAAAGGCAAAAGAAAAAAATTAAATTTCCTTACTTCCTACAGCCCATTGAAAAGTCCTTGAAACAGGCAGAGTAACATTCGTCTAGGGACTCAACTGCCTCAATGTTGACACTTTGCTAAGAGCAAAAGGCAATCTTAGCTTTCCCTCTCTCGCTGGCTGTCTCTATCTCTGTCAAATAAATAAATAAAATCTTTAAAAAAAAATTAAAAAATTTAAAAAAATAAAATAAAATATTTTTGGGGGGGGTGCCTGGGTGGCTCAGTCGTTAAGTGTCAGCCTTCGGCTCAGGGCGTGAGCCCAGCATTCTGGGATCAAGCCCCACATCAGGCTCCTCCACTGGGAGCCTGCTTCTTCCTCTCCCACTCCCCTTGCTTGTGTTCCCTCTCTTGCTGGCTGTCTATCTCTGTCAAATATATAAATAAATAAATTTTTAAAAAATTTAAAAAAAACATACAAAAATCCCTTTGGAAGCTTCCTTTATCTCTATCCTCCAAGATACATATTGGCAATCATCCCCCAAGCATATGGCCCACTGATATACATCTGAAAGGTCTAATGACTAAGGTGTTAGTAGACAGTAATACATGTCCTTTTCCTAACAATTGCTAGTCCCTCAAGGTGCTGGAAACCTTGCCTCCAAAATTCCTTAGAGACTTACACTATCCCTAACCCCCTCTCAGCTAGAAAGTATATCAGTCACCTGCCACAACCCCAGGGCAGCTCTTTTTACCCATAAGTCCTGTCCCTGTGCTTTAGTAAAACCACATTTTTGCACCAAAGATGTCTCAAGAATTCTTTCTTGGCTGTCGGCTCTGAACCCCAACATTTCCTATATCAAGAGAATTCAAGTAAACAAAATCACCAATGAAAGAGGAGAATTAACAACAAACACCACAGAAATACAAACAATAGTAAGAGAATATTATGAAAAACTATATTCCAACAAATTAGACAATATAGAAGAAATAGATAAATTTCTAGAAACATGCAAACTACTAAAACTGAAGTAGGAATAAATAGAAAATTTGAACAGACTGATCACCAGCAAGGAGATTTAATTAGTAATCCAAAAACTCCCAGGACCAGAACTCACAGGTGAATTCTACCAAATGTTTAAAGAAGAGTTAATACCTATTCTACTCAAAGTATTCCAAAAAACAGAAGAAGAAGAAAAACCTCCAAATTCATTCTATGAGGTAGCACCCTGATACCAAAACCAGTTAAAAGACACCACGAAAAAGAACTACAGGCCAATATCTCTGATGAACACAGATGCAAAAATCCTTAACAAAATACTGGCAAACAGAATCCAACAATACATTTTAAAAAATCATTTCACCACAATCAAGTGGGATTTAGTCCAGGCATGCAAGTGTGGTTCAATATTAGCAAATCAATCAACATGATATAGCACATCAATAAAAGAAAAGATAAAAAACCAAATGATCATGTCAGTGAAAGCAGAAAAAGCATTTGACAAAGTATGACATCCATTCATGATAAAAACCCTCAACAGTGTAGGTTTAGAGAAAACATACCTCAACATAATAAAGGCCATATATGAAAAATCCACAGCCAACATCATCCTCAATGGAGAAGGACTGAGAGCTTTCCCCCTAAGGTCAGGAACAAGACAAGGATGTCTCACCACTTTCATTTGACATAGTACTGGAAGTCCTAGCCTCAGCACTCAGACAACAAAAAGAAATAAAAGACACTCAAATCAGTAAGGAAGAAGTAAAACTTTCACTATTTGCAGATGACATGATACTATATATAGAAAACCCTAAAGACTCCACCAAAAAAATACTAAAACTGATAAATGAATTCAGGAAAGTCATAGGATAGAAAGCCAATGTGTGGAAATGTATTGCATTTCTATACATTAATAATGAAGCAGCAAAAAGAGAAATTAAGAAAACAATACCATTTAAAACTACACTAAAAATAATAAGATACCTAGGAATAAACCTAACCAAAGTAGTGAAAGACATGAACTCTGAAAACTATAAAACACTAATGAAAAAAATTGAAGACAACACAAAGAAATGGAAAGAAATTCCATGCTCATGGATTGGAAGAACAAATATTATGAAAATGTCAATACTACCCAAAGCAATCTACTCATTTGATGCAATCCCTATCAAAATACCAAAAGCATTTTCACAGAACTGGAACAAAAATATCCTATAAATTTATATGGAACAAAAGACCCCAAATAGCGAAGCAATTTTGAAGAAGAAAAGCAAAGCTGGCAATATCACAATTCCAGACTTCAAGTTATATTACAAAGCAGTAGTGATCAAAACAGTACAGTACTGTCACAAAAACAGACACATGGATCAACAGAATAGAATAGAAAACCCAGAAATAAACTCACAATTATATGGTCAATTAATCTTCTAGAAAGCAGGAAAGAATATCAAATGGGAAAAAGACTCTCACACAAACGGTGCTGGGAAAACTCAACAGCAACATGCAAAGGAATGAAACTGGACGATTTTCTTTTGCCATACACAAAAATAAATTCAAAATGGGTTAAAGACCTAAATGTGAGACTTGAAACCATAAAAATCCTAGAAAAGAGCACAGGAAGTAATTTCCCTGACACCAGCTTGTAGCAATATTTTTCTAGGTATGTCACCTGAGGCAAACGAAACAAAAGCAAAAATAAAATATTCGGACTTCATCAAAATAAAAAACTTCTGCACAGCAAAGGAAGAAAATCAGCAAAACTAAAAGGCAACCTATGGAATGGGAGAAGATACTTGCAAATGATATATCCAGTAAAGGGTTAATATCCAAAATATATAAAGAATTTATAAAACTCAAAACCCAAAAAACAAATAATTCAATTTTAAAATGGGCAGAANTGTTCAAAATCATTAGCCATCAGGGAAATTCAAATCAAAACCACACTGAGATACCACCTTACGCCAGTTAGAATGGCAAAGATAGACAAGGCAAGAAACAACAATTGTTGGAGAGGATGTGGAGAAAGGGGATCCCTCCTACATTGTTGGTGGGAATGCAAGTTGGTACAGCCACTCTGGAAAACAGTGTGGAGGTCCCTTAAAAAGTTAAAAATTGAGGGGCGCCTGGGTGGCACAGCGGTTAAGTGTCTGCCTTCGGCTCAGGGCATGATCTCGGCGTTATGGGATCGAGCCCCACATCAGGCTCCTCCACTATTGCTTCTTCCTCTCCCACTCCCCCTCCTTGTGTTCCCTCTCTCGCTGGCTGTCTCTATCTCTGTCAAATAAATAAATCTTTAAAAAAAAAAAAAAGTTAAAAATTGAGCTACCCTATGACCCAGCCATTGCACTACTGGGTGTTTACCCCAAAGATACAGACGTAGTGAAGAGAAGGGCCATATGCACCCCAATGTTCATAGCAGCATTGTCCACAATAGCTAAATCGTGGAAGGAGCCGAGATGCCCTTCAACAGATGACTGGATTAAGAAGCTGTGGTCCATATATACAATGGAATATTACTCAGCTATCAGAAAGAACGAATTCTCAACATTTGCTGCAACATGGACGGCACTGGAGGAGATAATGCTAAGTGAAATAAGTCAAGCAGAGAAAGACAATTATCATATGATTTCTCTCATCTATGGAACATAAGAACTAGGATGATCGGTAGGGGAAGAAAGGGATAAAGAAAGGGGGGTAATCAGAAGGGGGAATGAAACATGAGAGACTATGGACTATAAGAAACAAACTGAGGACTTCAGAGGGGAGGGGGGTGGGGGAATGGGATAGACTGGTGATGGGTGGATAAGGAGGGCACGTATTGCATGGTACACTGGGTGTTATACGCAACTAATGAATCATCGAACTTTACATCAAAAACCAGGGATGTACTGTACGGTGACTAACATAATACAATAAAAAATCATTTAAAAAAAATAAAAAATAAATAAAATAAAATGGGCAGAAGACAAGAACAGACATTTCTCCAAAGAAGACATCCAGATGGCCAAGACACATGAAAAGATGCCCAACATCACTCATCATCAGGAAAATGCAAATCAAAACTACAAAAGGGGATGCCTGGCTGGCTCAGTTGGTAGAGCATGCAACTCTTGATCTGCGTTCAAGCCCCATGCTGCAGGTGCAGTTTACTTTAAAAATAAATAAATAAAACAAAAGACAACACCAAAAGTTACTATTTAAACAAACAACAACAAAAAAAAGTACACTGAGATATGACCTCACACCTGCCAGATCGGCTAAAATCAAAAACAGAAGAAACAACAGGTGTTGGAGAGGATGTGGAGAAAAAAGAACACTTCACACTGTTGGTGGGAATGCAAACTGGTGCAGCCACACTGGAAAACAGTATGGAGGTTCCTCAAAAAGTTAAAAATAGAACTACCCTATGATTCAGTAATCACACTACTGGGTATTTACCCAAAAAATACAAAAACACTAATACAAAGGGCTACATGAACCCTGATGTTTATAGCAGCATTATTTACAGTACCAAATTATACTAACAGCCTGTGTCCATCAATTGATGAATGGATAAAGAAGATGTGGTACATATATACAATGGAATATTATTCAGTCTTAAAAAAGAATGAAATCTTGCCATTTGCATTGACATGGATAGAGCTAGAGAGTATAATGTTAAGCAAAATTAGTCAGTCAAAGAAAGATAAATACCATATGATTTCAACAAACAACCAAAGGGGAAAAAAGAGAGAGAGAGACAAGACAAGAAACAGACTCCTAACTATAGAGAATAAACTGATGGTCACCAGCGGGAAGGTAGATGGGGGAATGGGTGAAATAGGTGATAGGGATTAAGGAAGCACTTGTCATGATGAGCACTGGGTGATGTATGGAATTGTGGAATCATTATACTGTTCAACTGAAACTAATACAACATTGTGTATTAACTATACTGGAATTAAAATGAAATAAAATACAAAAACGCTAATTCAAAGGGCTATATGCACCCCAATGTTTACAGCAGCAATATTGACAACAGTCAAGTTTTGGAAGTGCCCAAGTATCCACCAAGGATGAATAGATAAAGAAGATGTGGTATATATACACAATGGAATATTATTCAGCCATAAAAAAGAATGAAATCTTGGGGCGCCTGGGTGGCACAGTGGTTAAGCGTCTGCCTTCGGCTCAGGGCGTGATCCCAGCGTTATGGGATCGAGCCCCATATCAGGCTCTTCCGCTATGAGCCTGCTTCTTCCTCTCTCACTCCCCCTGCTTGTGTTCCCTTTCTCCCTGGCTGTCTCTATCTCTGTCGAATAAATAAATAAAATCTTAAAAAAAAAAAAAAAAAGAATGAAATCTTGCCATTTCCAATGATATGGATGGAGCTGGAGAATATAATGCTAAGCGAAATAAGTCAATCAGAGAAAGACAATAGCATATGATTTCACTCATGTGTGGATTTTAAGAAAAAAAAAAAAAAGCAAAGGAAAAAGAGACAGAGAGAGAGGAACCAAGAAATGGACTCTTACATACGGAGAACAAATAGATGGTTACCAGAGGGGAGGTGGGGGGGTGGAATGGGTAAAATAGGTGATGGGGATTAAAGAGAGCATTTGTCAAGCATTTGTGATGTATGAAAGTGATGATTCACTATATTGTACACCTGAAACTAATATAACACTGTATTTTAACTATACTGCAATGTAAAATGTTGCAGGATTTTCTCTCTCCGTCGGTGCCCACAGTTCTTGGTCACACCACTTCGAAGAATGAAGAGGTAGATCAGACAGAGTGGTGGGCAGCAAAGCAACGTTTATTGAGCAATAGCAAAGTGATATTACAAAGCTCCCAAGGAGGGAGGGAACCCAAAGGGGTTGCCACCGGAGTTTCTAAGTCTAGGCGTTTTTATGGGCTTGTTGGCAAGCTGTTTCAATCTGATTAACCCTCCCTGCACCTGTCATCCAACCAGGTTTGTCATCTATCTATCATATGGGAAAGGGTGGAGGGCTCCTCCCAGGGCAGTGTAAAATCCTCTTAAGAGTGGTTTCCTCTTGGCAGGGCGGGGGGGTTGTCCCTGCCTGCCTGCCTTCCAATTATCCTTCATCATAAAATAAATTTTTTAAGGGTTTCCTGGATGACTCAGTTGGTTAAGCAGCTGCTTTCTGCTCAGGTCATGATCTCAGGGTCCTGGGATTGAGCCACACATTTGGCTTCACACTCAGTGGGGATTCTGCTTCCTCCTCTCCCTCTGCCCTCCCCCCACCCCACCCTTGTGCTCTCGCTCTCTCTCTCTCAAATAAATAAATATTTTTTAAAAAAAGCAAAGCAAGAAAAGAAAAAACAAATAAATTGAACTTATCAAAATTAAAAACTTTTGTGCATCAAGGGACAGATAAAGAAAGTGAAAAGACAATCTACAGAATGGGGGGAAATATTTGCAAATCATATATCTGATAAGGAATTAAGATCCAAAATATATAAAGAATTCCTAAAACTCAACAACAAAAAGACAAAGAACTTTATCAAAAAATGGACAAAGAATTTGAATAGACACTTCTTTGGAAATACACAAATGGCCAATAAGCACATGAAAAGATACTCAACATTCTTAGTCATTATGGAAATGCAAATGGCAACCACAATAAGATACCACTTCATACCTACTAGAATATAAACAAATGAATAAATAAGTGAAAATAACGAGTGTTCACAAAGATGTGGAGTTGGAACCCTCATACACTGGTAGTGGAAATGTACAAATGGACAGCTGCTGTGGTAGACTGGCAGTTCCTCAAAAAGCTAAATCGAACATTACCACATGACACAGCAATTTCACTCCTAGGTATATACCCGAAAGAACTGAAAGCAAGGACTCGAATAGATATTTGTATGCCAATGTTAATTGCAACAATATTCAAAATAGCTGTAAGGTGGAATCCAGCTAAGTGTCCACCAGCAAATGAGTGGATAAACAAAATGTGGTATATACATACAATGGAATATTACTCAACCATAAAAAGGAATGAAGTTCTGATACATGCTACAACAGGAATATATTAATGCTAAGTGAAATAAGCCAGACACAAAAGAACAAATACTGCGTGATTCCATTTCTGTGAAATATCTAGAGTAGGCAAATTCATGGAGACATAAAGTAGATTAGAGGTTACCAGGGGTGGGGGAGGAGGGTGGGGAGATCGGCGAGGGCAGTTATTGCTTAATGATTGCAGAGTTTCTGTTGGGATGATGAAAAAGTTTTGGAAACAATTAGTGGTGATGGTTGCACAACAGTGCCAATGTAATTAATGCCACTGAATTGTATACTTAAAATGGTTAAAATGATAAATTTTATATTTTACCATAATAACAAAGTGTTTTAAAAAACCAACAGAATAAAAAAACAGCAAAAAGCAAATAATCCCATTATAACATGCGCAAAAGGCATTAAAAGGCATTTCACTGAAAAGGATATACAAATGACAAGTACATGAAAAGATGTTCACCATCATTATCTATTAAGGAAACTCTAATTAAAACCATAATAAGATATCACACCTATCAAAATGGCTAAAGTAAAAAACAGTGACAATACCAAATGTTGGTGAGGATGCAGAGAAACTGGATCACTCGTGTTGCTGGTAGGAATGTAAAATAGGACAGTCACTCTGGAAAACATTTTAGGACTTTCTTAAAAAACTAAATATGCAAGTACCTTATAATGCAGCAACTGCAGTCCTAGGCATTTATTCCACAGAAATGAAAACTTATATTCACACAAAAATCTGCACACAAATGTTTATAGAGCAGCTTTACTCATAACAGTCAAAGACCAGAAACAACCCAGACATCCTTGAACAGGTGGATGGTTAAAGAGTCTGTGGTACATCCATTCCATGGAATACCACTCAGCAATAAAAAGCAAAGAACTACTGATGCTTGAAAGAACCTGGGTGACAAAAACAAAAAACCCAGTCAAGAAATGGACAGAAGACATGAACAGACATTTCTTCAAAGAAAACATCCAAATGGCTGACACATAAAAAAATGCTCAACATCACTCAGCATCAGGGAAATACAAATCAAAACCACATGGAGATACCACCTCACACTGGTCAGAATGGCTAAAATTAACAAGTCAGGAAACAACAGATGTTGGTGAGGATGCAGGGAAAGGGGAGCCATTTCACACTGCTGGTGGGAATGTAAACTGGTACAGCTACTCTGGAGAACAGTGTGGAGGTTCCTCAGAAAGTTAAAAATAGAGCTACCCTACGACCTGGCAGTTGCACTGGTAGGTATTTATCCAAAGGATACAAATATAGTGATTGGAAGGAGCACACACACCCCCATGTTTATAGCAGCAATGTCCACAGTAGCCAAACTATGGAAAGAGCCAATGGTATTATGCTAAGTGAAGTAAGTCAGTCAGAGAAAGACAATTATCATATGATCTCACCGATATGTGGAATTTAAGAAACAAAACAGATGAACATAGGGAAAGGGAAGGAAAAATGAAACAAGATGAAAACAGACAGGAAGGCAAACCATAAGACCCACTGAACTCTATGAAACAAACTGAGGGTTACTGGAGGGAAGGTGGGTGGGGGATGGGGTAGCTGGGTGATGGGCATTAAGGAGGGCGTGTGATGTAATGAGCACTAGGTGTTATATGCAACTGATGACTCACTAAACTCTATGAAAAGAAAAGAAAAGAAAAGAAAAGAAAAGAAAAGAAAAGAAAAGAAAAGAAAGAGAAAGAGAGAGAGAGAGAAANAAAGAAAAGAAAAGAAAAGAAAAGAAAAGAAAAGAAAAGAAAAGAAAAGAAAAGAAAGAGAAAGAAAGAGAGAGAGAGAGAAAGAAAGAAAAAGGAAGGAAGGAAGGAAGGAAGGAAGGAAGGAAGGAAAGAAAGAAAGAAAGAAAGAAAGAAAGAAAGAAAGAGAAAGAAAGAAAGAAAGAAAGAAAGAAAGAAAGAAAGAAGGAAAAGAAAGAAAGAAAGAAAGAAAGAAAGAAAGAAAGAAGAGAAAGAAAGAAAGAAAGAAAGAAAGAAAGAAAGAAAGAAAGAAAGAAAGAAAGAAAGAAAAAGAAAAAGAAAAGGAGAGGGAGGGAGGGAGCAAGAGAGGGAGGAAGGAAGGACCTAAGTAAATCTCCAGAGGATGATACTGAGTGAAAAAACCAATCCCAAAAGGTTATATACTATGTGATTCCATTTATACAACACTCTTGAAAGGATAAAATAATAGAAATGGAGAACAGATCAGGGATTAAGGAGATTCTCAGAGTGCGAGAGAAATGGGCATGCCTACAAAAGGGCAACAAGCAGAGTCCTTGCGGTGATAGAAATGCTCTGTGTTTTGACACCATCGAGGTCATATCCTGGTTGTGATATTGTACTACAGCTTTGAAAATTGTTATTGAGGGAAATTGGGTAAAGGATACACAGGATCTCTATATTATTTCTTACAATTGCCTATTAATCTATAATTATCTCAAAATTTAAAGTTTAACATACATATTTACACTATATATTTAATATATTATTAAATATCATTAAGTCATTAAAATACATCATCAATATATTTAATATCTGTATAATATATATTAAATCCAGAGAGAGATTTATGTGTATATATCTAGAAATAATCGACAGGAGACTGAATAAACAAATTGTGATCTATTCACTCAATAAATACTACTCAGCAATAAAAAGTAACGAACTTCCTGGGCACCTGGGTGGCTCAGTCAGCTAAGCATCTGACTCTCAATTCCAGTTCGGGTCATGGATCTCAGGGTCATGAGATTGAGCCCTGAGTCGGGCATCATGCTGGGCATGGAGCCTGCTTAAGATTCCCTCTCTCCCTCTCCCTCTGCCCTTCCCCCTACTTGCTCGCTCTCTCTCTCTCTCAAAAAAAAAAAGTAATGAACTGCTGATAATGCAATAACTTTGGTGAATCTAAAAACAAAAAAACGAAAACATTATGTTGATCAAAAGAAGTCAGACACAAGAGAATGTATACTTTTCATTCCATCTATATGTAATTCTAGAACAAGCAGAACTAATCTGCAGTGACAGAAATCAGAAAGTGGTTACCTCTGGCAGATGGGTAAAGAAGGGTCTGGAAAGAGGTACTAGGGAACTCTCTGGGGTGATGGAAATATTGTTTATGTTATCTGGGGTGGCAGTTACACATATATATACAACTGTCAAAACTGATTAAACTGAACATTTAAAATCTGTGAATTTATGCATGTAAAGTATACAAATAAAACAGCCATAATTTCCTCAAAAAACTTTGAGAACTTCTGTTCATCAAAAGACACCCTTAATAGAGTGCCAAGACAAGCCAGACATAGAGTAAAAAAATGGATTTGAGTAACCAACTAAGGGCTCATATCCAGAATAGAGAACGCCCACAAAACAGTAAGAAAAAGACAGATAACCCAATAGAAAAATAAGCAAGAGACTTGAATAAGCCCTTCACAAAACAGAACATTCCAATAAACAAGGGGAAAAATGATTAATAAGACTAATCATCAGGGGCACCTGGGTGACTCAGTCGGTTAAGCGTCTGCCTTTGCCTCAGGTCACAACCTTGGGGTACTAAGATTGGGCCCCACATTGGGTTCCCTGCTCAGTGGGGAGTTGGCTTCTCCCTCTCCCTCTGCCCCTCCCCCACTCATTTTCTCTGTCTCTCTCTCAAATAAATAAATAAAATCTTTAAAAAAAAAAAAAGACGAATCATCAGAGAAATGCAGTCAAACCACCATGAGATGCCCCTATGGATCCACCAGAATAGTTAAAATTAAGGACACTAACAACACCAAGGGCTAGCAAGGATGTAGAGCAGTAGGAGGTCTCCCACACTGCTAGAAGGGACACAAATTGGTCCAATCACTTGAGAAAACTGGAATTAGCTGTTCAAGTTCAACGTCTGCATCTAGAAGTTGACTCCCAGGTGTATACCATCAGAAATGCAAACACTCCTACAAGTAACAGAGGACATATATACGTATAAGAGTGTTGCTAACACTGTCATCCATATGAGTCTGCAACTGGAAATAACTCCAATATCCATCGAGAGTAGACCAGAAAACTATATTACGGTATACTCCTACAATAGAATACCATACAGCAATGAAAATGAATGAACTAATGTGATGAATCTCGCCTTCATAATGTAGGATGAAAGAAGTCACAAAAGAATATATACAATGCATACTATAGGATTCAATTTATATAAAAGTCCAAAACTGCCTAAATCACAGTGTGTAGGCATATGTACTTTGGGGATAAATCTAAAAAGAAAAGCAAGGTAGTAATTGCCACAAAGATCAAAATAATAGCTCCTTATGGAGAGAAGAAGATAGTGATGAGAAAGGGGAGCTTAGGGGCTGGCAAAGTTCTATGTTTCTATCTGGGCAATTAGTGACGCAAGCATTTGCTTTGTAATGATTTATTAAGCTGTACATTTGCTTGATGTATTTTCCTATAGGGTATTATGTTACATTCAGAATAAAGGCAACTTTAAATGAAAAGAGAATACACCTAAGTGGTTAGGGCCTAAGGGCCCAGAAACTTTGGGTACTTTTTCTTCTTTTCTGTAGCTGTCTCTTTTTCGCTAACAGCAAGCAATTAGCGATGAAGAACAGGGTGTCTGGGGTCAGTCCTGACCTGAACTCAAATCCCAGCTCTCTCTTACCAGTTCTATGACCTCAGGCAAGTGGCTTAACTCTGTAGGCTTCTGTTTCCTCATCTGTGAACCGGGAATAACAGTAACTACCTTATTGGGCTAGTGTGCACACACAAGCTCACTTACATGGGGAATCTAAAAAAGTCAAACCCATAGAGTACATTGGTGGTTACCAGGGGCTGGGGGTGGAGGGGGAGCTGTTGGCCAAAGGTATGAATTTCCACTTATAAGATGAATAAGTTCTGGGGATCTAATGTATAAAATGGTGACTATAGTTAATAATACTGTATTGTATACTTGCAAGTCCCTAAGAGAATAAATCTTAAAAGTTCTCAACACACACACACACACACAATAAAACTACATGAGGTGATGGAGGTGGTAACTAACCTGTTTATGGTAATCATTTTATAATATATACTTGCATCAAAAAAAAAAAAAAAGAATTTTCGTATGCTGAAGAGGACCTACAAGATACCAGAGGCCTTGCCATTGTCAAGTTAAGGTTGTTTTTTCCTCTAGCAAGGTATTAACATTAAGATAGTTGGGAGCTTCCTGGAAGAATGTCACACAGGCCCCACCCAGGAGGGGGGTGCGGGGAGTTTGCCAAGTGTCAGCTTACACTTTGTCTTCAGCTAGCCTTCCGCTCCCTTATCATCAGGACTGTAGGCAGCCCCTGAGCAGCGCTTTTAGGCTCTCAATCCTTGGTGGTCCCAAGCCTTGAGCTGGCTCTTCTGTGGTGACATGTTGGAAACTCCTCTCTCTACACAAAGTCCTTCCTCCAGCATAAATCCATTTTCTTTTCCTGACAAACCTGTGAGGTACTCAACTGCCAATTTTACAAGGTAGGAGACTGATTTAAACCATAAAGAGCTCAGACCAAGGTCATTCCAGCTTGACCTCATCCCTCTCCTCTTTCCCCTCCATTTCTCCCCAGGTCTGTCTTCATAGAAGGGCAGGTAGGTGCAACACGGGCCAGGACATCTTAGCTCCAGCAAAGCCCAGGGCATTCAAGTTAGCCCTCAAGACCCCAGGCCTTTTCTCACACCCAAAGGTAACAGGAAATGTGTTTGGCCTCTCCCTAGAGGCTGCAAAATGGAGGACTCAGCTTTCAGGTCAGGCCCAGCATGTTAATTCAACCCAGACCTGTCTGATTCCAGGGCCTACCACGGTTAGTAGTTCTAACCCACTGCAAGGCACTGTCTCCTTTAGAAGAGTCTCACATGGGAGTGCCGTCCAATCCACATGCCAAGGGGTGGCCTGGCAGAGAAGCACAAGGGACCTTATGAGAGGGGTGTGTGGGAGATAAAGGATTCCCAGAACATGCCATCATTACCCAGCAAAGAAATGAGGCTGTTTGGGGGCTGTAAGAAAAAGAAGCATTGGGTTTAAAGTGGGAGATATTAGATGTCAGGTGGAGAAAATCTTCCAAAGGAGCAGGGGCAGAGGAGCCTGGGACTCCTGAGGAGGAAGCCAGCAAGGAGGTAGGGTTGGAACTTAAAGCACAGAAGCTGCTGCTTACCGCTCCAAAATCAGGCTCCTTGAGTCCCATCACCCAGAGAGCAGGTCACTACCACCTGGTTCCTCAGATGGGAGTCAGAAATGACCCCAGGTCTATTTGCAGAATCTGTCCCAGCAATGTCCTCCTCAAAGTAAAAACACAGGTGAAAAGAATTGTGTTCACAGACTGACTTCAAACCTCAGGACAGCCTCCTTTCCCACTCCCTTGGAAGACATTAGGCCCTCTGAATACTTTCAACCTCTTGCACTTCTGCTAGACCCTGGCACCACTGGACCTAGAAGGGAGGCAAACTATTGCACCAGCAGACCAAGCTGAGAGAAGGCAAAGTCAGCCAGAGACAGAGAAAGAAGTGGACACTTTGGGCAGCTGCACCAGCAGTGGCCTCCTCGATCCCGTTTTCCTTCATGGACAGCAGCTGCTCTGATCACAACCTGGGGTTTGGGGGAAGGGCTATTATCTCACACCATGTAGGAATGTGGATGTTCAGATAAAGCTGACACACCACATCTTGGTTCTCCCCCACTGAGTGCAGTTCTGGGTCCCGAATGTCAGTAGTATTATTAGACCAAATGCCAACTACATGAGCCGGTGCCGAGCATCATTTTTCTTGATTTTTTTCTTACCTAATTTCACAAACACATCACTGAACAATTTCAAGGGGCCTAATAGGAGCCAGGCAGGGCTGAATATGGGCCAGAGATGAGTAAGAGCCAATCTTCCGTTCTCAAGCTTACATTCTAGGAAAAAAACAGAGAGGGCCGCCTCCTGCACACATTCTAAAGAGACTGCACTCACCCTCATGAGATCACATCTAAAATCAAAACTCCAATCAAGACATTTGTGCCTGCACAAATTCAAAACGTCTGTTTCCATCTGCCTCAGCAGTTTCAAAACATTCCTTTTCAGGTAAGATACAGAAACAGAACCAAAAGGTAATCCAGTATGCCATTAGTTCCCACATTTGGTGCAGAGTGCCTCGTCTACCCAGAATGTGACACAGAGAAGGGAGCAGACAGCACACGTAAGCGGGCTACACTGGTGCTGCAGGACCCAAGTGTGGGTCTCCTTTGTGCCATCCGGTCCTAGGTACGCCTCCTCTGCCTCATGTAACCCAACACACTGATTCCAAAACAGAAATGTTCATCACATAGAAACAGAACCAAAAATTGGAAACCACCTAAACATTCAACAGGAAAACAGCTAAACTATGTAGCTAGCAAATGTTTTTAAAAATATTAATGATATGGAAAATATTCATGATTTGTTAGGTAAAAAGCAAGATCCAAAACTCTGAGATCAAATTGACTTAAAAATTATAATGTACACCTCTATGTCTGAATTATATTCATATTTATAACCCAGAAGCACAGATACCTCTGTTAAGACTTCAGCAGATTTTTTTTTTTAAGATTTATGGGGGTTTTTTGGGGTTTCTTTTAAAAGATTTGAGAGAGCGAGCACATGAGTGGGGGGGAGCAGAGGGAGAAGCAGACTTCCTGGTGAGCAGGGAGCCAGATATGGGGCTCGATCCCAGGACCCCGGGATTGTGACCTGAGCCACAGGCAGAAACTTAACTGACTGAGCCACCTAGGTGCCCCAGGACCTGGGTGACTCAGTCAGTTAAGCGGCTGCCTTCAGCTCAGGTCACAATCCCGGGGTCCTTGAATTGAGCCCCACATCAGGCTCCCTGCTCAGTGGGGAGTCTGCCTGAGATCCTCTCTCCCTCTTCCTCTGCCCCTCACCCCACTCATTCTCTCTCTCTCAAGTAAATAAAATCTTTTTTAAAAAAAATAAGATTTATCATGGAAGGAGCCGAGATGCCCTTCAACAGATGACTGGATTAAGAAGCTGTGGTCCATATATACAATGGAATATTACTCAGCTATCAAAAAGAACGATTTCTCAACACTTGCTGCAACATGGACGGCACTGGAGGAGATAATGCTAAGTGAAATAAGTCAAGCAGAGAAAGACAATTATCATATGGTTTCTCTCATCTATGGAACGTAAGAACTAGGAAGATTGGTAGGAGAAGAAAGGGATAAAGAAAGGGGGGGTAATCAGAAGGGGGAATGAAGCATGAGAGACTATGGACTATGGGAAACAAACTGAGGGCTTCAGAGGGGAGGGGGTGGGGGAATGGGATAGACTGGTGATGCGTAGTAAGGAGGGCACGTATTGCATGGTGCACTGGGGTGTTATACGCAACTAATGAATCATCGAACTTTACATCAAAAACCAGGGATGTACTGTATGGTGACTAACATAATACAATAAAAAACATTATTATAAAAAAATAATAAGATTTATGTTTTTTAAGTAATCTCCACACCCAACATGGGGTTCAAACTCACAACCCCGAGATCAAGAATCAGATGCTCCACCAACTGAGCCAGTCAGGCATCCCACTGGCAGCACTTTTAATCAATGTATGATGTGATGCTCCAAAAGTCAAAGGCTACTTGATTGCAGCACGGGGGCATGGAATGCAAAGACTGTGCCATCAGAAAAGCCCAAGAACCGTAGATCCACTAAGCGGGTATGAGCTTCCTAATAGGGGAACCTTCAACAGGGAGACAACAGGGAGGCCAGAATTCTAGAAAGTATACACTGATTTAGCTGCTTACTTTTCTTTGCAATCCTACTTTGCCACAGTTTACAATAAACTTCAGTACCTAGCAGAAAACTAGAACTAAAGTAGGATTTAGAAATCTAAGAGGATTCATAGAGGCAGAGTACTACTGCTAAAAGGAACAAAAACAAGCTAGTCACTTTAGCTTCCTCCCAAACAAAGCATTACCCCTCTGTCACCACCCAAAGGAAGGACTGCATGCCATCATTCAAATGAAACACACTTATAAAATCATAGGTTTGTATCTTTGCCATTTATTTTTAAAATCTTATTCAAAATATTAAATAATACAATTTCAGATATGAAAAATTACTGCAATAAAACAGTTCAGGTGTATTTCCATTGTGCTCCCCCTCCTATGAGGACAGTAAATTGTCCACCTGAAAGAAATGGTGGATTGCCCTACTTCTTCCATCTTTACACAAAGCACATACCCACTGGCTCACCCGGACTTTCTGAATAGGTGTTTAACATATATTAAGGGTCATGTTTTCTAAAAAGTTGCAGTGACATTTATAAGTCAACCATGGTTCAAATCACATATTTACATACTGATCAACTCTTTATTATATAAAGACAGGCTAAAATGAAATATGTAAATAATTTCCAGTTGCTGTGAAAAACCAAACAGAAGAAAATAAAACAAGTACAGGGGGAGAAAAAGTCAGTGTACACATATATCCTTTATGTATACAAACAACTTCATTCAGGTATAATTTTAATTTGAAAGGCCTAGATACAGTATTATTTAAGTGATAATGGCCCCTAAGATTTATTCAAACTTACTATAAAGTAATAAAGAAAATGAACAAATCTGATATAATTTTAAACTCTGCTCCTTACTTGAAAGCTTGGAGGAACCTGTGCTACAATCAATTGCTAACTAAAAGCAATTGTATGTGTATTTAATATTTTGTCACAATTTCTACCTCTAAATTTAATTCAGTAATTCAAGCCAAAATTCGGTATCTCTATAATATTTTATCTATGTCCACTGCAAACTGCAGAGTCTTTCTATTGCCAGAATTTCTAGAGACATTAATGTGTTGCCTAAAATTGTGGTCAGATTGAGCAATATCATTATCTTAAATTATGTTTAAATTATCCAAAAATAACCAAAGCAATTTTCCCGGAAGAAAAAATGTTACGTATATGCCAAGCACTATTACACACATCCTTGTAGATTATAGTTTGGGAGCACAAAATGTGTGCATAAAAAATAGTACTTGGATGGCAGAAAGAGAATCTGAGCCAGCAGTACCAGATATGTTAGGATTCAGTTAAAGGCTGGGATCTTTTAAAACTAGTATTACTAATACTTCCAGAAGAAGTACAATAAAGAAATCTAAAACAAAACTAACAGATAATGCTTAGCTCCACATTCTGGACACCTGATTAAATTCACCTCTAAAAGTGTAGATAAAAAATTATATACTCCTTGTTTGTGACATTTCATTTCCAAAGCACCAAGGCAAAATAAAGAGAGACCCATCTCTCATTTAAGTACCAACTGCCTATGGCAAACATCTGCACAATTTTATATAAAAAAGTCAAGCAAATAAAATTACATAATAAGCAAACTCAAATCACAGTGCTTTAAAAAATATAATCATTGGTAATCTTCAGAGAAGGCATTGCCTCATTAACATTCTGGTCTAGGCGGTGATATTCCACTGTTTTGGAACAAAGACCATCACGCCATTTCCTGCTTTGAACCAGAAGGAAAATCTGGAAAAAAACAAAATAAATTAGATATGCAAAAAAGAAAGTAGAGCACATGCTGAAAGTATAACAAGTGCACTATCTCTCTCCTAGGTTGCCAAATTTAAAAAGTAAAAAAACAACAACAAAAGGGCTTTATTTTCCATCTTGTAAACAAAGTTAAACAGTGCTGCTCAAATCTTAATGTACAGAGTACTGGCTAAAGACTGATTCTGGGTTCTATCTGCAGAGATGCATTAACAGATCACAGTGGAGCCCAGGAGCCTGCCTATTTAACAAGTCCCTTAGGTGTTTAGAACAGAGATGGCCCAACATTTCAACACAGGGATAGAATATCACTGGCATTCAAAATAAATATGTAATAAGTTTACAACCAGGGGAAAAAGTTATTAAAATACTATTAAGTTTAGTGCTTAATTAATTAAAAGTATTAAACTAACAATCTTTCTCCATAAATATTCCCACTGAAGTAGCAATGCTAACTTAAGATATAATACCTGTTTTTCAAAAACCACTAGGCTTTAGCTTTGCTCATTAAAAAACAATTTGACTTCTTTTTTTTAGAAGCACACAAGGTAAAGTGTTCTGTCTGTAATTTGTTAAAATATACCACAGGAATTTAAACTTGACTAAAAAAGAAAAAAAATCTGAATCATCAAAAATATTAGTAAGAAATATGACTGAGATAATAAAGGGTAATCAAAGGGTCTGAAAACCCCAAACATACCTTCCTTTTGTTGTGATATGTAATGTAAACAACAGCAATACAAAAAGCAAAAATAATAAGATGAAAAAAGAAATGGCTATCTTCCTCTTCAATATTTGAGGATGGTGTCTTAAAAGATCTCACTGACTGTTCAATTTCCATGTAGTTCCTGTTTTCTTCCAGGGCCTCACTGGACTCATCATCTCTGGGGCTGGTGGTCCAGTCATAGTCCGGTTCTCCATAGTCTCCATTGTCCAGAGTGTCTTTGGCAGTGGACGGAGAGCTATTGAGCGTGAGTAGATCCTCCTCCTCTATGCTGGGATCTTCGTTGTTATCTGTTTCCTCTTGAGACAGAGTAGTAGTAGGTGAGGGATGAGGGGCTACAGATGCCCCTCCACCTTTCTCTGTACTAGCCGTGGATTGGAGAGTGGTGCTGGTTTGGAAGACAGAAAGTTTGGTTTGGTTTTCATGTGTTAAAGCACTCATATTTGGAGCAGAAACATCTGGCTGGAGTACAGTGTGGCTCGGCAAATCAGTTTGTGGTAGAGCTAAAATAGTGAACAAAGAGCATTAAACTGAAATCTCCAACTTTATCTCCGCCAAGCTAGAAGCATATTTACCTAAATTTTTCACTAAGCACTTCTCT
Source organism: Ailuropoda melanoleuca (assembly GCF_002007445.2). NCBI lineage: Eukaryota > Metazoa > Chordata > Mammalia > Carnivora > Ursidae > Ailuropoda > Ailuropoda melanoleuca. The sequence continues at coordinate 22,990,727 of NC_048220.1, forward strand.
TTGCCATATTTCTCTTTTCCTTGAGAATTTGTTAGTAAGTCTCAATAGCCAGCAACCAGTTACATTTCTTCTTAGACAATCATTCACCAGGTAATAACTCTTTAGCCAGAAAGTAACAAGTTAAGCACCATAAAAGACCGACTACGTTACACAGCCTGTCATCGAAAGAAAAAGGAAAGAATGGAGAGGGGTAACTTTAGGTCACAATGGTGAAATTCACACAAAGCTCTTTTTTTTTCTCTCTTTTTTTTTTAAAGATTTTATTTATTTATGTGACAGAGAGTCACACAAAGCTTTTTTTTTCTCTCTTTTTTTTTTAAAGATTTTATTTATTTATGTGACAGAGAGTCACACAAAGCTCTTACCCATCCACTCTGTTTTCATTTCACAAAGGGGCTGGACTTCAAAAATCTTTGTCCAGACTATACCCCATCTCCAGAACAGAAAGACTGGTGGCTGATCCTAGCTCAAGTAGATCACAAACTAGATATAGAATGTGAACCTAACGAGTGCCTGGATGGCTCAATCAATCAGGCATCTGCCTTCAGTTGAGGTCATGGCCCCAGGGTCCTGGGGTAGAGCTCTGCGTCTGTTTCTCCCTCTTCCTCTGCCACTCGCGCTGCTTGTGCTTTCTCTCTCTCTCTCTCAAATAAATAAATAAAATCTTTAAAAAAATGTGAACCTAAATGTTTTCAATACAATACAACAAATTTAAGAGAAGCTATAAGCAAGCTGTAGTCAGCATTTCTAAGTGATACTAGAACTGAAAGACCTCCTCTCCCAATTCATTCTTTCTTTCTCTCTTTTCCTTCCTTCCTTCCTTCCTTCCTTCCTTCCTTCCTTCCTTTCTTTCTTTTTCAAGGTGTTCTTAGGGAGAAGAAAGCGGAAACTCCTAAAGGGGAAGAAATGGAAATTGGGTTGGAAACTTGACAACTAAGTGTGAACTAGACTATTTTAAAGATTGAGAAAGGCAATCCAGTAAGAGAATGACACCAAATACATACAAGCTTTTACTTCACTATGCTCCTACCCACTCAGTGTGGTTTACTAAAGCAGTTTAAATTATTTACAGAAGTAACTCTATACACCAAAAATTCAGAAGCATCTCTGCTGAAATTTAACAGAGTTTCTAATATACGATCTAATGTAGTATATATTGAAAAGCTTCAAAAATATCCATTATATTTGCAAAAAAAAAAAAAAAAGGAATTGTCTGGGGCACTTGGGTGGTGTAGCTGGTTAAGCATCTGACACTTGATTTCAGCTCAAGTCCTGATCTCAGGATTGTGAGATCCAGCCCTGTGTCGGGCTCCACACTCAGCACAGAGTCTGCTGAAGACTCTCTCTCCCTCTCCCTCTCCCTCTGCCCCTCCCCAATGCTCACATGCTTTCTCTCTCTAAAACTATATAAACCTTTATTTAAAAAAGAGGAACTGGTGGGGCGCCTCGGTGGCACAGCGGTTAAGCGTCTGCCTTCAGCTCAGGGCGTGATCCCAGCGTTATGGGATCGAGCCCCACAAGGTTCCTCTGCTATGAGCCTGCTTCTTCCTCTCCCACTCCCCCTGCTTCTGTTCCCTCTCTCGCTGGCTGTCTCTATCTCTGTCAAATAAATAAATAAAATCTTTAAAAAAAAGAAAAAAAAAAGGGGGGGCGCCTCGGTGGCACAGCGGTTAAGCATCTGCCTANTGGTGGGGCGCCTCGGTGGCACAGCGGTTAAGCGTCTGCCTTCAGCTCAGGGCGTGATCCCAGCGTTATGGGATCGAGCCCCACATCAGGTTCCTCTGCTATGAGCCTGCTTCTTCCTCTCCCACTCCCCCTGCTTCTGTTCCCTCTCTCGCTGGCTGTCTCTATCTCTGTCGAATAAATAAATAAAATCTTAAAAAAAAAAAAAAAGAGGAACTGGGGGAACCTGGGTGGCTCAGTCGTTAAGCGTCTGCCTCCGGCTCAGGTCATGGTCCCAGCGGTCTGGAATCAAGTCCCGCATCTGGCTCCCTGCTTAGCGGGAAGCCTGCTTCTCCCTCTCCCACTCCCCCTGCTTGTGTTCCCTCTCTTTTTTTTTTTTTTTTAAGATTTTATTTATTTATTTGACAGAGAGACAGCCAGTGAGAGAGGGAACACAAGCAGGGGAAGGTGGGAGAGGAAGAAGCAGGCTCCCAGTGGAGGAGCCTGATGTGGGGCTCGATCCCAGAACGCTGGGATCACGCCCTGAGTGGAAGGCAAACACTTACGAATGCGCTACCCAGGCGCCCCTTGTGTTCCCTCTCTCACTGCCTCTCTCTCTGTCAAATAAATAAATAAAATCTTTAAAAAATAAAAAATAAAAAAATAAGAGGAACTGTCCATGAGATCTAAAAATACAAAGATACTATTTTAAAGTCTATCAAATTAAAGTAAAATATTTTATAGGGGTAAGATTAAACCAAATCATTCCCTGGCTTTCACAAACATGTGCATGCATGTAAATTAACAACCTAACAGACCACTCTTTGTTCAAACATGTAATACTTGAATACATGAATACACTCTGGTTTGTGTATCATAGTTGACACTTATTTTGCATAGAAAAAATAGGTAGTTTCAGTTGGACTGAATGGAATCTCTTAAAAAAAATAATTTAGTAAATTGGTAAAAAAAAAAAAATTAGGAAATTAGTAAAGCCTTACAGTCTTTTCAACAGTTGGTTCCTTGAAACTTTCCATTGGAAGAAAAGAAAGAAACAGGGCCTATAATTGAGTACAGTATTCAGAAAACTATTAACAGGAATTTCTTAAAAGAATTTTTATATTTGCATTTACAAATTACTATTTCTCTGGTATAGTTAACTTTCCTGCCAAAGTTAGGGAAAATATGATTTAAAATATAATTTTAAAACTGGGAGCCAACTAATTAACCTTGACTTTTTAAAAAATTGCTTTTCTATACTTGACTTTTGGAATAATCATGTATAGCATTCACTTAGGCAGCACATATACTAAAATAGAACAATCACGTATATTTAAAGGACACAAGCTGATAGGAGTGTGAATGACTGTAATTATCCCCACCTCCCACCCCTCTCCATGTCCAGAAACCCATCCATCTGGAATTCAGTTAGATATCAGCAAATCCCTTCTTTTATCCTTTACTTTTTTGTTATAACTGAAAACTAGCTCTCCCTTAAAGATTCACTTTCCCTGAAGCCCTTTTAATTAATATTTGTTTTTAAGGGCGCCTGGGTGGCACAGCGGTTAAGCGACTGCCTTCGGCTCAGGGCGTGATCCCGGCGTTAGGGGATCGAGCCCCACATCAGGCTCCTCTGCTATGAGCCTGCTTCTTCCTATCCCACTCCCCCTGCTTGTGTTCCCTCTCTCGCTGGCTGTCTCTATCTCTGTCGAATAAATAAAAATAAAATCTTTAAAAAAAATTAATATTTGTTTTTAGACCCACATCCTTGCACCACTGGGTTTGGAAGAGGGGAAACTATTCTGGGGTGGAGGGTGGGATAGAGGGGCCCTTCCAGACCATTCTCCCAGTCCCCTCCCTAAATGCACCAGCCTTGATTCTCCTATCATCAGCTATCACCCACTAACCTTTGTCCACCAACTCCCAGTCACAGTTCCTATTCTCAATAATTTTAGCTCCTGGCTCTAGAGTTCATTCTACCCAAGTGCTCCTATCTTGAGCTCTCTTCTGATGAGCCAGACCTCCCCTTTACCTTAACCTGTCAAATCATGGTCACTATCATCACAACTCTTCCATAATCTCAATTGCATGCATCCTATTTGCTGACATGACCACCTATCCTAATTCATTCCCTGGCATTCTGAATCCAACAGGACCTACAATTCTCTGATCCTACCATCTTTTCAGTCCCTCATGACCACTATCGCATCCTTGCCCAATACCGTTGTCCTTTCCTTTACCCAGATTCAATTTTGTAGTCAGCCATGAACCCTCCCTTACGTACACCTTCAATCCCCTTCCCCCTTGCTGACTCTGTCCCATTCACTTGGCAAGGCTACATCCCAAGTTAAACTCTATTACTCCCCATCAGCACCAAGCAGCTGAACATGGCTGGAAATACACAACCATGTCACCGGTTTTATTTCATTTTAAATTCAATGCCAAAAATTCAGGTGTACAAGTAATGTTGTTGGCAATTATACTGTACTTTTCTAGTCCATTTACCCTCCTACTCCCTTAGGAGACCATTCACATGCTCCTTTGTTCTCAAACTACCAACACCTTCTCTGTTGTCCTTATTTTAAATGGATGGCATCACTTCCTAACTTTTCTGAGAAAAAAGAAGCCATGAGAACTTACATGAACTACCAGAACTCCAGACTCATAAATCCAACTGCTACTTGACATCTCCTCTTGGATATCTGACATTCAAATTAACACATTCAAAATGAATTCTTACTTAGGCTTCCAGGAAGATGGGAGTAGACAAACTTTTCCCTATTCCTCCACTGAAAACTACTAACCCTATATATTATATATAAAATAACATAAGACTCTGAAAGGTGGAGAGAATAAGGCAGAATGGTTAGAGACCTCAAGACCTTAAGAACAAACTAGTGGTGACTTCCCTGGATTTTCTTTTTTACCTCATGTATTCTAGACTTGTAGCTGAAGAAACCAACAACATGGAAACATTAAGGAGTATGTACAAAAACATGTCCTCCCCTGTCCCACTGCAAAAAAAAAAAAAAAAAAAAAAAGCCTGTTCTCTCTAACCAAAAAATTAGGAGAGAGGCAGCCTACCAAGAAAGAAAACTATTTTAGACAATGAATCCTCTACTCCAGGCAAACACTTACACACACACACACACACACACACACACACACAAACAAACTGTGGCTCCGTTCATACCCACACCAGCAAAGGCCAAGTAGAGAGCCCAGACTTCTACCCTCAGCAGGCTGTAACAAGATGTCTCTTCCCCTCCAGTGTAATGGTGTCAGAAGAGGCCTAGTGGAGAGTCAAGACTTTAATCATCACCCAGTAGTAACAAGGCCAATCCCACCACTATGTAAGTGCAGACCATGAGGGGAGACAGAACTTCCACCCCAGTCCAGAAGTAACAAGGAGACTATCACCCTAGATTTCTACATCTACCTGACAGTACTGTGAGGCAACCCCCTCCTCCCCTGCCAGAGCAATGTCATAAAAAGCCAACTAAGGGGCACCTGGGTGGCATAGCGGTTAAGCGTCTGCCTTTGGCTCAGGGCGTGATCCTGGTGTTATGGCATCGAGCCCCACATCAGGCTCTTCCGCTATGAGCCTGCTTCTTCCTCTCCCACTCCCCCTGCTTGTGTTCCCTCTCTCGCTGGCTGTCTCTCTCTCTGTCGAATAAATAAATAAAATCTTAAAAAAAAAAAAAAAGCCAACTAAAAGAGAAAGTTAAGACCAGAGTCTTTTTTTTAATTATTTATTTATTTATTTATTTGAGAGAGAAAGAGAGGAGAAAGCATAAGCTGAGGGAGAGGGAGGGAGAAGCAGGCTCCCAGCCGACCAGGGAGCCGGTGGCGGAACTCGATCCCAGGACCCTGGGATCATGACCTGAGCCAAAGGCAGACATTTAACAGACTGACCCACCCAGGCACCCCAAGACCAGAGTCTTATCTGAGAAACAAACTGAGGGCATCAGAGGGGAGGCAGGTGGGGGAATGGGATAGGCTGGTGATGGGTATTAAGGAGAGCACGTATTGCATGGTGCACTGGGTGTTACACGCAACTAATGAATCATGGAACTTTACATCAAAAACCGGGGATGTACTGTATGGTGACTAACATAATAAAAAAATATTATTATTAAAAAAAAAACAACAAAGTCTTAAATATACAAACTACCACAACTCACCCAGTATGAAATACATGATGTGAATAGCCCTGTACTATTAATGGAATTGAATCTTTAATTTTAAAACTCCCAAAAAATTAATTTCCAGTCCCAGACGGTTTCATGGAGAATTGAATGTTTAAAGAAGACCTATCACCAATTCTACAGAATCTCTTCCAGAGAACATGAGGGAACACTGCTCAATTCATTTTATGAAGCTAGTATTATTATCCTGATACCAAAAGCAAAACCATTACAGAAAAAGAAAACTACAGACTAGTATTTTTCGTGAACATAGCCACAAAAATCCTTAACAAAATATTAGCAAATAAATGAACGAAGGTTATTCCAGGGAAGCAAAACTGATTCAGTATTCAAAAATCAATCAATGCAATCTACCATATTAACAAACTAAATGAACCTTGACCTAAGTCTCACACCTTATACAAAAATTAACTAAAATGGGGGCTCCTGGATGGCTCAGTTGGTTAAACAGCTGCATTCAGCTCGGGTCATGATCCCAGGGTTCTGGGATCGAGCCCCACATTGGGCTCCTTGCTCAGCAGGGAGCCTGCTTCTCCCTCTTGCCCCTGCCGCTTCCCCCATTTGTGCTCTCTCTCTCTCTCTGACAAATAAATAAAATCTTAAAAAAAAAATTAACTAAAATGGATCACAGGGGCACCTGGCTGGCTCAGTCAGAGAAGCATACAACTCCTGATCTTGGGGTCATGAATTCAAGCCCCAAGTTGGGTGTAGAGATTACTTTTAAAATAATAATAAATAAGTAAATACAATAAAAATAAAAATAAAAATGGATGACAAATTTATTATTTTTTAAAGATTTTATTTATTCATTTGAGAGAGAGAGAGCAAGCACAAGCAGGGGGAGAGAGAGGAAGAGGGAGAAGCAGACCCCCCCCACCCCACCCCGAGCCAAGAGCACAACGCGGGACTGGACCCCAGGACATGGAGATCATGACCTGAGCCAAAGGCAGATGCTCAACAATCTGAGCCACCTAGGCACCCTTGGATCACAAATTTAAATGTAAACTGTAGGGACACCTGGGTGGCTCAGTTGGTCAAACATTCAACTCTTGGTTTCAATTCAGGTCATGCTCTCAGAGTCAGGAGATCAAGTCCACCTCCTGCTCCGCACTCAGCACGATTCTGCTTGGAATTTGGCAGGGGAGATACCATGATCACGAAGGTGGTTTTCCCAGCGTGAGGCTTATCCATTGCACTTATTCATTGTGCTAACCCCTGCAATTTCCCCAAATGTGGGACACTCAACTGCATAATTTGTGGTAGTGGGGGACGGCATTTGTGCTTTCCCCTGGTTTGAAATTTTAAAAAAAAGAAAATAAAAGGAATTTTCTCCCTCTTCCTCTCCCTCCCCCTGCTCTGGAGCACACACATGTGCTTGCTCTCTCAAATAAATAAATAAATCTTTTAAAAAATAAATGTAAAATGTAAAATTATAAAGCTTTTAGAAAAAGACAAAGGGGAAAAAATCTTTAGAATCTAGGACTAGGCACAAATTTGTAGACCTGATACCAAAAACACAGTACATAAAAGGAAAAAATCCATAAATTTGATTTTATCAAAATGAAAAACTTTTGCTCCATGAAGACTTTCCTGTGAGGATGAAAAGATAAGCTACACAAAGAAAGAAATATTTGTGAGTCCCAACCCAAAAAGACTAGTATCCAGAATACATAAAAAAATCTGAAAACTCAAAAATGAAAAAGCAAACCATCCAATTAGAACACAGGCAACAGACAAAGAGGCACATTTCAGCAAACAGAATATACAGATGGCAAATAAGCACAGGAAAAGATATTAGCCACTAGGGAAATGCAAATTAAAACCACGATAAAGGTATCACTGCACACCTATCAGAATGACTAAAATAAAAAGTAATGACAACACCAAATACTGGCAAAGATGCAAAGAAGCTAGATCACTTAAATGTTGCTGGTGGTAACATAAAATAGAACAACTATGCCAGAAAACAGTTTGGTAATTCCTTAAGAAACTAAATATGTAACTACCATACAACCTAGCCATTGCACCCTGGGCATTTATCCCAAAGAAATGAAAACTTACAATCACACAAAAAAATCTGTACATGAATGTTTACAGCAGCTTTAATCATAAAAGCCAAAAATTGGAAGCAACCCAGATGTCCTTCAAAGGATGAATGGTTTAAAAAAGTGCAGTGTGTCTATATAATAACAGAATATTACTCAGTAATAAAAAAGAACAAACTATTGACACATGGAACAACTTGATGAATCTCCACAGAATTATGCTAGGTTAAAAAAAAAAGCCAATTCCAAAAAGTTATATACCATATGATTCCATTTATATCACATTCTTCAAATGATAAAATTAAATAAATAAATAAGTAACAGATTAGTGGTTGCCAGGATTTCAGGAAGGAGTGGGGACAGGAAGGGAGAGTAACTATAAAAAAAGCAACACGAGGGTGATGGAAATCCTCTTTATCTTGACTGTATCCATGTCAGTACTCTGGTTGTAATATGGTAGTACAGTTTCTTAAGATGTTACCACTGGGGAAACTGGGAAACCAGGATCTGTATTATTTCTTAGAACTGCAAATGAATCTACAATTATTTCAAAATAAAAAGTTTAAAGAAATATATTTTTACTTCCCACGCCAAAAACAGTAAGGCCTTCTAAATGATCTGCCTGCTTCTACTTTAACTCCTACTGTCCACTCTCAACACAGCAGCCAGAGTCAACCTGTAAAAACTGAAGTTCAATGATGTTACTCCTCTGTTTAAAACCCTCTGGGAACTCTCCATTTCTCTCAAAAGTGAAATTGAAAGTCTTTGTAATAGCCTACAAGATCCCACATGATCTGGCACCCATTACCTCAACCTCATCTCTTACTAAACTCCCAAACTACTCTATCCCTGTTGCCTACTTAACAGAGAGCACTAAATGTTTACTGAATATGCTCTTGACCCAATTCTCACCATAAACCCTACACAACTTCCCAAGTAGCATCTTTGCACCACACCCTCTGAAAAGCCTTTCCCATAGTTTTCAGCCAGGCAAAACCCCACTCATTCTTCTAAGGGTATCTCCAATGTCACCCCCTTTGTTGTTATAATTCCAATACCTAGCACCAAGTAAGAGCAAAATTACTAAGTATTGTTCAAGGAGTAAAAAACTTGGATCTGCTGGGCCTCCACTCCTTCAAATCAGAGAATGTGATCTAGTCAGAAACGAAGAGTGTTCAGAATAAAGGGATCTGACTTTATGGATTTAATTGTTGAGCTTCTACAATCATATGTATTACTTTAGACTTCTAAACGTTCCTTTTTTATGCTTTTCTATTTGATATTAACACTCTAGTTAAAACAACATTTTAAAAATAACTTTCTACATTTAATTCTCTTCTACTGGTCCCTTTTTAAAACTGTCTTAAAATAACCTACATCGATACTTCTTAAACAAGAATGCAGAGGACCCTGAGAATTCATTCACACTGGATTGGGAAACATTCCCTCAAAAACTAAACGCATTACACATTAAATTTAGGTGATCATTTGGGAGCAATTTGATGACAAACATATAAAGTAGGCACTTTTGAAATGACATGGCAAGACTTAATCATAAGGTGATCAACCAGTAATCCAAAATAAGGCTTATATTATTTTTTTATGCTTTGTCAAAATAAAAATATAGAACTATAAAATCCTTACAGCTTGCCAAGAATACACTCAAGTACTTTAATTTTAAAAAACCTAACATGGGAGGCATCTGGGTGGCTCTGGGTGGCCCAGTCATTAAGCGTCTGCCTTCAGTTCAGGTCATGAACCGAACGTTCTGTGATTGAGCCCCGCATCGGGCTCCCTACTCAGCAGGAAGCCTGCTTCTCCTCCCACTCCCCCTGCTTGTGTTCCCTCTCTCGCTGCCTCTCTCTCTGTCAAATAAATGAATAAAATCTTTTTAAAAAAAAAAGTTTTAAAAAAACCTAATATGGAACAAGTTTAAATAAATCTAACGTAGTAACTTTCTAACTTTCTATGCTTACTTCAAGTTTGGAATTCAACACATCCTAACTAGACTGTTATTTTTTTAACAGCCACCTGGGTGGCTCAGTCTGTTAGGCATCGCCTTTGGCTGGGGTCATGAACCCAGGCTCCTCAGATGGCCTCGGATGGAGCCCCACTCGGCCTCCCTGCTCAGCAGAGTCTGCTTCTCCCTCTCCCTCCGCTCCTCCCCCTACTCGTGCTCTCTCTCTCAAAATAAATCTAAAAATCTTTAAAATAAAAAAATACAATAAATAAAAGAATAATTACTTTGAAATCACTCTACCATAAGGTATGCTTACAAAAAACACTTCTCTTACCCAAAGTTTTACAAATGCCACGCTGTACTGTAATGTAGCTGCTTCCCTTTTAAGAGCATATATGTTAGTTTACATTTAAATTATTTTTAGTAGAGAATAATAAGAATTTTAAATTGGCAGAAAGACTTAATAAAAAAAAGATTATCTAAAATGTCCCAGTTTACTTGGAGTAATATTTATGGCACTCTAATAAATAAAGAGACAAGAAGACACCTTAATACTCCACACTCCCCCCCCACGCCTGCCCCTCCCTACAAAATTTTCAACCAGGGGAAAAGCTGTTTGTGAACTACAGTTACCAGCTATATATTCCTCAAACTGTATGTCTTAAGCATTCCAGTAAGAAATATAAATGCTTAAATGTCAGGTTTTTTCTTAAATTATTAAATAACCAAAACAATCATGCTACATAAGTACTTTAGGAACAGGAATATCTGTATCAACCAGAGAAATCCTTGTTATATTTTACTCATGATGAAAGGGCCTTAGGAAAATGAACCTCAGTCCTTCCCCAAAGACTTACAAATGCTTCTGGGACGGTGGCTGCCCTACCCTCAGTGCTGCTGAGGAAACCTAAGGAAGTAACCACAGCACTGTAGTAAGCGAATGTATGGCCAGACAGTCCCTGTTGGCAAATGAGAAAACACTATCCCATTCACACTGTTTTTCATCTGAAAATTCAAAAAAGATTTAAGGAGAAAAGCAGGACTGTGTCTTGGCCTTAAGAAAAAAGGAAATACTAAGCAAAATACTGCTTAATCATTACAAATTCTTATTAATGGATTTGTTCCCCCTAAGCCTCAGGCACTAGGTTACACACTTATTTCCTGATAAAGCCTTCAATATCTTCATTCACAATGTAACATTTCTACAAAAAGAAATACTTAATCATGCAGCGTTATTTACAAGAGCCAAGATATAGAAACAACCTAATGCCCATGGATGGATAACAGATAAAGATGTGGTGTGTATAAACCATGGAATAATACTCAGCCATACACACATAAAAATGAAATACAGCATTTGTGACAATATGGATGGACCTTGAGGCATTATGCTAACTGAAATAAGTCAGACAGAGAAAGACAAATACCATATGATTTCACCCATATGTGGAACAAAAAAATCAAAACAAAACAAACAAGCAAATAAGCCAGACTCATAGAGAAGAGAATGTGGTTGCCAGAGAAGGGGGAGTTAGAGGATGGTGAAATGGCAGAAGAGCACCAAAAGGTACAAACTTCCAATTACAAATTTTAAGTCACAAGAATGTAATATACAGCATGGTGACTATAGTTAGTAATATAGTAATGCATATTTCAAAGTTGCTAAGAGAGTAAATCTTAAAAGCTCTCATTACAAGAAAAAAAAATTTGGTAACTCTGTATGATGATGAGTGGTAACTACACTTACTGTGGTGATGAGTTCCCAGTGTACACAAACATCAAAGCAGTATATTGTCACACCTCCATAAATAATACAAAGAATTTTAATATAAATTTTTAAATATTTTAAAGGAATTAATCAAATTCTACGACACTATTAAAATGAAGCAGTCTTGTCCAGTTAACCCAGGACACAAGAAACCATGTTTACAAATATCTCCCTTGTCGCCTTCCTCCTCTCCTCCTCCCAAGCCCCTCAGGAGCTCAATGCCTCAGTATTCTGGCTTTTTCCCAAACACCAGAACCTCCCAGATCTCAGAGATGCACCAGTACCCTAAGACAGCTTTTTCCCCTTCACTTTTGCTCTCCAAAATATTCCATCAGCTCAGTATGGTCAGTGCCCCTGCCCACCCTGGTCTTTACCACTTATCTCACCGGTTCCGGAAAGCGCCCACACTCCCTTAGCCCTGCTAGACCCCCTGGGGTGCCTCCCCCCACCTTGGGACCCTCTTAGACACCACACCTCCAACCGCGGCCATCTCCTCAGCATCAGTTCCCTCTGTCTCCTCACAACTGCCCTCTCCAAGCAATTTCGGAGAACATACCACCGCCATTCCCTGTGGCAACCCATTCTTCAAGACTCTCTAGACAACACCGCCACTCCTCCCTCCATGCCCATCTACATACTCTGCTCCCTGCTCCCTGGATCCCCGCACCTCTCATCCCCACTTCTCGCGCTTCTCAGAGACCCCACCTCCTTAGACTCCCTCAGACAGCCTACTCTCCATCCTCGCCCCTAGAGACCCTGCCCTAGCTACACACAGCCATCTGCTCCGGACACTCCGAAGCGTCCTTTCCCCGGCCGGGCCTGTCTCCCCGCCCGTGCCCGGCTCTCCGCGTCTTCCCGCGCCCGCCCTGCCGCCGCGCCCCCTTTACCACTGGACATGGTGGCGGACGCAAGCAGGAGCGCCAATACTCCGGACACCTGAAGGCCAGGCGAGGGCCGCAGTTTCGCTTGCACGGTTCCCCTCATCCTCCTCACGGCAGCAGCGGCCATAACGGACTCCGCCAGGAGCCTGCGCTGTTGCTAGGCTCTACGTCATGACATCAGACACTACGTAAGGCACCAAGGCCTGAGGCATCTACGTCCCAACGTGATGACGTCGCAGCCTAGACGGGAGCTCAGGAAACCCGGATAAGGAGGGAGGGTATGGAGCTGTGGCACAGGGCAGGCTCCACCCAAGCCCCTTGAGCGATGAGGTTGTAAAGTGTTAGATTCTAGAGAGGGTCAGAGAGAGCCCCTCCCTGCCTACCACGTAATAGGATACTATACAGTTCATGAAAGTATTTTAAAACATTGAGGTGTTTTTACAGACTTTATTTTTCAGTAATCTTTGTACCCAAAGTGGGGCTCGAACTTATAACCCTGAGATCAAGAGTGGCATGCTTTATGGACTAGGCCAGCCAGGCGCCCCTAAAACATTTTAAAAGAAAGGGGTGCCTGGAAGGCTCAGTGGGTTAAGCAGCCAACTTTTTTTTATTTAAATTCAATTAATTAACATACAGTGTATTATTAGTCTCAGAGGTAGAGTTCAGTGATTCATCAGTTATATGTGACACCGGGTGCTCATCACATCACGTTCCCTCCTTAATTCCATCCCCCAGTTACCCCATCCCTCCACCCTCTCCCCTCCAGCACCCCTCAGTTTGTTTCCTATGATTAAGAGTCTTTTATGGTTCGTCTCCCTGATTTCATTTTATTTTTCCCTCCCTTCCCCTATGCTCCTGTTTCTTAAATTCCACATATGAGTGAGATCATATGATAACTGTCCTTCTCTGGTTGACCTAATTTAAGCGGCCAACTCTTGATTTGGGCTCAGATCATGATCTCAAGGTGGTGAGATCCAGCCCCGCCTCCCCTCTGTGCTCAGGGGGGACTCTGCTTGGGATTCTCTCTTCCTCTGTGCCTCCTCCTGCTTTCTTTCTCTCAAATAAATTAATAAAATCTTTAATTAAAAAAATTGTTAAAAGGAAGATCTGACTGTATAATAGACTGATCCCAAAAGGTAAGTAGCTGTCCTCCCTCTCCCAAAGGCAAATAAAACACAACTGTTCACAGGGGCCATATCTAGGTGGTGGAACCATAGGTAAATGTTTTACTTTTTATCTTTCTCCTAATCATTTATTACTTCAACAAATATTTAGCACCTTTTCATATTTCAGTATACAGCAGTTAACAAAACGAACCACGTACCTTTGTGGAGTTTATTTTGTGAGGAAGACCTAGTGTAAAATATACACTATACAATGGTAAGGGTGTAATGGAGAAAAAGCAGGAAAGCGGGCTAGGAAGTAGAGTGCAGCCTCCACATATCCTACAATAAGCTTCTGTTACTTTTTAAATTTTGTAACTTAAAACCCCCAGTATATGAAAATGCAGATTTAGAGTTCCCTTACAGCCTTGACACATGCTTTGGTCCGTGTGTTCTGCAAATGTTTCCTAACTAAATGTCCGTAGGCTTGAAATCGTAGAAGCTCCACTTGATTGATGTGCAGGAAAATCATTGTGGCGTGAAGCACATTTGCTGCACCCATAGCTTCACCACTCTGATCTCTGTGATTCCCACAGAAGAATCCTCCAGAGACACAACTGAGCTGCCTTTCTAAGGACAGAAGGGCCCCTGTTCTCTTGAACCTGGTTTCCCTGAACATTTATCTGGCCCCAGCGACAGCTCAGAAACACACAAACTTTTGTGTTGTTAAGAAAACTAAGAGGTCATTCATGTTCATTTCCCTAAGCCCACCACAAGCCTAGACAGACTGAATGATGCCCTTATTACAAACCCTCCACGGTAGCCAGGATACAGTCTTCCCAAATTCCCTTGGAGCTTTCCCTTCTCTGAGCACACAAACCACACTCCGTTTAATGAATAAGCCTCTTGATTCCAGCTTCTGGCTTATTGCAAAATTCAGACATAGACCTTTTTCTGTAGTAAACACACCTTCAGTCTTCTCTTTTCTCTTTCCACTTTCTTCCTTTTGTCCCCACACCAGAATGTTTAGGTTCTCTAACTGGTGAGATAGCATGAACTCAAGGAATTTTGCACAATATTCTGACATGATGTATACAACAGGCAGATACTTAATATGTAAGTGGGGAGGGAAATATATCCTCAATATTCAGAGGGCCCTTTGTACATTTCAAAATACCAGTATTGTACCTGGCATCTGACTGGATGTACCCAACAACCATTATGTGCCAAAATCTCTGGACGCTATGTCACTTTGTCACAATGTAATGTCTGGGTCCCGAGGGCTTGTGTCCTGAGAAAAAGCTAGATGGATGCTGTACTGTCTTCTTTAGCCTGGGAAGTCAGTCTCTTAAACTACAGTTGACTCTTGAACAGCAATTCACAAGTTGACTGTCAAACAGATACAGATCCTCATGAACCCAATGAAGACAGTATGACAAATACTGAGGCCAGCAAGTTTTGGGTGACACAAAATGCTCAAGTAAATCTGATACTTGCTTGGCACTGTCACCTCCAAACATCCATAAAAAGGAACTCTGCCTACCCCAATGTTCATAGCTGCATTGTCCACAATAGCCAAATCATGGAAGGAGCCAAGATGCCCTTCAACAGATGACGATTAAGAAGCTGTGGTCCATATATACAATGGAATATTACTCAGCTATCAGAAAGAACGAATTCTCAACATTTGCTGCAACATGGACGGCACTGGAGGAGATAATGCTAAGTGAAATAAGTCAAGCAGAGAAAGACAATTATCATATGATTTCTCTCATCTATGGAACATAAGAACTAGGAGGATCGGTAGGGGAAGAAAGGGATAAAGAAAAGGGGGGTAATCAGAGGGGGGAATGAAACATGAGAGACTATGGACTATGGGAAACAAACTGGGGACTTCAGAGGGGAGGGGGTGGGGGAAGGGGATGGACTGGTGGTGGGTAGTAAGGAGGGCACGTATTGCATGGTGCACTGGGTGTTATACGCAACTAATGAAGCATCAAACTTTACATCAGAGAAAAAAAAAAAAAGGAACTCTGCCTAAAAATATACATATTATTGAATAGAAAAAGATGTTCACATTTACTGAAACCGGATTATGTATATATACTCTACTTTGTAAATATTTGAAATATATTGTCATTTTTTAAAATCTAAATTGCATTATTCTAGAATAAACCCCAATGATCCATGCCTTTGTATGATCCCCTGCCCTTGAATGTGGGAGTGGCCTGTGAATATGATGGGGTATCGTCACTGCGATTAGGCTGTTAAAGGACACAGTAAACTTTAAGAAGGGGAGATTTTCCTCAGAGAGCCTCACCGAATCCGGTGAGCCCTTAAAAGTGTTGGGGCAGTTATAAAATGAGTAGTCCTGGAGATGTTACGTACAGCATGGTGACTCTAGTTAATAATACTGCTTTGTATATTTGAAAATGGCTAAGAAAGTAGATCTTAGAAGTTCTTATCACAAGGGGAAAAATTGTGTGGTGACAGATGTTAACTAGATGTATTGCAATGATTTCACGATATATACAAATATTGAATCATTATGCTGTACACCTAAAACTATTACGTTCTATGTCAATTATACCTCAGTAAATAAAAAATGGGGGCGCCTGACTGGCTCGGTCAGTTAAGTGTCCTACTCTTGACTGCCACTCAGGTCATGATCTCAGGGTCCTAGGATCGAGCCCTGTGTGGTGCTCTGTGCTGAGATTCCCCTCCCGCTGCATGTATGCACCCCGTTCTCTCTCTCTTTCAAATAAATAAAATCTTTCTTAAATGAATGAATAAATCAATAATAAAATTTTTAAAGGAGTAAGGTGTGGCTGGCACTCTTCCTGGAGTTATTTTAAGCCTGAGAGGGATTTGTCAGTAAGGGAATTCTTCCATTCCAGCCTTGAAAATGGGAGGGGACCACGTAGCAAGGAATGCACATGGCCTCTATTTGCTGAGGACCCCCTGCCTGATGGCCAGCAAGGAAATAAGGACCATTATCCTACAACCAAAAGGAGGTGAATTCTGCCACAACCATGTGAGCGGGGAAGAGGACCCCAAGCTCCAGACAAGAACACAGTCTGGCAGACATCCTAATTTCAGCATCGTGAGAATCTTTACAGAGAACCCAGTCACACCGTGCTGGACTTCTCAACTACAGGCCTGTGAAATAAATAACTGAGTGTTGTTTTAAGCAACTAAATTTGGCTGATTTGTTATGTAACAATAGAAAACTAAAAATCTCTCTGTCACACACACAGTGCAAACAAAAATGCCAAACAAATGCCCTGTTTACTTACACTTTTATTAATAAAGACAACAGAAGAATGAGGTTTCAATATTTTATTCAAGTTTTACTTTAAGTGATGTTAATTACAGCATTTGAAGGGGAGGATCTAATTCCACACAAAATGGAAGACTCTAAAATGTACCCATTAAACAGCTAAAAAATAAACTGAGTGGCGAGAATATAACAAGTCCAATTTAGATTCCGAGTGTTGTCACAATGTGATTACAGTCACACAGACTCTTCCCAGCTCAGAGCTGGGACTCTTAGAAGCTATTTCATACTCTGGTGCAAGGGCAGAAAACCACAACACGAGAGGGACTTAAGTCCTGAATTATTGGCTTCATCACATCCACCTTCTCCACCCCAAAATGGCACGAAAGACAGCTACCACACCCTGCAGACTACTTTTGGTGTAAAAGAGGTGACGGACTGGGGTGGAAACAGGTCAGGGAAATCTGTCTAAAAAAGTCTCTTTCAGATGAGTCTGTACACACCATCAATGAGTCTCTCCTTCATTCGGGTAGGAAACCGAGTTCAATTCTCAGGAAGTCATAATTTCATTCATGTACTCAAATACCAATTAACAAAGTGCCCACAAATTATCAGCTTCCACTTGCAGCCATTTCTAGATAAAAAAGAAACCTGAACTCTCTAGAGGGGCCACCAAGCTCCCCCCAAGTCTACAGCTGAAAGGACTTTTCATGGAATTGAGTTTCTTCTGTACCTCTGAAAGGGTAACACCTTAAAGCTGAATCATCTTTAACCTGGAGGTCTAACATGATATTTAGCAATACTTGCATCCCAGACATACAACATTAAAAGGTACACTAAATTCTGAAGGTAGCTATGCTCAAAATAGTTTAAAATTAAACGATTGTACAGTATTCATTTATGCCTGAAATTCCAGTCCTAGACCAAGCTTGTGGCCGCCAGCATTGACATTCTTGCCATCCAGAAGAGCCGATAGCGTCAGTTTGATACCTGCAGGGAGAATGGTCCAGGGAGAGGGAAGAGGGAGGGAGGGAGGAGAGGAAAGATAAGAAAGGTCAGCACACAGAAGAAGAAAGATTAACACAGGGAGGCATGCCAAAGCTCGCTGGCCAGACCACAGCCAATTCAGAACCTGCTTTGGCTGTGTGTGATCAGCAAGGCAAAACCACATGGCCGGGGAATGCCTCTTACTGATCACTGTCGGACTAATTAATTGGTGGCCTGGAATGAGCTTATAAAACAGTAAGTATTATTCCACAGCCCTACCCAAATCCACTTTAGGAAGTCTACTTTCCTTTGTCCTCTCACGGCCCCTACTACAATAATCTCTCTACCACTAGCACCAGGCAGAAAACTTCAGCAAAGTACTTTGAAATGAAACCCAACCATGAACCAGACTCCAAGGTCTCACACTCAGCGTGCACACAAGCACACACACATGCACACATCTAACTGGTATTTTCCCTACAGTAGCTTGATTTTGCCATCATGTAATATTAGATTTCTAGAGTTCAGAGACCCAACTTGACCAAACTAACCCCAAAGTGGTACCGTCTCCTGTAGTTCTAACACACCAGGGACTGGTCTAGCCAACTGTGCAGAGGAAACCCACAGGACAGTTACAAGTGAGGATGATCTCTGCGCTAGTTTTAAGAACCTGCTGGAAATAAGTATCAAGCATTATATACACACTGGGAAAAACAGATGGAAAAAAATAACCGACAGTGTAATGTATGTTAGCCTTGGCCTTTTTCTCTCCTACTTACTACTTCTATTCTCCAAATGTTTTATAATGACTCTGTATCCTTTTATAAACATTTCATTATAAATCTTTATATACACTCAACTATAATGTATAATACAGGCATTATATAAACAGTAACATAAAGCAACAAACCAGCACTCCCATTTTTCTTTAAGACAAAGAACTAATTTCACTAATTTTCACAAGCAACACATACCTGGCTTTAGGGTCTGAGTGTATCCTAAACCTATCAGGCTGGAGTTGTTCACTTTAGCCTAATCAAGGAAAAGAACAGACGGAGTAAAATTGTTAAGTACTTTATGTTTCCATCTCTACAACGAGTAAGAGCTTTGTAATCAACCAACCCTGGACTTCAGGATCAAATTCTCTTTTCTCATGACCCTTTGTTCATATTCATGAAATATATCAAATCTGAGAGCTAAGTCTCAGAAAAGAAACTCAAAGAGTCAACACAACTGTCAATTAAAAGGAAATTATTATTTAAATTTGATTCCTGAAGGTATGAATGCCCAATTTCATTTATACTGAGTGGGTCTGTATTTAAGTTACAACAGGTGAAGACACTTTCATTTGTGGCCAGAGAAATATAAGCCTTCTTACATGGAAGATTTCTTCAAAATCTATTTGTTAGGATAAGGGAAAACAGAGCAAATGTCAGATGGAGTATTTGAGGGTTTTTTTTTTTTTTAAGGCATACATTGTTAGAATTTTCCCTTCATGGGGGCACCTGGGTGGCTCAGGTTATTATGATCCCAGGGTCCTGGGATCCAGTCCTGCATCAGGCTCCCTGCTCAGTAAGGGAGTCTGCTTCTCCCTCTGCCTCTGCCCATGCTTGTGCGTGCTCCTTCTCTCTCTTGCTCACTCTCTTTCTCAAATAAATAAATGAAATTTTTAAAAAAAAAGGAATTTTCCCTTCATGAAAAAAGGAAGCAAAAATCATAGTGACATGAAGGTGGTTCAGCATCGCCATGCCTGAATTTAAAATGAATATTAGAGCCAAAGAATGACTTAGCCAGTCACTTAAATTTCAGCACTTAATGAATGCTGATTAATAATTAAGTTCAGGGGCGCCTGGGTGGCTCAGTCGGTTAAGGGTCTGCCTTCAGCTTAAGTCATGGTCCTGGGGTCCTGGCATCGAGCCCCAAGTTGGGCTCCCTGCTCAGCAGGGAGTCTGCTTCTCCCTCTTCCCCTGCTTGTGCTCGCTCTCTCTCTCTCTCTCAAATAAAATCTTTTAAAAAAATAATTACGTTCAATAAAGCAGTTGAGTCAATAATAATTTTGCCCTCATTCTTCTGCCTGAGTTGCAGGGATATCTGGGCCTCTCCATGGCCCCTTTCTGGTGAAACAAGGAGAGGTCAGCAGCAGAGCGATCTCCAGCCATGAGAACACTGAGTCCTGGAAAAAGCTGAGGCTGTCAAGGTGCATGTTTTCTGCTTGAATGCTGTTTTCAGACCTGACAACTCCCATGAGAAAGAACAAAGCAGCGGGAAGGAAGACCTTCCGGCAGACAGTGCCCTATCTGGCTCTTCCTTTTTGCTTATCCCATCTAATTACTAAGGCCCCTTTCCCTTTGTTTCTAAGCACTTAACAAGAAGGGAGCCAGATTCAGATGCCATTTCAGACTTCAAATGGCCTGTTTGTAAATTACATAAGGAGCATCCTGCAACACGAGATTTCCTCATTCCACCCCAAAAGGGATGCAACTAGCAATGCCCTGTGACAACAGAGATGAGTTGACAGGATTTAATGCAAAAACCGTGCAGCAGCTAAGGGTCTGTGAGCAATGCCAGTGAGTCTGCAAGATTAGATGCCAACTGCTAAACGCCAGGGCCTGGTTTCTTAATATCCAATATAGGAGAGCTGGGCAAGAGAATGAGAAACAAGAAGGAAAATGAACATTTAAAACCTTCAGGTTCAAAGTAAATCCCTTTACAGTCTGCAGAAGGAACAAGAGCTGATTAGGGGAGGCGGCTCCCCAGCAATCCATCAAGTCCTGGCCCCAGCACTTACCAACCGTCTGCCCCATCTGCCCTCCACCTCTCTGAATTTCCACTTCCTCATTTGTGCACAGAGGGTTGGGATGATCATTTTTTTGAAAAGGCACCTACCTCAAATGGGTTGTGTAAGAATTAAACACAGTAACCCACATATAACGGGCTGCATGCAGCGCCTGGCACCCACAGTCAGAACTATTACTATTAGCACTTTCCTCATTTCAAGCTCTTTCCACAGGGAGAGAATCTCTAGCCCAAGCATGCAACCCCAGCAGTCCAGAAGGATGCCAACCCCACCATCAGGTGGAGCCTGGCCAATGCAGGATTCCACCAGTACTCACTGAGAAGCAGGCGTCAGGGTCGATCTGATACTTGGCCGCTATTCCAAAGCGAGTGTTACTATTTCCTGCTGTCCAGGCCAGATTGACAGCAGTCTCTAACTTCTTGTTCACCTTCTGATAAATGGAGCCACCAAACTCTGTCCCATCGTTTCTGCAAAAAAGCACAGCACAGATGCTAATCCACCCTCAAAGGCAGGTTGCAACTGGGCACAGCTGTCCAAGTCTAACAGAGGACTGGGATGCTGTAAATGAACCAAAGTGATCACAAAACGGGTACCCAACTAGGGAAAAGTCTGATAGGAAGGGAACAGATGCCAGCGTTGGGAATGTTCAGAGGAAGGGAAAGGCTATTTGAACCATCACTAGGAACACCCAAAGGCAGGAAGCTCAGGCTGCATGGAACTTGAAGCTTGCTTCCAAAATATTCTTTAAAATAAAAGCAGCAACGGCGCACCTGGGTGGCTCAGTCAGTTGAGCGTCCAACTCTTGATTTCAATTCAGGGCGTAATCTCAGGGTTGTGGGATGGAGCCCTGAGTCAGGCTCCCCTGCTCAGCAGGGAGTCTGCTTAGGATTCTCTCCCTCTGCCCCTTCCCGTTTGCACTTTCTCTACATAAATACATACATACATATAAATAAATAAAATCTTTACTAAAATAAATAAGTGAATAAAGGCAGCAAGTAAGACCTTGGGATTCTGGGGGGTTTTCTGTTTTTGTTTTTTTCTGCTGCTACTGCTAATGTTATTACTTTTATAAATGTGCCTGTGATAACAATAGTAAGGAAATAGAAGCAAATGAGAAGAGAACACAGTCAGAAACGGTAAGAAAGGCTGGGCCACTCGCATTTTTCAGAAAGCAGGTTATAGCCCACGGCACCCCCAGCTGCAGCCACTGCTGTGAAGACACGGCCAAAAGTGACCCAGGCTCCTTGGAGGTGCAGCGATGACAAAAGAGTTTACCCTGCAATTCAGACTTGTCCACCTGTGTGAAATTCTTGGCCCAAACCTCCAGTATCTCCACAGTTCTGATGCGATGAAAAGGAGCTACTTGGTGCATTACAAAATGTCTCTTATCTTTCAAAAACGGAATGAAACTCAATTGGGGCAAATGCCTTCCTCTCTTCCAAACACACCAGATTGACACCAGCCTCTGGAAATAGCCCCCTTCCCTACTTCACATTCTTAACATGAAACAGTATCAAAGTTCTGCCTCATCACTTCGGGTGTTTCGAGTAGAAATGTCATCGGAAACTAGTAAGACAGAGCCCACGTGCTTTGGAATTCTGCAAAGCGCTCAGAACTCACTAACCCAAAGAAAAATTGTTGCTGATTCATTGCAAACTCTGCTCCTCACCAATACAGTCTCTCTGAAGTAGATACTCCTAAGTGCATTCTAATGCTCAAGTTTTCCCTGAAATTCAGCCACACAGACATCGTGCTTCCGGTACGTACAGGTTGAGCCCAGGCAACCCCTCATTCACAGGGAATCCTAATGTCTTCAGAAAATCTGAGTATGCTACAAAATAGCAGCCTGTCACAAATAATAGATTTTTGAGTGATTTTAGTACAACTGAAATAGGAAAATTTTCTTGGGCTCACGTGTTTGTCCAAAAAATGTCAGTTTCTTTCAATATATTCTAAAACCGGCAACACTGCCTTCCTGTACCAAGCTCTCAAAACCATAAACAGAGGGAAGTCATTGTTCAAATTCAACTATATAAAGCACAAAGAATGTCTATTACACATCAGGGCCTCCACAAGCACCAGGGCAACCCAGATTAGCTGTGTCAGCTGTTTCCATCCCAGCTAAAAATAAACCATGTCCACTTATTAAGAAATCAGGTATGTGAGGCTTAGGTATGTGGGGAAAACAGCTAACAGCCGTTGTTATTCCTAGAACTGGTGCCAATTTCCAATTCCAAACCAAGAAAGACTTTCCACTTCAGTCAAAACTCTAACTTAAAGAACCCTTCTGGGGCGCCTGGGTGGCACAGCGGTTGAGCGTCTGCCTTCAGCTCAGGGCGTGATCCCGGCGTTATGGGATCGAGCCCCACATCAGGCTCCTCTGCTGGGAGCCTGCTTCTTCCTCTCCCACTCCCCCTGCTTGTGTTCCCTCTCTCGCTGGCTGTCTCTATCTCTGTCGAATAAATAAAAAAAAAAATCTTTAAAAAAAAAAAAAAAAAAAAAGAACCCTTCTATTGCTTGTGCTGTTCTTCCTGTGACATTTTTGTATGTTACCTTTTTTTGAATTTATGTACCTTTTTTTACTTTTTTGGTGTATATTTCTATGGATTTTAACACATGTACAACCACCACTACAATCAGGATACAGAACAATTCCACCACCCCCAAATCTCATACCACCTCTTTGTAGTCACACACTCCCACTGACAACCCAGGAAACCCTGGACTGTCCTTCACTGTGGTTTCCCTATGATTTTCTAGTTTTAAAAAAATTCACAAATTGTATTAATATCTGTTATGTTATATTAATTGTTATGTTAATTATATTAGAGTAGTCCTCCATTATCTGCAGAAGGTATGTCCCAAGACCCCCAGATGATATGTCCCTAGGTATGTCCCTAAAACCACAGATAGTACTGAATCCCTGTATATACTGTTTTCTCCTACACATACATCCCTGTGACAAATTGAATGTATAAATTAGATGCAGTAAGAAATTAGCAACAATAACTTCTAATTTATTATTTTAATAAAATAGAACAAGTATAACAATATACTGTAATAGAAGTTATATGAATGTGGTCTATTTCTAAAAATAGAAGTTATATGAATGTGGTCTATCTCTAAAAATATCTTATTATACTGTATACACCCTTCTTGGTTTTGTTTTTTTTTGGGGGGGGGGACGGGCAGAGGGAGAAGGAGAGAATCTGAAGCAGGCTCCACGCCCAGTGCAGAGCCTTACATGGCGCTCAATCTCACGACCTGACCCCAAATCAAGAGTCGGATGCTTAACCAACTGAGCCACCCAGGCGCCCCAGTACACAACCTTCTTGGGATGATGTGAGATGGCAAAATGCCTACACGAGGGGTGAATGACAGACATGTGACGCAGCGTCAGATTACTACCGACCTTCCGACAATACATCAGAAGGAGAATCATCTACTTCCAGACTCTGGTTGACTGTGGAACCATAAACTGACATCATGGAAAGTGAAACAGCAGATAAGGGGGAACTACTGTATAAAAATTCTTTTAAAAAGTTTAAGTAGAAATGTTATTAGATCTTTAAGAAGTCACTTCTTTAGTGACCTCTAGTGGAAAGAAAGAAAATTGGTAAAGCTGTCCCCGACTTGTGCCACAGGTTAGTTGCTCCTGCCTAAGGGAATTTTAGACTGAAATGTGCATTTCCGTTCACCTAAATCAGCAGCACTCCACTTAACTCCCAAGGCTGATGACAAGCGGCTCTTTAACCTAATCTGCGCTTTTCTCTCCCCTTCCCATACTGTCCAGTAATTAATTAACTTTTGCATGCTATGCCATGTGGAAAAGACGCTATGCAACTGGGATCATCGTCCCCTAACCTGTCTCTCAGATCTGCATTTCATTAAGCACAGCAACCTGACCTCAGGCATCACACAGAGAAAGACTGGCACCTTTCCCTGCCATTTTGTTACTAAAATTGAAAGGTGCTCCAATGTCCACAAAAGGGCACTAGCAGGGAAGCGACACTCCTCCGAAGGACATCATGCCACTGCCGTAACTGATCAGTCATTCTGTAGGTACCAGTGACAACAATGACTCGAGAACACCAAGGACCTAAGCCACTTCCGGAAATGGGCCGGTGGGAAACAGAAATACCAGCAGGCCATTTGGCTCATCTGATTCCAATGCACTCACTTGTAAGTGATTAAAAATGGAGCTTGAAAAGCAATCTCCCTTCTGCACACACTCACACACCACACTCATGTACACTTACACATTAGTGTGGAGCTGGAACTCGTCAGTCTTGTAGCCAACCGCAAAGTTGCTCTGGGTCACTCGAGACTTCGAAGTCTCAAAATTCATCTGGTAGCCAGCCAGCCAGCCTTCATAGCCCAGCACCAAAGCGCCCCGGACTGAAGGACCAGCAATGTCGAAATCCACGTCGCAGCCCAGGTTGATGTGCTCCCGCTTATACCCTGTCTTGATTTTAGCATTTTTTTTCCTGAAGGAAAAGAAATTGTATTAAGATCACAAGCTAACTCACCTTGCAACAACCATACCAAGAAGTATCAAAAAATTGTTTTTAAATTCCAGTTTATACACAGGGATGGCGGGGGGCAAGGTCTGGGCCCAGACCTCCCTTATGCAGCTGCTGTGGCCACAATAGCAGAACACAAGCTCTCTACCCAGAATCCAGTCTGCAAAAATGCCACAACAATGAAGTTGAGAGCAGAGGCAGGGAAAGCTTGGGGGGAAAAGGGCTAAGTAATTTTCTTTTACTAACCTCTCCCTATGCTTAATGTAATGGCCTACGTGGGCATTTATTAGGGAGAATGCCACCATGTAATTATGAAACAGATGTTGCTTTGCTATTCTCTAAGTCTATGAGAAAGATACAGTGTATCTGTCATGAAGGCAGCTATCTAAACAGCAGCTTTAAGGAGATGGCTGCTTTCTTACTCTGTGGCTCACCATGTA
Organism: Ailuropoda melanoleuca; assembly: GCF_002007445.2. Lineage (NCBI taxonomy): Eukaryota > Metazoa > Chordata > Mammalia > Carnivora > Ursidae > Ailuropoda > Ailuropoda melanoleuca. The sequence goes on from NC_048220.1 coordinate 23,016,378, forward strand.
AGTAAAGAAAGAAACAAATACTGGAGAGATCCCTTCTAAGTAAACAGAACAGATAGCTTTTAATTCAGTATTCATGAGATCCCAATGAGTATATATTTCAGAGACCTGGGTACTGATATGCAACCTGGGGCCCTGCAGTCATGGGGGCTGGGAAACTCTGAGAGGGAAAGATCACAGGTCTTGTCTGCTAATCCCAGATTTGCATACATGACCAGATGGTGCCACCTGTGCCTACTGCTCAGGAAAGGTAGGTGAGTCATGTCACCTGCAAATATATTACCATGCCTTTACCAAAGGTCAACATGGGAGACAAGACCACACCTACCCAATAAAATTTAGACAATTTTCTGTTATTCAGCTACAAAATGGACATCCTCTTGCAGCAAGCTGCATTCTCACTAGAGATGCGATCTGCACAGCCTTGCCCACCCCAATTTCATTCACACCGAGATTAAAGTTTCAGCCACAGCACCCAGACTCTGGACTCTAAATACCATTCTTTCCCAAAAGGCACCAGTGCGCCTTGGAGAAATAGCAGACTACAGCTCAGGACAGGCAATGTGCAAGGTGAGCTTGCTATCAACGACTGTTGGGGTTGGCGCACAATGACTTGAGAGCTAGCCTGAAGAGACTCCCAAGGGATTCAAACAGGAAACAATGAGCTCATCTTTAAGAATAATACCAGCAATGGATTGAAACATAACAAATATGTTTAAATCTATGAATTTTAAATCTATAAATCAATGAATTTTTCATATTGACACTTAAAACACACACATTAGTCATCTTCAGAAACCAGAGAACCAAGGTGTTACTTTGAAACAATAAACTAAAAAGGAAGCAAACATTTATTCCACCTTTCCCACACTAACTCTGTCTCAAGGTAACCAACAGGTTATGAGAAGTTTCTTTTTATTGAAATAGGCTTGCTAATACATGAAGAATGAGTGATTAAAGCAGAATTACCGATTTGTAACCCCTAATGAATGAATTGTGAATAGCACTAACATATAAAGAACGAACCGAGCCTTCTACGTCCAAGTCATGGAAGCACGAAGCACCACTTGTATTTTACCACCCCCGCCAATGGAATCTAAATGCAAGGAAGCCTCTGACTTACCAATTAACAGTAAACATGGCAGACAGAGGAACAAGTTAAATGGCACCACAGAGATGCAAACAGCAAAATTTAGTCTATATGTAATCTTACAGGACAAATGATCTAGTTTCAACAAATAAATTGCAAAGGGAGGGAGGGGGGAAGGAGGAGAAGAATCTAAAAATTAAAGAGATTAAAGCAGCCATATGTACCAATTTTTGCAATTTTTCATGGACAATTTTTGATTCTTTAAAAAAATGAAATCATGTTGGGGCGCCTGGGTGGCACAGCGGTTAAGCGTCTGCCTTCGGCTCAGGGCGTGATCCCGGCGTTATGGGATCGAGCCCCACATCAGGCTCTTCTGCTATGAGCCTGCTTCTTCCTCTCCCACTCCCCCTGCTTGTGTTCCCTCTCTCGCTGGCTGTCTCTATCTCTGTCAAATAAATAAATAAAATCTTTAAAAAAAAAAAAAAAAAGAAAAGAAATCATGTAAATGTGGTTAGGCTAGAGATTTAACAGTATGAAGGAATTACGATTAATTTTTTACAATATAATCATACTGTGGTTATACTTTTTTAAAAAGGAATCATATTGTGCTTTCTTCAGCAACACATACATTTTTTTTTTAAGATTTTATTTATTTATTTGACAGAGAGAGACAGCCAGCGAGAGAGGGAACACAAGCAGGGGGAGCAGGAGAGGAAGAAGCAGGCTCCCAGCGGAGGAGCCCAACGTGGGCTCGATCCCAGAATGCCGTGAGCCAAAGGCAGACATTTAACAACTGAGCCACCCAGGCGCCCCCAGCAACACATATATTAAAACTGAAGTGATACAGAGAAGATTAGCATAGCCCCTGCACAAAGATGACATACAAATGCACAAAGTGTTTCCTATCTTTAACTCTAGGAACAAACTGATGGTTACCAGAGAGGACGGGGTATGGGGATGGGAGGGCACTGGTCATGATGAGCACCAGGTAATGAGTGGAATTGTTGAATCACTATATTGCACACCTGGAATTAACATAAGATTATATGTTAACTAATACGAATTAAAATAAAAACTTAAAAAAAAAGAATCTTACCACTTAAAGATACATATTAAAATATTTACAGATGAAATTATGTGACAACTGTTATTTACCTCAAAATAATCTGAGGGAGAGATTATGAATGTATAAATAAAACATAATTGGTTCTGGTTGATAATAATTAAAGCTGGGTGATGGGAACATGATGAGGGCTTAAACATACCACTCTGCTTTTTTTTTTCTCCACTTTCTTTTGTATGTTTGAAATTTTCCATATTAAAAAATTTAAGGTTAAACATTCCAAGTTGTCAATGACATGAGAATTTCAGACATCATGGCTGAAAATAAAGCAGACGCCACTCATAAATGACAGTGACACTTGTAACTTTCGCTCAAGTTGCTTCGGTGCATTTTCTCAAGCTTTGAAGGAAAGGAGTAAGAACCAAACAAATTCTCTCTCAATAGGAAAAACTCAAACCTATTCTGGTCTGCCTGCTCTTTGCAGGAAGAAGCCTAGGTTTTGGCTTCTCCATTGGGCACCATGCTAGTGGGGTGACTGATGAAAGACAGCTGCTCAGAGGCTGACATTTAGAAAAAGAAGGAGGGGCGCCTGGGTGGCACAGCGGTTAAGCGTCTGCCTTCGGCTCGGGGCGTGATCCCGGCGTTGTGGGATCGAGCCCCACGTCGGGCTCCTCCGCTGGGAGCCTGCTTCTTCCTCTCCCACTCCCCCTGCTTGTGTTCCCTCTTCTCGCTGGCTGTCTCTATCTCTGTCGAATGAATAAATAAAATCTTTAAAAAAAAAAAAAAAAGAAAGAAAAAGAAGGAGACCAAGAACTTTAAAAACCAGGCATCTTATAAACACCAGGTAAAAAAACCGCTGCTGACCACGAAGTGTGCTGCCTGGGGCAGGACCTCTGAACAGTGGTGTGCACCAGCCACACCGGACCATGCACACAGTGCCTCCCTTACACTGCCTCAGTGAATTCTGGCCAGAAGCACAAAGTCCCCAGAGAATGGGCAGTGCTGGGGCAGTGACTTAGGCTTCTCTCCAGGTTCCTGCTCTCATGTAACACTCCACATCTTTGGAGTTCTCCCTCTTACAACTATTACCGGGATTTTTTTTTTAAAGCTATTTCATGGTGCTAACTTGACAAGCACCTGAGTGAGGCATGACTCTGATTTCTGGTTAACAAGCTGGCTTTCTTCTGTGATGGGTACCCAGCATGGGTGCTGGTTCATAGATCAGTCTGCAGCCTCATCCATAATGTGGTCCTTGCTCAGCTCCCTACAGAAGCCAGGATGCTTTCCCAGGCTATCCCCCTCAGTAGCTCTGGAAAGCCAGCTTCCATTTCCAATCTCCATCAAGTCATCAAAACTTGCCTCAAATACCCAGGAGCAATATGGACACAACGCCATTCTTTTATAAAAGGAACTGAAGCTGCTTGGAGAAACAAGCAGAAGATGAGCCTGGTACCCCTTCTGAAGTAGAGCTCAAAAGAAATGATAGCAGAGTGTAAAACACAAGGATGTCAGCTTGGAGGCATGCCCAATGGCCATATCTAAAACAAATGAGTATAAAATATATTATGGTAATGGATTATAACTCACAGAATAAATGTCGATGGATCCATACTGATATAAATAATTGATTAAATTAATAAATGCAGGAGAAGAAAGCGCTCTCCCTTACAGCAGAATCCCAACTAATAAATGCAGAAGGAATGATGGGAAGAGAAAATCACCATTTGCCAAACGTAACTGCTGCAGACAAGAATCACCAGTTGAGGGGCGCCTGGGTGGCTCAGTGGATTAAGCGTCTGCCTTTGGCTCAGGTCATGATCTCAAGGTCCTGGGATCGAGCCCTGCATCAGGCTCCCTGCTCAGTGGGGAGCCTGCTTCTCCCTCTCACTCTCTCCCATTCCCATGTGCGCTCGCTCTCTTTCTCCCTCTCGAAGGGAGGGAGGGAGGGAGGAAGGAAGGGAGGGAGGAAGAATGAATCACCAGCAGATACTATCCTTTTTACCAAAGGATAAGAAACAGAATATCTGCATAGTCTCAAAGTATTTCCCAAGATACTTATTTACAAAGAGAAAAATAGCTTTACAGAGAAACCTCACAAACACCGCTTATCAAGTGATCAAAGTTAACGTCACTAGTAATGAGGCATACTGACATCTATGCCCTGACACCACACACTAAGAAAGACACAACACAACATCACTTCTGTGGCTGTGAAAAATGCATAACCTGAGTTGCACCATGAGGAAACATCAGACAAATCCAAATCGAAGGATTCTACAAAATAATTGGCCAATCCTCTTTAACGCTGTCAAGGTCATGAAAGACAAAGAAAGACTATGTCCCAGATTAGAGAAGACAAGAGACTTGACAACTAAATGCGATCTAGTATCCTGAACTGGATCACAGACCAGAAATAAGACATGGGTAGGACAACAGACTAGTTAACTGTGTGAAAGCCATATAAATTTCCTGGTTCTGATCACCATATCGTAGTCATATAAGATGTTAACATTAGGAAAAGCTAGGTCTAGGATATAAGGGAACTCCACACACTACTTGTACATTTTTGTGTATGTTAAGTATAAAATTATTTCAAAATAAAAAGTCAAATTAAAAAAAAATGTTCCTCATGTATATTGCTGTAGGACCTGGAGACTTCTTTGCAAACCTCCCAAAAGTAATGGGAAATCCCATACAAATTCCAAAGTGTGCCATCTCCGGGCAGCAGGCAAAGTCTAGGCAGCAAATTCAAGCATGTGAGCACATCCTCGTGCCCTGCATGCTATCAGAGAGTCTCTCTGGGTAACCTCTCCCATCACGGCAGGGTGCCTGGAGGGAAGTGGGCAAGCAAGAAAGCAATGCTCCTGTGGGAGAAACTATAGCAGAGATGAGAACAAGAGTAAATGCCGCTCCTGCCAATGGTCTTCACGTCATCCGTAACAAAGTTACAAAAAGACTATAATCTCCAAAGACAGAAGCCCTGTCCGCCCAGTCACTTGAGGTTTCCCACAGGCAGTACAGGCTCTGAACGCAGCACACCCTTCCTCTAAAAGACATTTGTCAGAAGGGAAGAAAAGGAACAATACAGAATGGCAAAAGACGAGATTCATAAACGCCGCTAAATGTACACTTAAAGACTGCTGAGCTGGTAGATTTTATACATGTGTTTTATTACAATTTTTAAAAATTAAAAATGAAATTTAGTACATGCCCTTGAGCCTGTCAGCAATATGCAAAACAACCTTCCCCAGGTTTAAGACACTTACTGCTCTGGGGTGGGGGGGGATGTGTGCCCCTTCTCGCCACTTTGAAAAGCTCCCAGGAGCTGCAACAACCAACACACCATCTTGCCTCCTAATGAGCCTAACTGTCAAGCCTAACTGGTTTGTGGCTGGGGGGCACAGGGCAGAAAGTGCAGCCTCAGGAGCCACCCCACAGTCAGAAGCCACACTCTCTCGGTGCTCCTAAGTAGAAAGCTGGGGAGAGGACCCTAACAGCCTGAAAACTGGGGGCGGCAACAGTGCTCGCTTAGCCCCTGCTTCCAAACATCGCCTGCTGCCCTACAGCCTTGGCCATTTGCAACAGCAGCAGGCTCACTCACATGAAACAGCACTACTGGACCACAAGTCCTGCAGTCCGCCACAACGGAGGCCTGGAGAACCACAACAGGCAGCCCAGAACCTTACCGTAACACATGGCTAAATGTCCTGGCTAAGAAAACATAGGAGATTCTTACCCTGTGTTTGGTGAGAAGGATGAATCAAAGGTCAGCTTCAGTCCACGCGCAAGCTGAATGGAAAAGAAATTTGCCAGGTTTAGTCAAAAGGCAGGGCAACAGATGTCGGTGAATAAAACTATGTCTTTTCCCAGGTGACCATTACCTGATCTTCCACAGTGATCTCTGTGCCTAGTGTGTTGTCAGTGTTCCATTTTTCTGTAAACGTCAAACCATATTCGGTCCATCTGTACTTGGTTTCCAGACTGCCCGTCACTTTGGTGGTCTCAGTGTTGGCTGAACCTGAGCTCGTAAATTCCTTTAAAGGAGACAGAGAGTCACAGCCTGTATGCCAGCATGACGCCACCCTAAAAAGAACGTACTTCCACTTATATAAGGATGTGTGGGGGCAAAAGCTACTCCTATAATTCAATTCAATATTTAAATACAGATGGGGCTGAAGTCTGTTGATTAAAGGACTCTTTTGGGGAATTCTTTGTCAGGAGACAGCTTCCTTCCTCCCTGGTAATGCTTTCGTCTAGACAGGAAGGCAATCCCCCTTCCATCCTAACAGAACAAGCATTGAGCTGAAGATGACACCGCAGTAGATCAACCCCAAAACCTCCTCCTTCCAACAACTGCTGCACGCACAATTTAAAAGGTGCCACTAAAGGGGCACCTGGGTGGCTCAGTCAGTTAAGCACCTGACTCTTGGTTTCGGCTCAAGTCATGATCTCAGAGTCCTAAGATCGAGCCCCACTGTCTTCGTGCTCCCAGCTCAGCAGGGAGTCTGCCTGAGATTTTCCGAGATTCTTTCTCTCCCTCTGCCCCTCTCTGGCTTGTGCACGTGCTCTCTTTCTCTAAAAAAATAAATAAATTTTTTAAAAAAATAAAAGGAACTACTATGATTCTTTTTTTAGAATTATGTGGCATTGAAAACAGGTCAATTTTTTTTACCTAAGATTTTTATTTATTTACTTGAGAACGACAGAGAGTGTGCGCACAAGTGGAGGGAGGGGCAGAGGGAGAAGCACGCTTCCCGCTGAGCAGGGACCCCCCCACACACACACATACACACACACAATGCAGGGCTCGATCCCAGGACCCTGAGACCATGACCTGGGCTGAAGTCAGACGCTTAACCAACTGAGCTACCCAGGCACCCCCAACACAAGTCGGTTTTAAAATAAGAAACGGGCGCCTGGGTGGCACAGCGGTTGAGCGTCTGCCTTCGGCTCAGGGCGTGATCCCGGCGTTGTGGGATCGAGCCCCACATCAGGCTCCTCTGCTATGAGCCTGCTTCTTCCTCTCCCACTCCCCCTGCTTGTGTTCCCTCTCTCGCTGGCTATCTCAATCTCTGTCGAATGAATAAATAAAATCTTTAAAAAAAATTTAATAAAAAAATAAATAAAATAAAATAAAATAAAATAAGAAACAAGGAAAAATAAAACTGAGGCCTGCCATGAGTATTAACAGCTGTTAAATTGGGGACCTGTCGGCAGGGTTCCCCCGGACCACCCATCTCATAGAGGATGCAGTGAACTGGACAAGCACAACCCGCTACAATCAAAAAGGGTCTTTCATTTGGCTCTGCCACCCAGAACAAGGCAGTTATTTACTGATCTACAATAAACACCCATACTCCATGTCGGTCAGACAACTTACCAGTCCATTCTCAGATTTTGTTTTCAAGTCAAGTTTTATTAAGCCAAATCCTAAAGAAAGAAGATGGTAACTGTTACTAGGTTAAATAACTTACTTGAGAGTAGCATCTCTGCCTCCCTTCTGCTGTTCCAAAATGCCATGAGTGTGTAGGGAGCCCATCTCCGCTGCTGCCAGCCTACGTGTGGAGCTCAGGTGCCACCAAACAGTGGCAGAAAGAAAAGGCACCCCCAGGGCTCCACCTGCACTCCCAGGAGAATGTGCGAAAGAGGTACGTGACAGCATGAGCACGTGCCTAAGGATAGGCTACATTTAGAAATCACACTCCACTCCAACAGCATACACAAAGCTGTTCCCACCCGTGGAAGAGGAAATTACAATGTACACTTGTCTGTAGTAATTCATGAGCCTGCCCCCACCGGGTGCACAAACCAAAACTACTAGCCATAGAAAGCTCGTCTTATTTTCTAGAACATGGAAGTTCTAAGAGCTGACTGACCCACGACTCTCAAAACGTGATGGGTAAAATCCCAAGCACGCCAATCCAGCCCGTGAACTGCAACACTCACCGTAACCCTTGGTGAAGACATCCCTGGCAGATTTGCCAAGATCAGCATACGTGGGAGGCACAGCCATCTTCTGCTACAATAAAAGAATCACCAGAAGAAATACATCAGTAATTAGGGAAATTAGTTTTCCATCAATAAAAATTATTAGCTATAATTAACCACCAATAAAAATCATCGGCGCAGAGTTCCAGGTGTGCACAGAGAAGCCTTATTATCTCGTGCTTCTCCTTGTATCCAGAGGTTGAGATACCCAGTAAGTTTTGTTGACAGCACATCAGCCTACCTTTAGACCTCTTCTCCTTGGCATCCCCAGGACTGCGCACAAGCCCAGAATATTGCAGGAGTTAGTAAATATCTGCTGAATAAATTAATTACCAAAGACACATTCCCACGAGCCAGCTACTTTACTGAACTGCAGGACTCTTGCCAATAAAGGTATCTTCTTACAAAATGTCGGCTGCTATGACATTAAATGCACTGAACAGAAATCAGAGCTTTTTCAGGCCAACCTATTTTCCATATGGTTCTGATTTCACTCATTCAACAAAATACTTACAGAGTACCTACTATGTGCCAAAATGAATGTAACTTTTCAAAAAACTTTCCATTTCGGGGAACACAATTTTTGAGTATCGTATTTCTCCCAGAGAATACAGTAAAACCTAACAATGAGGCAACTCTTCACATGGAAAGAAAAGGAATTACACACACCCCTGAAAAATTAATGCAAACAAACATTGATTGAGCTGCAATGGGACTTTATTTTTAAAACCAACTATGTGGGGAGGGGCGCCTGGGTGGCTCAGTTGGTTGAGTGCCTTCAGCTCAGGTCATGATCCCAGAGCCCTGGGATCCAGGCCTGCATCGGGCCCCTTGCTGAACAGGGAGCCTGCTTCTCCCTCTGCCCCTCCCCCTCCTCATGCCTTTTCTCCGTCTCTCTCTCAAATAAATAAATATATATTTAAAATAAATAAGTAAAACCATCAGAGGCACCTAGGTGGCTCAGTCAGTTGAGCATCCAACACTTAATCTCAGCTCAGGCCATGATCTCAGGGTCCTGAGATGAAGCCCTATGCTCAGCAGGGAGTCTGCTTCTCTCCCTCTCCCTCAGCCCCGCTCCTTGCTCTCCTATGCTCTTTCTCTTTATAAAATAAATAAATCAATCTTTATTTTTTTTTAAAGATTTTATTTATTTATTTGACAGAGAGGGGGCAGCAAGAGAGGGAACACAAGCAGAGGGAGTGGAAGAGAGAGAAGCAGGCTTCCCGCTGAGCAGGGAACCCGATGCAGGGCTTGATCCCAGGACCCTGAGATCATGACCTGAACCGAAGGCAGACGCTTAATGACTGAGCCACCCAGGTGCCCCTAAATAAATAAATCTTTAAAACCAACTATCAAAGTACTACTTGAAATTGCTACATATCACTAAGTCAGTCAACAAGCATTTGTTAAACACCTCCATGTTCAAGGAAGGTGAGTAATTCAAATAGTCCTTGCCCTAAGACTGCACTGTATCCCAGGGAAGCTTTGCTCTGACGTATTACATACACAGAATTAAAATCCTAATCCAGGGGCGCCTGGGTGGCACAGTGGTTAAGCGTCTGTCTTCAGCTCAGGGCGTGATCCCGGCGTTGTGGGATCGAGCCCCACATCAGGCTCCTCCGCTATGGGCCTGCTTCTTCCTCTCCCACTCCCCCTCCTTGTGTTCCCTCTCTCGCTGGCTGTCTCTATCTCTGTCAAATAAATAAAATCTTTAAAAAAAAAAAAAAATCCTAATCCAGGGCAGCACACACAGTGTGCTCCATCCAGAAGGAGAGGAGCCCTGAGAAAGCAACCATCGCCTGCACTTTCTCCATTTCTAGAATCATTAGCCTCAATTAGCAGAAATTCAATAAACCCACAGATGGTTCCATTAATATTTAAAATACAGTATACCAAAAGTGCCAGACTGAATCTGCATATACCCCATCTGAAGTCACATATGTATGTACTCACACAAATAAACATCTGCATGGCATGTTCCCAGTAAGTGGGAACCCACTGAAAAGTGGTTCAGGTGACCCCAGGGGGACAGTATCCAAAACGGAAGCCGCACTGCCGACCTAAGCCTTAACTCCCAAGACACTGCAAGAAGCCCACAGAAGCAATGAGTACACTAAAATATAAACAACTACAAACTTCCACAATTTTAAACCATAAAATTGTGGTCCAAGTTCCGTTTTACTGTTTTCAGAGGTTGTGCTAATTCTGCCTCACCTCACTTTTGTGTCAGAGCAGAGCGGAGTGGGGCAGCCCAGGGAGCTGTTTACGCTATCCTATTTTTGTTGCGCTTGTTATTTCTTGCACATGATCAAGCTAGAACCATGGATAGCTCAGTCCACATTAGGGTCAGGGCACAAGAACATGGGGGAAAATCCATTTTAGGCTGTCTCCATTGGCTGTTTCCAGTCTGGGGACACCCCTCTCCTGACCTGTTCATCTTCCACCACAAATAAACCTCGCAGACACATCCAGCCCTGGGACAGACCAGGAAACCATCCACCAGGTCCTCCAGAATATCCCCAGCCTGAGGCATATGCTCTGCCCGCAGATGGCCCTGGTTCCTCCCAAGGGAAGCAAAGAAACAGCCCTGTGTCAAAGGCTGACGTAATGTGCCCATCTCAGCTAAGGGCCTGCAACACTCTCCACCCCAAGCAAAGCTAACAGCAATCAGTGGCCTGAGCACCCCTCTTCAGTGCTGCCCTTCCCCCCTGGGTCATGAACACAGCCCCAGGGCGAGGGGCAGAGCAATACAGTGGCAGTATCTCTGGGTGAGCTAAGCCCTCCCTGTACCTAAGCGCCAGGGCCTTTCCCAAGTACCCTCTGCTGGCTCTAGGACCCATCTCACCAGACAGGAGCAGCGTTCATATCTGTACTGGCCTGTCCCTCAGAGAAAAGGCAGATCACTCATCATTTAATGCTTCCCAAATACCCTCACTCATCACTAATCCCCGAAACCCAACAAGCAAGGCCACCTGTCAAAAAAAACACTCCACTGCCAGCAAACAGCACCCTAAAGGACGTGGCCATTAAAGAGATTACCATCTAAGGACAAGGGAGTTGGGCCACAGATGGACCCTGGATAAGGCCAGGCTCTCCACGCGGCTGCAGCGCAGCTCCTGGCGGGGAGGATCCAAGCTCACTCCTGGACCTGAGGAAACACCCACCAAGGAAGGCAAGACGATGACTGCCCCTTCACTAAAGGCCCCCCAAGTGCTGTGCCACTGCAGTTTCCCCAGTGCTTCTGCGGCAGTCTTCTGCTCTCCCCACCCAGTTTCCTGCATTCATCTGAGGACTCAGGTAAGGCCCGAGGCAATCCACCTCTGAGAAGCTCAGCTTTCTTACAACTGACAAAAGCACCCAGGAAATGCCCATTTTTGCACAGTTCTAAGCACCCACTGCAAAAACAATTTTAGTGTAGAAATAATGATTCCCATTCATGTTTTCTCGGGCCAGGACCAGAGGGAAGAGAATGTGGCATCCTGCTTTCTCACATAACCTCCTGCCTGTGCTGACTCGAGGCTGAGCCTGGGCCCCAACCCCTACCTCCGCCCAGATCAGCTCCAAATCGCTCACCATCTGTCTCTGCGGCATCCACCCCATGTGCCTTCAGCAGCCCAGCCTCTGGAGGCCCAGCACAAAGCGGGGCACTCTGACATAGGAACGCAGCCAGCCTTGGACAGATGGGAATCAGAAAGCTGCCTGGGGAAGGCAGGAACCGGACAGGACTGGACTGAGCAGACCTGCCCCCAGTCACTGATGACTTTGAGAAAGACCACTGAATCACAGCAGGAGAAAGGAGTCCCTGGTATCCCTCCACTGCCTGAGAGCTTACCTACCCACCACACCCTGGCTGACCTTGAACGGATTATGCAAGCTCCACTCCAGCAAAGGAATGAAAATCCAGCCCCATACTGGAAGCTCAAAGGGTAGAGATAGTATATCGCCCAGCATGGCCTGCATAACACTTATGTAACCTCCACCTGGGGGGGACATAGCTTCCTTGACTCATCAGTTGCCTGGCAGTGACAGCTGCTTTGCTCCCAGCGCCCCCACCACTCCCACAATGCACACCTACCCCCAAATCACACCCTTGAACTCAAAGCATCCCAGAACCTGTCATGCCTAAATTTATCCGAAATATGTAAAAAAAACTATGTGTCAAAGATGACAAGCCCTGGCACGTAGCAGATATTCAATATAAATGTCTGTTTAATGAGTAAATGTGCAAGGAGCAGGAAAAAATTTTTATAGGAGGGAAAAAAAGAAACTTAGTATCTGACAAGAGCCTCGCAGTAAATGACAATGTAGCCAGGCAGGAGGCTCTCCCTCTGCAGGGAAGTTGCAGGGGGACCAGGGACAGGGGGCGGAGAGACCCACAGCCAGCACCCTCCACCACCACCGTGGCCTAAGGAGAGCTCAGCTCAGGCTAAGGAGACCAAGTGGCTTCAGAAGTAATCACTGCCACTTCTGACCTCAGAACAAGGCGTGGACTTCATTCTATGGCCCTCAGGGAACCACTTTAGAGCGGATGACACATCTGTGTTTGAGAGGCTCACCCAACAAACAAATTGGCAAACATGTAAATGAAAACATCTACCGTTGGTATGGAAAATGGTCACTCCTGTTCACACCAAGGTTAAGTAGTTTGTACAGTACAGCCCCTTTGGAGACAGCTGCTGGCCTGTGCCTAAGTGGGCATACATTAACCTAGTGGCAATTCTACTGCCAGGAGCCCACCCAAGGCACCCAAAGATGTTTCATGAGGATGCTCACTGCAGCATTACTTACAACACACAAGCCAAAGACAACCTAAGTGGCCATCAACAGAAAAATGAATGAATAAAATTAGAGTACTTGCAAACTAAGGCGTATCAAAAAGATCATCAAAAAGAATGAGATGGATTTATGCATGGTGGCAAAGCAAGCTATCTTTGATACACAGCTGAACCTTGGACAATACAGATTTGAACAAATCTACTTATATGAGGCTTTTTTTTCAATAAATACAGTGTAGTACTGTAAATGTATTTTCTCTTATGATTTTCTTTTTTTTTTTAAGATTTATTTATTTATTTATTTAACAGAGACAGCCAGCGAAAGAGGGAACACAAGCAAGGGGAGTGGGAGAGGAAGAAGCAGGCTCCTAGCGGAGAAGCCCGATGTGGGGCTCGATCCCAGAATGCCGGGATCACGCCCTAAGCCGAAGGCAGACGCTTAACGACTGCGCCACCCAGGCGCCCCCTCTTATTATTTTCTTAATATTTTTTCTCTAGCTTAGTCTACTGTAAGAATATATAACATACGTAACATACAAAATACGTGGTAAAATTGACTATGTATTGGGGGGTGGGGGAATGAGATAGACTGGTGTTGGGTGGTAAGGAGGGCACGTATTGCATGGTGCACTGGGTGTTATACGCAGCTAATGGAGCATCGAACTTTACATCGGAATCTGGGGATGTACTGTACGGTGACTAACACAATATAATAAAAAATCATTTAAAAAATTTGACTATGTATTATCCATATGGCTTCTGGTCAACAGCAAGCTATTAGTAATTAAATTTGGGGCAAGTAAAAGTTATACAAGGATTTTTGACCGCATGGGGGGTAAGTACCCCTAGCCCCTATGCTGTTCAAGGGCCAGCTGTAGTTAAATGAAAAAAGCAAATCACAGACAATGCGTAATTCCACGTTATTAAAGGAAAACCCTTTTATATACACATTTATAAGTTCACACATTTGTGAAGGATGGAAAAGCATGTTGAAAAGCTACAAACCCATTTGCAAATTGTGGCTGCCTGGGAGTTTACGGAAGGAGTGGAGTTAAAATAGGATTTTCCATGTTTATTACACTTCATTATTTAAGTTGCTGGTACATATTGATAATTTTTTTTAAGGACAGAAAACCAAAAAATCCACCCAATGTGTGTGAAATTGAGCTATGTGGCCTTCATGACACCACAGTAAATCACATTCTAAAAGACTGTTGCAGTAAAGTGGCCAAAAGGAAAAGCCGTGTGGAAAGTATCTATCTTGGTTCCAAGAACAGACTCAAACTACACTGAGACGGCAGGGTTAACAGCAAGGCCTATAGGGGAACCACCTGTGGCTCTGGCCACCCTGACCAGGAGGCAGGAATAGGACAGAGTTCCCTAATCTTAGGGTACATGAGAATCGCCTGAGCCACTTGTTCAAAAGCCTCCTTCCCTCCCTCTCAGCCTTTCCCAGCCTAACAAACAGGCAGGACAGCACTTTCGTCTGCAGAGGCAGAAGGATCCAGGTCCCCTCGGAGAGCTAATCACCACTGCAGTGCTTGACAAAGGGAGCAGGGTAGCCTTCAGCTCAGTCAGGAAAAGTCTTCTGAGTGAGGTTAACACCCAGGGGGTTGAGAGACAACATCTGCAAGGGCAAGAGTGCAACAGGGCTAGGACCTGAACACCAGGAGCCACCCTGCCATGGCACTTCCCAGCCCATCCCGGTGCCCAGGCAGGAGGGTACAGCAACTACAAGGAGCTACGCGCCTGGCAGAGGTTCGACCAGCACCAGCCTCTACTAGCTGTGTTTTAACTTTGCACAAGCCTCTGATAAACGTAGACTCCCAGGGTCTCATTTTGCCCATCTATAAAATGGGTCTAACAATAGTGCCTTTCTACCGGAATGACTGCAAAGACGAAGTAAGTAGGTAGGCAGAGCATGTAGGAATGTCCGGCACACAGTGAGTGCTCCAGAAATGGCAGTGCTAATCATAATGCATTATTCTGGATATTCTTTCTTTTTAATACTTTATTTATTCATTTGTCAGAGAGAGAGAGCACAAGCAGGGGAGCAGCAGGCAGAAGGAGAAGCAGGCTCCCTGCTGAGCAAGGAGCCCCATGCGCGGGACTCAATCGCAGGACACCTGGGATCACAACCTAGGCCGAAGGCGGACACACTTAACCAACTGAGCCAATCAGGTGTCCCTATTCTGGATATTCTTTGTTTGCCCTCCGGATCCACTTTCCACCTCTATCCTGATCGTTATGGACCGCTATCAAAGGCTATGGTTGGTTCTGGCCAACAGGAGGCACCAGACAAAGATGGGAGAGCGAGGCTGGGGTACTCATTCCCTAAGCTCCCTCCCTCCTGGGCCTCAGGTGGGCACTGACTACTTTCCAAGGCCACAGCTCCTGCCAAGGAGCCCCACCCAGGTTCCAAAGGACCCAGAGTGGGGGTGGGGGGACACATCACTTGTCAGGTGCTCCACATTCTGCTCACACTTTTGCAAATGATCCTTTCATTACACTTTCTTTGATGACCACACCTAAGTGTGCACCTGATTCCTACAAAGACCCTGACCAACATGGCAATCCCTCCATCACCATCACCATCCTGAATTTCCCTTAGAAAGGGAAAATTGTAGGAAAGCCTTTGGTTCTGCTGTTTCTCTTAACAGCATTTGAGGTGGTTTGAGCAAAACTGGGCCAGCATATAGGAGCATCAGTCCAGCCAGGGATTAGAACTTTAAAAAAGCACCTCTCCCAACTCTGGGGACCAGGAAAAGCAAGTTCCCCAGTAGGAGGCCAGCCCAGTTCTGAGAGCCCATATATTGGACCAACACCATCAGAAGCCTCCCCACACACCCTCATCCCACACTTTCTCACGAAAAAGGCAGCCCCTGGTTAGGTCTACAGGATGCTGGCAAAGCCAACGTCCTGCGCTCTGATAGCAAATCTGTGTTCCCAGTGCAGCTGTCCTTCCCTCCCACTCCACGACAGTCTCACACTGGGCAGCCCAGCTTCCTAGCATTGCTTCTATTTTAGAACACTCTGGGAGGTAGGCCACCACCAGCAAAGTCTTCCAGAAGAAACTTCAAGACAATGTAACTGACTTGAGGGCACCCATCAAGGGAAGAAAAGCCCGGGCTGCAGGCAGCATGTCAAGGTCTGAGTCCCAGGCGCACACAGGGCTGCCGCCTGGCCTCAAACTCCTCAAGTTCCCTGGAGCCTCGCTACCTGGCTTGACCCAGTGGGGTTAAAACAAACAGTGCTTGGAAAGGTAGATTTGGGAGTAAACAGCCCTGAGTTCCAATACCACTCCAAAACTCTCTAGATATGTGACCTTTTTTTTTTCTTTTCTTTGTGAGGACTGAATTAGATTGTTAACATAAAATACTTAATACAGGGGCACCTGGGTGACTCAGTCGTTAGGTGTCTGCCTTCGGCTCGGGTCATAGTCCCGGGGTCCTGGGATCAAGCCCTGCGTCTGGCTCCCTGCTCCGCGGGAAGCCTGCTTCCCCCTCTCCCACTACCCCTGCTTGTGCTCCCTCCCTGTCTGTCAAATAAAGTCTTCAAAAAAAAAAAAATACAGTGAATAGTATCTGGGAGATATGCAACAACCACAGTATTTTGGTAGAGGTTTACATTTTATATATTTCTTATTATAATTACCAATGCTATGCAAGTTATCAAAAGGTCACCCTCAACCACAGGGTCCAGAGTCCTCCCTGACCACAATGAGGTATTGTTCAGCGGAATATTCTCCAGGTCAGTCCTAGAATGCCTCCTACTTTATTGCAGAAAAAACTGACCTTTCTCCTGACCCCCAGAGTCATTGTCCTTGCAACAAAGAGGAGTGACTCCACTGACTGCAATCCACTGCAATCCACTGACAGCCAGCCTACACCCAGCCATACACATGTTCACTCCGACCAGAGTGAAAGAACACTCCTCCACTGAAGAGCAAATTCTATCTTTCAAAATGCGATCACATCTATTAGCTCGTCGAAGTGGCCCCTTGGTATGGCAACCTCAGTGTGAAACCGCCAGCACTGAAACTAGCCAGGCCACGCCCTGGATCCCAACTCCGGGCTCAAGCCTCCTGACCCATGAAAAGGAAACAACAGTACCTCTCGCCCAAGGCTTGCAGGATGGTGGATTCAATGTCACAGAGCATATGTGATGCCCCCACGAGGGTGCTGAGCAGGCTCTCAAGAACGACTGTTTTGATGACGATGATCAAACAGTGAAGACACTGAGGAACAAGACTGACTTGACCTGTGATCCAGTGGCTCACATCAGAGTGTCGTGAACTCAATGTGCTTTCCGAGACTCCTTCCAGCACAGTTCTGGGTAAAGGGCAGAGATACCCAATCACCCATACCCCCAGGGAGCAAGCAGTGAAAAGGGGGATTGTGCCCAGGCCCAGCTGAGGATCCCACTGGCCACATTTCCTCAGCGGCTACCAGAGGACTCTGTAGGGAGTCCAAGGCTACAGACCCTCCGAATACCCTGAGGGGCTGCCTACAGGCTTGGGCTGGCTCTGAACCACACACATGCCTCTCTCAGTCACCACCAACCAAGAGGTCAGGCCATGAGAAACTGCACCAAGGGCAAAGTGAACTGCAGGCCTTGGGAGCACCTTACCGGTAGGTAAAGGTGGGGGTCAATGTCCCTCCTTACCACCAGCTCGAAGCGTACTGTCCACATCTGCCTAGCGCCCATTGGGGCCAGCAGCCCACAGGCAACTCCTCACTATATGGTCCTGCTAAGCTGCTGTGTTTGTGTCTACAGATGGCCCCTATTATAGTATAGAATATATTCTATTACAGAATAGGATACAGAAATAAAACTAAGTCATCAACATGAGAGCAGTTGACCCCAGGGTCAAGCTCACTCTGGACAACTCCCGCAGAAGTTACCAACCCATCCACCATCAGAGAAGGGGAAAGGCAGAGGCCCAAAACCTTAGGGGAATCCCATTCACCTGGGTCACCCTCCCCTGCAGGCCCAGCAACACCAGTTCTACAGGTTTCCCACAGGACGTGAAAAGTCACAGAATGAAGGTAACATGTTTAGAGCAGTGATTTCAAATTAGGACACAGTTTTACCTCCCAGCGCTTGAGGGCTGTACATTCCACTGCAGCTCTTGAAACATGTGTGACTCTCTGCTAAGCAAGGCTATTTTCTGGAAGCGAGTGAGATGTGTGTCCTTAGAAACGATGTCCAAGATCAAGAGACTACGGTCTGGGCCTGCAGCCACTTACGTATGTATGCCCATTCAATAATTTCACAAATACTCAACGAGCACCTACTATAAGCCATGTGCTGCAATGCAAAAAACTATCCTTCCATCAGGAAGGGTGCTTTGCCTCTTGGATAAAAAGCAAGAGTGCCTTTACCCCCACAGACCCTTCTCGTACCTACTGTGCGCCAAGTGGCACCACCCCAGGCACTGAAAACAAAGCTGCACAGGGCTTAAGCCTAACACTGTAAACTCAGTCCAGAGCTGGGGTGGAGAAATAAGGCTAGCCCTGGGCAGTCTGCCCTGGCCTTGCCAACTGAGTATTAGGCAAAGGAAGGGTTCATTCTCTATCTCCCCCAGAGAGGTGAGGCTGGTCAAGGGCTAGGCTTCCCTCAGGTCAAACAGAGCTAGGCTTCCCTCAGCTCTGCACCCACACGCAACTTCCTGCTTCAGCCTGACCTTGTCTGTCTATAAACTGAGGATTTTTCATGAATTATCCTGAAAATTACTCAATGCCTGGCACACAGGTGCTTAGTAATAATGTTTAAAACAACAGTGGCTATGTTTATTGAACCCTTTCCAGAACACCACGTGGGGTAAAAATGGTCTGCAGAAGACGGGCTAATCTTCCCAAAAAGCCTCAAGGCTGTCAAGGTTTCTACCGAAGGCTCTGCGTTAACCAACTCATTTCATTCTTCCCAAAAACCCAACGAAGTAGAGCTATAATTGCTCCTATTCTGGAGATGAAAACTCAGGCTTAGTATCGCCCCCGCTGTGTGACCTTGGACAAGTCACTAGGATTGCAGTCCTGAAATCCAAGGGCCCTGAACCACTTCCGTGAAAGCACCGCCACACTCGGTGAATGAATGAGCAAACGAACCAGGAATCCCTCCTAAGGCCAAGGAGGCCACATCCGCTCCCCGCGGGGCGTCCTCCCCCAAGGCCTAGCCTACTGCCCAGGCCCCAGCGGCCTCGACTCTCAGCCTCCGGTTCCGCCCCGTAAGAAGGTGGCACCGGCGGACAAGTGCCGGCCGCCAGCTTCTCTGGGCGTGGACCAGACAGGCCGGACAAGGCGTGCGGAGCTGGGAGCGAAGGGCCACGGTCGTCACAGGAACTCATCCCCGCGGCGACAGCATGGCCCTCACACGTCCGTGGGAGCGGCGAGCGTGGGTGGCAGGCGGTCCCCCGCCCGACCCGCGCTGGCGGGATCCAGGGCCAGAGGCCGCCGCCGGGAAAGGTCACCTAGACCTGCAGCCGGCCTGGCCTTCCCGCAGCGGCCCGTGCCCTTCCGCCCGCAGGTCCCCGCAGGCTCGAGTCCCAGCCGCAGGCGCCCCCTGACGTCCCGCCTCCCGCTCCCCCTCCCGGGCCCGCTGGCCGCCGGCCCACGCGGCCTGCTGTGCCCGCCGCTCCCGCCAGGCCCGCGCGGGCGCTCCCGCTCCCT